>NC_034604.1:61219292-61239638 GCF_900095145.1 Mus pahari
CTTTGTAGACCAGGCTGGCCTCGAACTCAGAAATCCGCCTGCCTCTGCCTCCCGAGTGCTGGGATTAAAGGCGTGCACCACCACGCCCGGCGATATTGATTTTCATAAACATTAAAGTCTTTGTATTTCCAAGGACACTCTCATATGACCTGATGGCACTACATGAACGTGGTAAATATTGCAGGCAAGCACGCAAACACACACATAAAAATAATTTTATAAATCAAATATGAAGAACAGACCAGCCTGTTGGTGAGGGACCAAACAAACCTTTAATCCCAGCACTCAGGAGGCACAAGCAGGCAGACCTCTGTGGAGGTCAAGGCCAGCCTGGTCTACAGAGTGTAATCCAGGACAGCCAGAGTTACACAGAGAAGAAACCGTGTCTCAAAAAAATGAAGAAAAAAAACAAACAAACAAAAAAAAAAACGAAGCGCCAAAGGAACATTCTGATAGTTGATGTTGACAGGATCTGGGTCACCACCTAGGGGACAAACCTTAGTGCACACCTGCGAGGGATACTGAGATTGGATCAGTCTCTGGGCACACCATTCAGGGATTGTCTTGCTTGCAAAGTGGCACTGTGCCCTGGGCTTGGGAGCCCTCTGCTTCTTGACTGTAGATGGAATATGACCAGCTGCTTCAAACTCTACCACCACGACTGAGTGCAGCTTCCAACTGGGAGCCAAAACAAGTCCTTTCTCCCTTAAGCTGCTTTCATCGTGGTACTTTATCCCAGCAACAGGAGAGGTGACGAAGACACAAACACAGAATTATTAGCACGAGAGTTCTACTGATCGTGAATTAACTGATTAAAAGTAAACCAACTTTAAAGAGTATTAATACCAGACTCTATTAAGTTCATAACAAACAAATTTATTGTAGAATTGATAATAAAACCATACTGAAATACATGTGCTACTATATAGGAAGACCAACCTAGAAACAAAACAGCTTTGATCTCTTTGTATATGCCTCAGTTTATCTCAAAAGTTGAAAACTACAAGTAATTCTCTGTTGGTGGATTTACGTATAATTCTAGTAATAGACTAATTCTCTAAAGTCATGTCAGTCTTACAAGAGATGAAAATGAAGAGGGAGTAATATTTTGGCTTCTAAAAAACATTAAATCATAAGTATTGTAATTTTTAAAAGTTTTACAGTATCTAGCTATCTTTAGGGCTTTTTTGGTTTGGTTAGTTGGTTAGTTTGTTGTTTTTGTTTTGATTTGGATTGTTGGGTTTTTTTGTTTGTTTTGGGTTTTTTTTTTTGGTAGGCAATGTTTCTCTGTGTAGCTCTAGCTGTCCTGGACTCCCCTTTAAGACTTCCTTGAATTCTCCGTCCAAACTGGCCTCAAACTCAGAGATATGCCTGCCTCTGCGTCCCAACTGCTGGGATTAAAGGCCTGTGCAACCACAGCTAGGCATGGTATCTTTAGATTTTAATTTCAAAAAAACAATTTTTAGGCCAGTGAGATGGCTCAGGGGTGAAGGCACTTCCTTGCTGGCAAGACTGCTGACCCGAGTTCAATCTCCGGAACCCACACAGTGTGAAAGACAGAACCTGCTCCTGAAAGTTGGCCTGATTTCTACAAACTCTGTGACATATACTCACTCATATGTACAAGCACACATGCGCGCGAGCACACACACACATGCGCGCGAGCACACACACAAGCGCGCACACACACATGCGCGCGAGCACACACACATGCGCGCACACACACACAAAGTCAATATAAAAAAGTCAGACATCCAAAAATAAATAAATAAATAAAATCATTTTATTTGCAACAGCAAGTGATGAAAAGAATAAATAATTTGGATAGTGGGCTGGCATACACTTATTTCTTAAGAAGACGAGTGGATAAAGCAACTAAACTAAGAAACTACACAGAGGCAAGCAAACTTCTGTGAGTTCTGGGCCAGCCAGGGCTACATAATTGAGACACTGTGGGTATAGTTCAGTGGTAGTGTTTGCGTAGCATGTAGGAAGCCCTTGATCTAATTCCTAGTGCCACCAAAATAAAATAAAACAACCCTCTGCACAGAAACACAGAATGGACAATCAAAATATTTATCATTAGTTACTTACAGTAAGTTGAATTACTTTTTAATGCTTATCTTTGCTCTCTTAAAACACTTAAATTTGCTCAATTTAAAATAAATATATAAACTCAAATGCTTTCTCAATGACCTCATGATTTTTTTCAATGACATTAGTCACTTGTAGGCTGATCTGTTTTTTTATTGGGTTTTTTGTTTGTTTGTTTTTTGAGACAGGGTTTCTCTGTATAGCCCTGGCTGTCCTAGAACTCACTCTGTAGACCAGGTTGGCCTCGAACTCGAGATCCGCTTGTTTCTGCCTCCCTAGGGTTGGAATTAAAAGTGTGTACCACCATAGCCTGCTAATAGGCTAATGTTTTTATCACAACAAAAAATAAAGAACAACCAGCATTGTAACAAGGAAGTATAATAAGTATTTTCTAAAGTGCTCAATTAATCTTAATATCCATAAATTATTCCCATACTGCAGATTCATGTGAGATCCGTTATTAACATTTTTGCCTCTTGGTTACTACATTCCTTTTTGTAGTTGTTTGTGTTTTGGAGTCAGGGTCTCACTGTATGGCCCTGACTGGCCTGGAACTTGCTATGTAGATTAGTCTGGCCTGTTGTGGACTTAAAAGTGTGCGCCACCACACCTAGCTTTTTCTATTCTTACATCAAAGTCTTCACACAGACTTCTGGAAAGCCTCGTATATCCCTAGTATCACACAAAAATGATAATTTAGCAAAATATATTTTCATCTATGTAATAAATAAACTATTATGAGGTTAATTTTTCCTAATTCGTGTAAAATAATCTTTCCTTTATGAAAAATAGTGATCATTTTGATTTAACTATGGCTTAAACCAGTAGATAAATTTCTTTAATTACTTACTAATGTAAAGTAACAGATCTTAAATTCACATTTAAACTACCGAGTCCCTCAAAACAAAGTATCATTTATTATTATACACTTAATTCATACTAAATTCAATACAAATTTTTATCCTTAATTTTTAAGTACATACATGATATTTTAAAACATTACCAGTCAGATCTATATAAAACAATGACATCCAAAAGGCTGATTTTAAATTAAGAAACCTACACACAGCTGCTCATATACAATTCTAATAAAACACAGGAATAATTCTTAGGAAATGTTAGTCCTATAATACTGAGCGATATTTACAAGCAAACATGATCCAAACAGCACATGCAGACTCAGGGTAGGTAAACACTCGAACGCGAACTGCCAGTCGCACCTGGTCTCCACGACAACAGATTATTTCTTCACAAAAAGGAGACCTATATAAAAGAAAAAGTAGTTAAGGAGAAGGTCACTGTAGAAGCTCCCATGGAATAGGTTGTCACACCTAGCAATTATCAGATTAATTGCTTTCTAAATTCTTTTTTTTGTTTTGTTTTGTTTTTCTAGACAGGTTTTCTCTGTGTAGCCCTGACTGTCCTGGAACTCACTCTGTAGACCAGGCTGGCCTGGAACTCAGAAATCTGCCTGCCTCTGCCTCCCAAGTGCTGGGATTAAAGGCGTGCGCCACCACCGCCCGGCTCTAGATTCTTAATACAAAAAATATCTATGAATTAACAAATTTTTAAATTGTGAATTAATAAAATCCTTACCGAAGACAAGTGGCAAATGCACGCCTGGCATTTCTATACACAAAATGTATGGGGAAGCCTTTAAATGTGTGCCCGTCAGGCACAGCCCTCCTTATGGCATCCTGAAACTCTTCATTGCCTGCAGATATGCTTGTTGTTCGCTCAAACTCATACGAGGCCAGAGCTGGTGACAAAAGATAGGAGAGCTGGTCTTCCCAGACAGTAGTGAGGCCAAGGTCCTGTAGCAATTGAAAATGTGAGATATATTAATATTTTAAAGACCAGTTCCATAAACATGTGCTTTTTGCTTTTGGGCAGGGTCTCTGAACATGGCCTAGATGGACTTAGACTTTGCAATCCTCCTGCCTTAGCCTCGGAGTGCTAGGATTATAGGGATGCATCACTATACCTAGCTAACTGCTCACATAGTCCAGGCTGGTATCAACCAGATGTGATGCTGAGTACGTCCTTGATTTTCCTGCCTCCATGTTCCAAATGCTAGGATTACAGACCACACCCCACTCAAGATATGTGCGTGTATAACTACACAGTCCTATCTAGTCGTTAATGATGGCCTTCATCGTGAAATGGTTGTCTTACCCCTGTATCTCCTGAGTGCTCTAGGACTGCAGAGCAGACATGTGTCACCATATCTGGCAAGAAGAGATTCGTGTTCATATTTAGACAGGTTCTCACCATGTAGCCCTGGATGGCCTAAACTCAGGGGTTTGCCTGGTTCTGCTTCCCATGCTTCCTTTTGTCTTGGAACTCAGTATGTCCTCTAGATCTGCCTGCCTCAGCATCCCAAGAGCTAGGATTAAAGCTCTGTGCCATCACGCCTGCCTGAAGAGACTTTTTAAAAGCTGTCCTAGGGCTGGTGAGATGGCTCAGTGGGTAAGAGCACCTGACTGCTCTTCTGAAGGTCCTGAGTTCAAATCCCAGCAACCACATGGTGGCTCACAACCATCCATAAGATCTGACTCCCTCTTCTGGAGTGTCAGCTTATATGTACTTACATATAATAAGTAAANAAATCTTTAAAAAAAAAAAAAAAAAGCTGTCCTAATTTCTCAATTTTCTCTTAATTATTCTAGGGATAAACAGAAATAAAAATAAGAAGTTACTTTTAAGAAAGACTGTAATAAACTTGCTGTAACATACTCTTTGTCAGTGTAAAATCATTCAATATTTTCAGCAAGGTGCTAGTCAGAAGAGTGTTTAATTAAGGCTCGGAAGTATAAAATAACTACTCACTAGCTAGAATACAGAATCATCCTAATATGGAAGATAATATCAATTTTTAGGTTATATTTGTTTGGATTGGTTGGTAAGGCATGGAACCCTGGCTCTACATAAAAGTAGGTGTTCAGGTGCATCCTGTAATTCCAGCACACAAGAGGTGGAGATAGGAGGATCAGAAGTTCAATCTCAGTGACACAAAGTCTGAGACCAGCCTAGGATATACAAGACCAGCTTCCCCCTCAAGAACTCTAGTGAGACAATCTGCATAAACTCAACCACAGTAGAGGGCAAAGTCAATAAATCAACTGAGTAAATGAATGTCAAGAATTTCCAAAACAGTTACTCTAAAAAGGCACTGTCTTTAACACTATAAAAGATTAAAAGGTAAAACCAGGACTAAAAGTTGGCTCAACAGTTAAGAGCACCAGCTCTTGTAGAGGATCAGGGTTCAAGTCCTAGCACGCACACGGAGGTTCACAACCCTCTGTAACTCCAGCTCCAAGGATCAGGGTCCTGTTCTGAACTTCGTGGACACTAGGCATGCAAGTCCTAGCACGCACACGGCGGTTCACAACCATCTGTAATTCCAGTCCAAGGATCAGGGTCCTCTTCTGAACTTCGTGGACACTAGGCATGCAAGTCGTACACATACACACATGTATACTCATAAAATAATAAAAAGCAGCCTGGAAGATCTTTCTTAACCCTTTCCCTATCACACACGCCTCTCTTGCAGGTTTGCAGGCTCGCCGGCTTAACTAATGATCAGCGTAATCAGCACTGACACAGATCTCAGCTATATGAATAAATAGCCACACCCTGATTTAGTCACTAACCCTTATCACGAACAGGCACTTACTAGCTATGTAAATTTTCATAATAATATAAGAAATCCATAGTCAAACTGCAGGACTGTGTTAAAAACAAGCTTATAGTATAATAAAATACTATCTTCATTTGTAATAGAACAATAGATAAGAAAGTTACCAGGCAGCTTGGGGAAATTAGAAAGACCATGGAGGGACCTTCGTTCCCAGCAGTGTAATTAAGCAATCTCCTTACCAGCACCATGCTGAAATCATAAATGCTTTATGAGCTGGTGAGCAAGTGTATATTAGGGCCAAAGCTATAAGTGATTGGGAACCCAGAGAATATAATGAATCAGTTTGCCATTGGTGGCGTCAGGAAAACAAGAAAAGTTTATCCAAGGAGGGAATTTTAAGAGGGAACATCAGAAGCAAACTAGAAATATTGTCTAGAAATTTTGGATTTCAGTCGCTTGTCCGTTGCGAATCACCAATAACTTAATACTCAGACTTCAGTCTTCTAAGAGTTTCTTTTGATAAATGTCAAGTTTGGGGATTGATGTGTGGCACTAAGAGGAAGAGGTAGGCTCTTGGAGTTCAAGGCCAGCTTGGTCTACATAGTGACCTGCCAGAGCTACAAAGTGAGACTGTCTCAAAAAAACAAAACACAAAACAAAAATAAATAAGATATAAAACATGATACTCTCTTCCCTTTCATCAGTGCATCTTATCTATAAAGCTCCTATGAAGAATGGACATGGCCAATAAACAAGATAGCTGATCCTATTATTAAAGGAATGCAAATTAAAGTTAGACTGAGGATGTAATTTTACCTCCACCCACGTGGAATAAAAGAAACAGGAAGAGGGCTGGAGAGACCACTCCGTGGCCAAGAGTACTCGTGATGCTTGCAGAAGACCTAGTTTCAATTCCTAGTAGTGACATGGCAGTTTATAACTGCTAATTCCAGTTCCAGGGAATCCAATGCCTTTTTTATGTCCCCAGGCATGAAGCACACACCTGGCATACTTACATACATGCAGGCAAGACACTTCCACATAAAATAAATCTTAAAAAAAAAACATTTCCAGAAACAAGCCAAGGGAGTGGGGTGGGTATTTGGGTATGGCAAGGGAGTGGGGTGGATATTCGGGTACAGCAAGGGAGCGGGGTGGGTATTTGGGTATGGCAGGGTGGCAGCACTGGGCTAAATCGAATGTGAACAAGCCCATCATTCTCCAATTCTAGGAGGAAATAGTAACTTTAGAGGGTTTAGCAGACTTAGGAATTCTTAAGAAACATTTATTTTTACTTATGTGTATGTGCATGTGTTTGTGCATATGGGTCTCTGAGTAAGCCAGGAAAGTGACTGTCAGAGTCCCTAGAGCTGGAGTTACAGGCTGTGCACCACTGGATATGGGTGCTAGGCTCTGAGCCCAAGTCCTCTGTGAAGGCAAAGAGTCCTCAGCCACTAACCTAGCTTTCCAGCCCAGATTTAGCCTTTTTTTTAAATTTATTTTTTTTTATTTTTATTTTTTAAAGATTTATTTATTATATGTAAATACACCGTAGCTGTCTTCAGACACTCCAGAAGAGGGAGTCAGATCTTGTTAAGGATGGTTATGAGCCACCATGTGGTTGCTGGGATTTGAACTCCGGACCTTCGGGAGAGCAGTCGGGTGCTCTTACCCACTGAGCCATCTCTCCAGCCCCCTTAAATTTATTTTTTAATTTTTATTTTTTTAAAGATTTATTTATTTCATTTATCTGAGTACACTGTAGCTGTCTTCAGACACACCAAAAGAGGGCATCAGATCCCATTACTGATGGTTGTGAGCCACCATGTGGTTGCTGGGAATTGAACTCAGGACCTCTAAACAGCAAGCAGCCAGTGCTCTTACCCACTGAGCCATCTCTCCAGCCCAGATTTAGCCATTTTTAAGTCTCACAACTGTCTCATGACTTTTGCCATTATAATCCTCATGAAGGTGGCCATTGTGTTTGCTTAAGTGAATGCACTTAAGGGGAAAAAGAGTTGGGGTGGACTGTTGGCTCTCTGGTTAAGTGCACTTACTGCTCTTGCAGAGGACCCAAGTTCAGTTCCCAGCAACCACATGGCAGTTTATAAGTGCAACTCTAGTCCAAGGGGAGCCAGAGCCCTCTTCTGACCTTCAAGGGCATCCATCGGGCATGCAAGTGGCATACATACCACCCACAAGCAAAATCATCTAAAGGAAGAACTGGAAAATAAACAACAAAGGGAGCCTGACGCCACAACTGCTTCTGTGTCAGTTACCTTTCTGTGTTCAGACACCAGAAGCCTCAGCTGCATCTCGATCTCATTGCTTGTGACTGAGGCGTCGATCGTGGATGCACACAGAGGTGGGAAGGGAGGGAGGGATGTAGTGGCACCTGGAGCACACACAGACTTAATCGCTTCTTCGCTCATAGGTTTCCACTTGGACTCATCATTCAAATCAAATATGCAGGTCTCTACTGCATCCGAGGGCTGACAGTTTCCCAGGAACATCTGATGATTGAAAACACAACCGATTGTTCGATAGGGGTACAGTGGTTTGGGCTGTTCAGCAAGTGGAGGTCCATCGGGATTAGTAGGCTTGTGGATGTACCTAAAAGAAATGACAGTTTTATACAATGAGAATTTTTAAACTGTAAAGGCAGTTATCTTACTCTCACTTGCTCACACTTGTGCGTGTGTGGACTGGAGGCTGACACTGTCTCCAGCACTATCCACTTTTTTTTTTCTTTTGGAAGATGAGTTCTTTCCCATAGCTCACAACTCCAAGAAACACAGGCACATGTCCATACTCAGCTTTTACATAAGGTCTGAAAATGGGAACTCACGCTTGCACAGCAAGTGCTCTACTGAGCTAACTCCCACCTGCATTACTCTGCCTTATCTACATAGTGCACCTTTAAAAATCAACTTCCGGAAGGAAGGAAGGAAGGAAGGGAGGGAGGGAGGGAGGGAGGGAGGGAGGGAAAGAGGGAGGGAGGGAGGGAATATTCTATGTCTATGGTGAATATCAAGAAAGTTTATCCCAGAGAGTATCATAATTCGCCTGTATAATATTAGGCATGACTATTCAAAATGATTATCACACAAGGAGAAACAGAACTTGGGAAAATAAGGAGGTAGCCCAGCCCTCTTTACGACACTGAACGCTTAACACAAGATGAAGGAAAAACAAGAAAGACCATCCAGGAAGAAACAACAGAGTTGGTGCCTACTTCAGATTTTCAAACTAAACCATGATTTTCAACTTGTAACTCATTTTTAGTCTTAGAAATAATCACCAGAAAATAAGTATGCTAATTACACAAAACTAAAAGTATATATATAATATACACACACATATATATTATATATAATATATATTAATATATATACGTACATTCATACATGTGTATGTATATATATATATATATATATGTATGTATTTTACTAATGTCATGATAGTAAATATTTTAGAAGTACATAGTATTCTCTTAGAAGTAATTTACTTAGCTACCATATGTCAAAAAGCCTCTAATAACTAAGATTATAAACATGTACTTATGAGTTCCTTCCAAACAAAAAAGCTTCAGCAATTTCAAGGCTTGTGTGAAAGATGCTTATTCCCCAGCCTCCTGACCTGCATGTGAGCTCCAGAACCCACATGGAGAAAGAAATCAATTCTGCAAGTTGTCCTGACTTCCTCACACAATGAATGAATGAATGAATGAATGAATGACTTCAGGGCCTTGGGTTTGATCCCCAGCACCACAATTGTACCTGTGTTTTATTTAAGTTTTCACATGCTGTGGCATGCATGTGGAGTCAGAGGATAATTTCGTGGACCCAGCGCTCTGCTGTGTCTACCCGCTGGCCATCTCACTAGCCCGAGTCCTGCATTATACTCCCCGTAACCTGAGCTCACTGACCTGTGCCCTGTTAAACTCTCCCAAAACATGATGGTGCCATCAGTCCCACAGGTCATCACCCAGGCATGCGGCGCCCCCTTGGCCTTAGTCCCCACACAGACAAAGGCCTCCAGTCCATAGCCAAGAAGAAGGCTGCACAGCAGGTTAGCGTGGTCCTCACAATCACCCTAGAAAGGAAAGCCAAGTAAAATTAGGATATACTCATAGCTCTGTTAAATACGTAAATAAAGAAAACCAATAAGACCTGCAACTTTAATCATTAATCCAATGTTAGTCTGAAACAAGGAGAAAATATAATAATGTAAAAGACTGTAATTTACAAGGGAGATTTACAAGATAAAGGGTATGCACAAGCAAGCTGAAAAATATTTCAGTAGGAAATGTAAATAAATGAAAAGTGCTCAAAACAAGCAAACAAGTTCAACAGTATCTATATTTATTTTAGGGTGAATTATATGATGTTCTCCTCCATGTTCCAGATTTTCTTTGTTATATTACTGTTTGACCTGGGCTCTCTCTATATGGCGAGGACTAACCTCCAATTTACAGTGATCTCTTGTTTCTGCCAAAATGCTTGGATTACAGGAATGTCTCCATGCCCATCCCTTATTATAATATGTCTATAATTTAAAAATAGTATAAGACTGGGGACTAGGGGTATAGAGCAGAGCAGAGCCGAGTGCCTTGTATGTACAAAGCCTGTATTAGGTCTCCTCACACCACAAGCAGGCCACAATGGTATGTGTCTGTAAACCCAGCACTCAGGAGGTAGACCAGAAGTTCAAATTCATCTCTGGCCACATAGTACAGGCATATTAGATGTGTTTAAACAGACAGATATACTTTTATTCTTGGTTCTTTAGTTCTACCCCCGCCCCCCCCCTTTTTTTTGCAGTGATGTAAACAAAACCCAGGACTGCTCTCCCACTGAACTATACCCTTATCATAATGTTTAATAAAAACCTTTAGAGCCGGGCAGTGGTGGCACACGCCTTTAATCCCAGCACTTGGGAAGCAGAGACAGGCGAATTTCTGAGTTCAAGGCCAGCCTGGTCTACAAAGTGAGTTCTAGGACAGCCAGGGCTATATAGAGAAACCCTGTCTCGAAACCTCCCCCCCCAAAAAAAAACCTTTAGAACCAGTATGTTTTCTTCCTTAGATATTTGTTATAAAAAGAAAACCCAAAATAAAATTTAAGAGGCATTTAATGTAAAAGTTCATTTATAATACCAAAAAAGTCAAAGCTCATGCCTTAAGTCCCAGCACTGGGGAGGCAGAGGCAGGAGGATCTCTTATGAGTTCAAAGCAAACCTGGTCTACAAGCACATTCCAGGACAGACAAATGTCTCAATGTTTAAAAGCACTGCCTGGGGGCCGGGCGTGGTGGTACACGCCTTTAATCCCACCACTTGGGAGGCAGAGGCAGGTGAATTTCTGAGTTCAAGGCCAGCCTGGTCTACAGAGTGAGTTCCAGGACAGCCAGGGCTACACAGAGAAACCCTGTCTCAAAAAAACAAAAAAAAGAGCACTGCCTGCTCTTTCAGAGGTCCTGAGTTCAATTGCCGGCAACAACATGGTGAGTTATAATCTGTATGGGATATGATTCCCTCTTCTGGTGTACATGAAAACAGAGTACTCATATACATAAAATTAATTTTTAAAAACCCTATGAATTAAAAAGAAAAAGTATTCTTAGCATAAATAAAACAGGACAAAATTTTATCTATATATTACCTATAAATTATGGAAAATATGCATAATGAATAAAATTATAAAAGATGATAAGTATTAGTTGCATCTTTAGTGTTATAATGGTCATACAATAAAACTATTTTAATATTTAAATAATTTTCAGGGTTCTTTTTTTTTTTTTTTGGTTTTTCAAGACAGGGCTTCTCTTGGCTGTCCTGGAACTCACTTTGTAGTCTAGGCTGGCCTCAAACTCAGAAATCCGCCTGTCTCTGCCTCCCAAGTGCTGGGATTAAAGGCATGCGCCACCAACGCCCGGCTAAGGTTCTTTAAGAGACTTGGTGTCCACTCTGCCTTGTTCACTGAGGTCTGCGTCCTATGTCCTGGCCACTGAGGGCAGGCACCATCTGGATGCTGTGCACTTGGGTGCAGAGGCAGGTGGATCTCTTAGAGTTCAAAGCCAGCCTGGTCTACAGAGAGAGAGAGTTCTCCGAAATACACAGAGAGACCCTGTCTCAAAAATACCACACACACACACACACACACACACACACACACACACACACACACACCAGCCTTTCCAAGTGATGAATCAGCCTGTCACTCAAATGTTTCTTCTACAGTATGAGCTGTCCTTTGTGACCGTACTTTCTATTTACACAATACCAGACAAAATTAATACAAAACAAACAGCAGCGGGTGAAAGAAGCTTGTCTTTTTTCTGTTTCACTGACAGTAAATGTTAAAAATCCTACTTACTCACTATACTAGCACCATTGTTAGACTTTAGAAGATTAGGAAACACCCCATACTCTGAAGTTAAAGTACTGAAATCACTGAGCATTTAATATCAGGGAGCTAGAGAGAGATCTCAGCAGTTAAGAACTGGCTGCTCTTCCAGAGGACCTGGGTTTCCCGGCACCCACATGGTAGCTTACAGTCCTCTGTAACTACAGAGCTACTACATGTATGTTGTGCAAAAGACAAATACACATAAAATAAAAAACAAATTCCTTACAAAGTTTAATATCATTTATACCAGTTATAATATAACTTATATATTATATAAATTAAATATAATTGTGTTAAAAGTAACATACCATACTATAAAATCCAAGAACTTTTCTTATAATCACTGTGTCTATAGACTTCTGTTCTTTTTTTGACCTTGGCTGACCTGGAGCTTGCTCCGTACACTAGGCTGGCCTCCCCCTCACCACTTGCCTCTGCCTCAGGCACCACCACATCCAGCTGCTTTGTTCTTGAGACAAGAGCCCACAAAGAGCACAGGCCGCCCAGGAGCTTTCTGTAACCCAGACTGACTTTGAACCTGTCATCTTTTGCCAGTTTCTCAAGTTCTGGGATTACAAGCATTAGCCAACACATTCAGCTCTATGACTTTGAGTCTCTATCTCAATGACTTTGAGTCTCTATCTCAATGGAAGAACATTCTATTCAATAGGAAATTCCAACAAAAATAAAGATGTTAAGTTTTAAGTGCTGATGTGTAATTTGACTTGTTCGAGTTGATAATATGTATATTTTCAAGGAAATTCTTTTATAAATATGCTATAAATTAAAAGTAATTGAGAGTAAATATTATTATCTGTTACATGTTTTTGATACCTTGTTTCTACAGAGAAAGGCCAGCAGGGTGCACCACTGTTCCTGCTTGCCACCTCCTCCAATAACAGGGGCTCGTTCATAACCAAGGACATTAACAAATCGAGCCGCTTGCCTCGGAGTATCCAGAAGTCGTCCAGCTCGAAGTGGCTTAACATAGGAACAGACTGGTCTATTTATCCCATTCTCATCCTGAAGGAAGAAAGGGAAAACATTATAACAACAAGCTAATCACTGGAAGTACCATATCTCTCTATTATCCTGTAGATAATTCTGGATGCCGTTAATATATTAAGTGTACACCTTTCTTTCTTTTTTTTTTTTTTGTTTTCTTTGTTTGTTTGTTTTTTGTCTTTTTTGAGTGTACACCTTTCATCTAGCACTAGGCTACTGTATCTTTTAAGTTTCTCTGTGTAGCCTTGGCTGTCCTGGAACTTGCTCTGTAGACCAGGCTGGCCTCAAACTCACAAAGATCCACCTGCTTTTGCCTCCCAAGTACTGGAATGAAAAGTGTGTGCACTACCCACTGCCTGGCACTCACATTCTTAATGAAGTCTATCATATTCTCCTTTCATAAATGAATTAAACTATAGCTGTTATACAATGGAGTCAGGGTTTGGCTTGGTTTGGTTTTTCCAAGACAGGGTTTATATTAGTGTAGCCTTGATTGTCTTAAAACTCACTCTATAGAACAGGCTAGCTCAAATTCAGAGAGCCGCTTCTTCCAAGTGCTGGGATTAAAGGCATGCACTAGAGCCAGGATTTTTAAAACCTGAGCTGTCTGACTCCAAAGCCTTTAGTAGTTAAGAATTCTCTGAAAAAAGAGTCAGCCGATGGATAAGGGAAGGGAAGGGGATCTAAAGCTAAGCTGAAGTATTCTTTTGTATTGTCACACAGAATTTCATATCCAGACAAAACATTTTTTTAATTGATTGACTGAAAATATTAACCAAATCAATTGAAAGTAGAATTTGAAAACATTTTAGGAATATCCTAAATACAGGATGGGTTTTTTTTTTTGTTTTTTTGTTTTTTTTTGAGACAGGGTCTCAAAAGTAAAGGAGCCCTTAAAATGCAAACTCTGGAAATGAGTAAAATGTTCTGATGAAGTGAAACCTAACTTAGGCAACAGAAACACTACTGCTCAATTTTTAGAACCATTGATGTATTTCTCTAATGTAATCCCATACCTTAACAAGAACAACACTTTCGAAAGTTAGAAGTAATTTCTGCTTCCCACTAACACTTAATTTGGGACTCAGTCCTAAGATCCCTGTCTAGAAATGAGGCCATTTGTATTTGTCCCAGTGATTAGGGAGTACAGGATATGTGCATGAATGTACACATCTATGGTTGGTTGAAAGAAAATGGGCCCACAGGCTCATAGGGGTAGCACTCTAAGGAGGCATGGCCTTGTTGGGTGGGTGTGGCATTGGCGGAAGGAGCCAGGCTCAGTGTGACATTCTCTTCCTGCAGCCTGCCAAGGTAGAATCCTCAGCTCCTTCTCCAGCCTGCATGCTTCCTTCCATGTTTCCCATCATGACAATAATAAAGTAAACTTCTAAAACTGTAAGCCAGCTTCAATAAATGGTTTCTTTAGCTGGGTAGTGGAGGTGCACACCTTTAATCCCAGCACTCGGGAGGCAGAGGCAGGNGGATTTCTGAGTTCGAGGCCAGCCTGGTCTACAGAGTGAGTTCCAGGACAGCCAGGGCTACACAGAGAAACCCTGTCTCAGAAAACCAAAAAGACAGCTACAGTGTACTCAGATAAATAAAAAACAAAACAAAAACATAAAGAGTTGTTGTGGTCATGGTATCTTTTCACAGCAATAGAAACCTTAAGACAATGTCAAAAATCATCTAACACTGTAGGTGATATATATATATATATATATATATATGGTGAGGTGAATATATACTATTTGATCTATTCCTCAGAAGTGATACCTATATATAGACTGTAGAAACTATACTTTAAATTTTGATTTCTAGACTAGTAATATGTGGCATGTACTATTTTTTGATGCTAGGCAGTCACAGCTCCAGTGTCACCCGATCAAAGGTAAACAACGGATACTCCTTAGTGTATTGTGTTTCTAAGCTACAACATGGGGCAGGTCAGCTGTTCTAAAGGCACTTATGTTCATCGGCATGAAACTGTACCAAAGTCAAGGTTTCATTTGTAGTTGAAATTATGCAAACATTTGGCTTAGACATAGTGATTACACAATTATTGCACTTACTGCAATTGTTTTAAAATATTTCATGTATTATTTGTACTATTGTGTGTAAATGGCGTATGACCATGCAGATGCCCAGTGCACGTGTGAAGGTCAGAGGCTAGTTTGAAGCTGGCTCTTTCCTTCCTCCATTGTATGAGCTTCAGGGTTGTTCAGCTCGCATAGCAAGGGCTTTACTCACCGAGCCATAGAAATGGTACTTAATGCTATTTTTTTTGTTTTCTTCTTTTAAAGATTAATTTATTTATGTATGTGAGGCATCAGAACCCATTACAGATGGTCGTGAGCCACTTTGTGGTTGCTGGGAATTGAACTCAGGACCTCCGAAGAACTGTCGGTGATCTTAACCACTGAGCCATCTCTCTAATCCCCTTCTATCTTTTTAAAGATTTATTATTTATTTTATGTATGTGAGTATACTATCACTCTCTTCAGACACACCAGAGGAGGGCATCAGATCCCATTACAGATGGCTGTGAGCCACCATGTGGATGCTGGGAATTGAACTCAGGACCTCAGGAAAAGCAGTCCTTGCTCTTAACCATTGAGCTATCCCTAGGGGGTTGGAGAGCTAGCATCCACATGGTGGCTCACAGACATCTGTAATGGGATCTGATGCCCTTTTCTTGTGTCTGAAGACAGTGACAGTGTACTCATATAAGTCAGTACATCTTAAAAAAACAGCAATAGTAAAAAACTAACATAAATATCCAAATGTTTAATCAATCTTAAATATTATGAAAAGGTATATTCCAAGTTAACAAAAACTATTATGCCACCAACCTACCCAATAAATGATAACTATTTTAGAAATAAACTTTCATTTGTGAAATGAATATATTTTTACAAATATAAATTAAATATTTATAGCACTACACTTCAAATATAGGGATGAAACTTTTCTAAGATAATTTACAAACCTGGGCAAAAATCTTGACCAGCCTTGAGTTGTGAGAGGGTCGAATTTGCAAATACTCTCTCCACCACTGCTTAGCATAAACTAGAAATAATCGCTCTTTCTCTGCAGTTTTCTGACGTTCCAAGGCAAGCTTGAAATTAAAAAATAAATTAATTAAAAACTAAGTGTCTACAAAATGTCCTCAATTACCAGAACAATCTACTGTTCTCCATTGCTGTTTCCAACTTAACCTGAAGTACATACTCTGCTGCAAACAACCCGCCATCTCCCAGATTCTCTAATCACGTCAATATCCCTGGTCTCTATCCATAATCCAAGTGACTTTTCCCTGCACACCATGGAATTTTTTATGTAAGGAAACACTTCAGTCACTTCCTACATCATGAAAACTACCTTCTAAGCTTATTATCACTCTGGCCCCTGGCTCATTTTCTCTCTCCCATCCACACAAGCCTTTTGTTCAAGGATGTTGCACCCACTTCCCAAAAAACACAGGCCCAATCTTGGAATTAGATACTAACATTTATTGCAATTCAGGTATTTTTATACCCCAACAATGTGATCTAAGTTGGCCTCCCAGTAACCATCCATCACATATCGCCCTTCGGTAACTTTTCTATTTAAAACCTTCTGTATCTGGAGTTTTGTTTTGGTTTTATGAGACAGGGCTTCTCTGTGAGCCCTGGCTGTCCTGGAATTCACCTTTAGAGCAGGCTGGCCTAAAACTCAAGAGATTTG
Organism: Mus pahari; assembly: GCF_900095145.1. Lineage (NCBI taxonomy): Eukaryota > Metazoa > Chordata > Mammalia > Rodentia > Muridae > Mus > Mus pahari. The sequence continues at coordinate 61,236,164 of NC_034604.1, forward strand.
CCTGCCTCTGCAAATACTGGGATTAAAATCATGCACCACCCTACCCAGTTTATAGTTGGCATTTTGTTTCCTCACTGTCTCCAGACTCCTACTAAGCTGCTATAAATGAATGAAGCACATGCTTTTAATCCCAGCACTCAGGAGGCAGGGGCACGGATCTCTGAGTTCAAGGCTAGCCTGGACTAGGAAGTGCCAGGTGAACCAGAACTATATCATCAAAAGACCGTATCTCAAAAAGGAAAACAGAAAAAATTATATGAATGTGTATATGTATGGGATGCATATGCCCAAGGAGGTCAAATGAGTGACTGGATCCCTTGCAGTTAAGAGTTGCAGTGGATCCCTTGCAGTTAAGAGTTGCAGGTAGCTGTCTCAAGTGCATGGTGCTTTGTTTTAGAGATTTGTTTATTTTATGTTCATTACTGCTTTTGCCTTCATGTATGGCTGTGTGAGGGTGCCTGATCCCCTGGAACTGTAATTATAGATGGTTGTGAGCTGCCTTGTGGGTGCTGGGAATTGAACTTGGGTCCTCTGGAAGAGAATCCAGTGCTCTTAATCCCTGAGCCATCTCTCCTGGGATGATCTTTGTGTGCAGTGTATAAAGATGGTCTTTGTATTAATCAAATGCTGATTTCTGTACCAAAGAGAGGACTTCAGTATTATTATTCATATAGCTATATCATATTTTGTAAGCCCCCCCTCTCTCACCCCCTGATTGGTTTAATAATCAGCTGATGGTCTATAGTAAACAGAGGAAGAGAGAACAGGCGGGACCTCCAGCAGAGATGGGAACTCTGGGAAAGAGTCAGGGACTCAAGAATTTCCCAGCCAGACGCAGAGGAAGAGCAGGCCAGGACTGAAGGAGACTAATGAGCCACGTGGTAGAAGAGAGATTAGTAAAACTGGGAAATTTAAGTTATAAGTTATAAGAGATAGTGAAGAACAAGGGTAAGAGAAGGCCAAACAAAGCATTCATTAAAAAAAAAAAAAGCCTCCATGCTTTTATTCAGAGCTGGGGAGGGAAGGGCATAGGAAGTCCTTCCAGTTCTGTCTCTTCAGCCCAACTCCTGTTTGAGACAAGTAAGTATTGTGGACTAAATGTAAGAATAAGGCCAGTGAGGGGGCTCAGTGTGTTCAAGGTACCTGTTACATAAGCCTGGTGCCTGGAGTTTGATCCCTAGTAGGAGAGAATCGTTCTACAAAGTTGTCCTCTGATCTACACACAAACCCCACCCCCTACTAAGTGCACACACAATAATATATAAAACTTTATATATAATATATATATATATTATATAAAAGTCTAGAAATTAGCAATTTCATATATATGCATATACATATACATACACACACATGCACATTCACACATGACTCATGAAAAATGACTAACATCACCACAGAAAAATGACAAAATGCTTATAAAACATTAGAGTCTATCCTGATGTCTCAGTGATTAAGAGCACCGGCTGCTCTTTTAGAGGACCTTAGTTTCGTGCCCAGCACCCACATTGGGTGGCTCACAACCACCTTTAACATCAACTTCAGGGGCCACAATCTCCTAGTCTAGATTCTTTGGGCACCCACACAGATGCACACACATAAATAAAGATAAATATTTAAACACTAATAAGTAAGTAAAACAATGTTAGGTTTTAAAAGAAGACCTGCCAGGTGTAGTGGCACAGGTCTTTAACACATGGGAGGCTGAAGCAGGTGAATCTCTAATGGGGCGCAGGCAGGTGAGAAATGTCTTAAAACAGAGAACCCACGGGTCTGTGTTTGTCCCTCTGTGATAAAGATGTCCACAATTCATAAAGCCCTATATTCAATTCCCAATTCATAAATTCATAAACTTTGAACCCAGGTCCTCTGGAAAAGCATCCTGTAATTTTAAAAACCAAGTCATCTCTCCAGCCACCAACAAAAAAGCTTTGTCAATATAAGAAACAACAGAATTTATAAGATGATGTAGTGTTGGACGTAAATTTGGAGGTTGAGGCAGGAGGATCAAAAGTTCAAGGTCATGCTAGGCTATACAAGGTGATCTTGTATACCAAAAACTCCAATAAAATAAACTGTAATTAAAATAGTTATTTGAACCAGGTGTTGATGGTGTATCCCTTTAATTCAAGCACTCAGGAGGCAGAAGCAGAAGCAGGCAGATCTCTGAGTTCAAGGCCAGCATGGTCTACAGAATCAAGGACAGCCAGTGCTACACAGACAAACCCTGTCTCAAAAAAACAAAACAAAACAAAACAAACAAAAATTAAAAAAAAAAAAATCAAATAGTTCTTTGCTTATCTACCATATAGCTTTATAAATAACATATATACACTTATTATGATAATACATAAGTAAAAATTTGAAGGGCTATGGCTATAATTCACAGGACTACATTGCTTAGCAGGTGGCAAGGCCCTGGGTTTGATGCCCAGTACCACAGCAAGGGTGGATGAGAGGAAAGGAAAGGGGAGAGGGAGGAGGAAGTCTAAGGCCATAAAAATAGGATGGGGTTGAATAAAAGCACAGCTCCAAGATAAAGGATGCAGTCGGACAGAATTCTTCCACAGGAAAGCAGAGAACCGCAGCTAAACTGAAGAGCAGCAAACAGAAATCCAACTCAAGGGCTGAAGAATCTGTTGCTCTTACAACCCCAGGAAGTGATTCCAGACCAGACAGTGGGTTAGGAGACAAAGCCTTCCCAAGCATTCCACAGGAACCAGACCGGGTGCCAGCTTTTATATGTCTGTCCCCAGAGACTGATGACCTGAGCTCCATCCCTGGGCCCCATGCAGGGGAACTCCAGGATCACTACGGAAAGTGGCACAGTAGCACAGCACACACTTATCAACCACCTCCCCTGCACACACAAATACATACTAACGTAATAAAACTTTTTTCCATATGCCCTCCAACACTATGACTCTTCCTGACACATTCCCAGGCCTTGAGTTTGGTCAAATATAGGGCCTTGTAAATGCTAAGCAAGCACTTACCACTAAGCTACACCACCAGCCCCAGCTTTGTAATTCTTTTCGCATCCCTCATGTTAATTATCTTAATACAAATCTAAGCGTCTAGATAAATATTTACTGCAACCGAAGCACACCTGAAAGAGGAAGTGAGATTTACCTGTGTGTTCACTACTTCCTGAGATAGCGTTTGGCTGAGTGGTGGGTACATTTCAAGTTTTATATTTAAAATTCCCACGGAAACTTTTGATTCTGTGCCTACAAATAAAAATAAATATTTACAACTCTACTTAAATTCTATTTAAAACATGAAACTTGGGGGAGGGGGTAGGGGGTAGGGGATTTTCAGAGGGGAAATTAGGAAAGGGGATGACATTTGAAATGTAAATAAAGAAATTATCTAAAAAAAAAAAAAAAAAAAAAAAAAGAAGAAAAAAAGAAAAACACGCTGGGTGGTGGTGGTGCACGCCTTTAATCCCAGCACTTGGGAGTCAGAGGCAGGC
>NC_034604.1:61239803-61242193 GCF_900095145.1 Mus pahari
AAAAAAAAAAAAAACAAACAAAAAACCCCACAAAAAACCATGAAACTTTCAGTCTATGGTATTTAGTCAAAGTCTACCCAAAATAACTTAGGAGTGAGCTCCCTTATCAACTAGGTAGAGTGATAATATACAACCCGCACTTAATATGCATACTATAAATGAATCAAAATGTTAAAATGAACCAAATCAAAATGGTTTTTATTTTTTACTGAAGGACGTACTTAATAATATTAAATATATTTTTAGTTTTCTAAAAACATTTTAAGAAATTTTTCTGACCTCATGGATTTGCAATTCTTAAATTTTTATTTTCACTAACCATATAATTCCTACTAGTCTTTAAGTTCAAAAGCAAAGCAATTGTTAATAACCCATTCTGTCTCCAAAAAAATCATAAAGTATTCATACTTTTTATAATATACAGTAATTCCATTTACCCTTTCTTCTCACAATATGCTTTCTATCCATGATTGTATATATATATATATATATATATATATATATATAAAACACATATATGTGTTTGTGTGTGTGTATAATATACATATATGTATGTATGTGTGTATTTCACGATAGAACTATTTGATATTTCTTCAGCAAATTGGTGTATGCTTGCCTCCAGGTCATTGCTATAATTACCATGTTAAGCCTATTTTTATTGCTTGATTTATAATTTTTAATTTTACAGTTATACGTGTTTGCCTGAATGTATGTCTATGCATGGTGTACACTTTATGTATCCAGTGCCCTTGAAAGTCAGATCCTCATGCACTATAGTTAACAGTCATTAGTGAACCATCATTTGAGTGTTGTATAATGAATTTAGGTCCTTACAAGAGCAGCCAGTACTTTCAACCACCAAGCCATCTCTCCAGCCCCAGGGCTATTTTTGAGAAAACAAAGAACTGGAAATAGCTAAAAAAAAAAAAAAAAAAAAATCTCATATAGCCAGGGCAAAGTGACACACACATCTGATCCCAGAGCTGGAGAATTAGAGGTAGGTGGATCTCTGTGAGTTCAAAGCCAGCATGGTCTGTCTACAAAGCAGACCCAGCACAGCCAGCCAGGGATATTACACGCAGAAACCCTTTCTCAAAAAAAAAACAAAAACAAAAAATAAAACTAAACAAAACAAAAAAAAACTCATGTGTAAAAAAAAGAACTTTTTTTTTTTTTTTTGGTTTTTCAATACAGGGTTTCTCTGCATAGCCTTGGCTGTCCTGGAACTCACTCTATAGAACAGGCTGGCCTAGAACACAGATATCTGCCTGCCTTTGCTTCCCAAGCACTAGGATTAAACTCATACACCACCACTAGTGTGTGTGTGTGTGTGTATGTGTGCTCTTGTGAGTGCATGTGCATGCATATTTGTGTACACATGCCCTTGCCCAATTTACTGAGTGTAGAGACCAGAGGCTGGTGCTAGGTGTCCTCCACTACTGCTCTCCAGCTTAGCTTTTGAGAAAAGGTGTCCCACTAACCCTGGAGCTCACCAACAGGCTAGACTGGATGGGGAGTGAGCTGCCAGTGTGCCGTCTCCACTGCCGTCAGGAGCTAGGGGCACAGACCCATGCCCTCGCTTTTTCTGTGGGTGTGGGGAATACAAACACAGTTCCTGCTACCTGTGCAGCACCTTAACCACTGAGCTGTCTTGCTAGCTCCAAGTTTTAACTGTTATGGATGAGCTGTAATACCAATGCAATTTCATGATTATGTTCTATATAACAGGTTTTGACTGTCTTCATTTTATGAGCTAATATATGCAAAACTCCAAGGAAATAATGATAAGATAATGATTGGACAACCCCTGTCCTTCAATATTCATTGCTACTGACATTGAACAAGTTAGTACCTCTTCCACATCGTACTTGTCCACTGTAAGGGGCTAGAGAGACATGTACTCATTCCTCAGGAACCACACTGTGGCACACACCTATAATCCTAGCAGAGACAGGCCAACTGGTTTACACAGGGAACTCAAGGACAGACTTGGAAAGACTGAAATTCCAGCCATAATCAAAAACAAAATAACCCAGACCGTCCCAAGAACTACTACTGTAGTTATAATGATGTGCCATAGCACATCTCTAGGGTATACCAGAAAGATGCATATGCACACACGCATCCATGAGTTTAAAGGACTCCTGTTTTTCTTTATAACCTTATACTTATTTAACAAAAAAGAAACCTTGCACCTCCAAAATTTCTATTCATTTTTTCAGGAAAAAAAAAAAATCCCTAGGCTAGACCAGACTGCCTTTGAAAACCTACAGTGGCATTCTTCAAGACACCCCCTGTACTGGCTAGTTTTGTGTCAACTTGACACAGCTGGAGTTATCCCAGAGAAAGGAGCTTCAGTTGGGGAAATGCCTCCACAAGATCCAGCTGTA
>NC_034604.1:61243493-61245448 GCF_900095145.1 Mus pahari
GAGAGAGAGAGAGAGAGAGAGAGAGAGAGAGAGAGAGAGACCTAAAATAAGGAATACACACACACAAAAGAAACCTAAAGATCCCTAAAAATCCATGGGCCTGGAGAGGTGGTAGTAGCTACGAGCACTTGTCCTTGCAGAGAACTTGCATTCAATTCCCAGCACCCACATGGCAGCTCATACCTTTCTGTAACTCCAGTTCTAGGGAATCTGATGCCCTCTTCTGACCTCTGTGGGCACTACACATGTAGTCCACAACACACTTGCAGACACAATACCAATACACATAAAATAAAACTTAACAAAACAAGTATCAATATTAATCCTCAGTTACACTCAGAATTCAACTCCAGACAGGATCACAGTATTGTATATATAAAAACTGAAAGGCCGGGCTGGTGAGATGGCTCAGCAGTTAAGAGCACTGACTGCTCTTCCAAAGGTCCTGAGTTCAAATCCCAGCAACCACATGGTGGCTCACAACCATCTATAACAAAAATCTGATGCCCTCTTCTGGAGTGTCTGAAGATAGCTACAGTGTACACACATATAATAAATAAATAATCTTAAAAAAAAAAATAATCAAAGTTTCATTGCAAGAGCTTCTTTTAAAAAAAAAAAACTGAAAGGCCTGGGGCAGAAGAGATGGCTTGGTGGTTAAAGTATGTGCCTCACAGTTAAGGGGATAGAGTTCAGATCTACAGAACTCACACAAATCACACAAATGCTAGGTGATTGTGGCAGCCTGCCTATTATTCCAGCCTCAGATGTGTACACATGTGCTGGCACAACAGACACACTCACACACTCAGACAAAACAAAACGCAAACCCTGAAAGATCTAACACTCCCGAGCTGGCGGCTGAGTCTTCATGTATAGAGGAGTATATGGAGGGGAGATGTATAGAGGAGTATATGGAGGGGAGATGTANAGATGTATAGAGGAGTATATGGAGGGGAGATGTATAGAGGAGTATATGGAGGGGAGATGCAAAGGCCCCAGCACGTGTGTGGAGGTCAAAGGACAACTTGCAGGAGCTGACTCTCTCCTTCCACCATGTGGATTTTGGGGCCAGCTGACTCAGATCACCAGGCTCACAAAGCAATAGCTTTATCTGCTGCGCCATCTTGCCAGGCCCCCACTAACATTTTTATAGGGAGGGAAGATTTTTTTTCCCAGAAGGGCTGGAGATGTAGCTCAGCGTACAGAGAGCTTTGTTTATTATGGACAAGGCCTTGGGTTTAACCTCATCATCACACAGACCAAGTGTGCTGGCAAACACCTAAAATTCCAGCACTAGATGCACCGGTGTAGGCCGTAGATTCAGAAGCTTAGTCATCCTCAGCTCTAGACTGACTTAAGGGCAGCCTCAGCTGCATGAGACTCTATCTCATGAACATATAGGAAAAGGGTAAAAGAAAAAAATTGAGGCATCTTTTAAAGGCATTTAAATTATTTAGGCCACTTCTGCAATTTTGCTTGCTTTACGGCTTTAGGTTGATGAGTAAATTATATGAACTGACTTTTTTGTTTTGTGTTTTTGAGACATGGTCTCCCTGTGTAGTCTAGGCTGGCCTTAACTTGCAATCCTCCTGCCTGAACTCCTCTCTCCTGCCCCAGCTCTCCCAAGTGATAAGATTATATAAGCATGAACCACCACAACCAGATGCAAACTTTGACTTTTACATTACAAAGCTAGGTGCAGTGGCACACACTTGCAATTCTAGTCCTTGAAGGGGCACAAGCCTATGTACATGAGAGGCATAAGCAGTTACTAAAAAGATCACCAATTAGTATAGCAAAAAGAAATGAGAGAAAATTTGTGAATTAAGGAAGAAGCAAAAAAAAAAAAAAAAAAAAAAAAAAAAAAAAAAACCAAAAAAAAAAAAAAAATATATAGTATTGGGGGGAAAGCAACATTAACTAGAGATTCGCACCTACCATTCTCAACCTCT
>NC_034604.1:61245517-61255121 GCF_900095145.1 Mus pahari
GGCATAAGCAGTTACTAAAAAGATCACCAATTAGTATAGCAAAAAGAAATGAGAGAAAATTTCTCAATTAAGGAAAAAAAAAAAAAAAAAAAAAAAAAAAAAAAATATATAGTACTGGGGGGAAAACAACAAAAACTAGAGATTCGCACCTACCATTCTCAACCTCTCTACCCCCCACCACAAGGACTCTCCACATAGACCAGGTTGGCCTGGAACTCAAAGACAGAGCAACTGTGCCCTGAGGCTGGGATTATAAACTGAGCAACTAGGCTAGGGGTTACAATCCCTCTTGTAGAAGTTGGTCCACAATGAAAAGCAAACACATTTAATTAGATACCACTACTGTCTCTTACCTAAACTTTCTCTGTGAACTTCAAGCAAAAAGCCGTCATGGAAATCTGGCTCACAAGCGCAGGGTACAGGTTTGGAGCGAAAACGTTGGTTCCGATAGTGTAAACACAAAGTGAAAGTTGAGCAAATCTGTCCAGGCAAAGGCTCAGGTTCTTGCAGATGTTCCAAGAAAGCTTTTCCACCCAGAACCTGAAGGTAAAGATACCTCCGTGTTGGATCAACATTAGCTGTAAAGTGTAGCAACATATGAGGAGACTGCCGAGTAACTGAACGAATGTCATCAAGACATCACAGACAACTTGACAGAGACAAGGACACTGATAAAAAGAATCAACTTCACTACAGAACAGAACCACTTGTGTGAGCAAAGGAAAAATACTTAATAAGGTACTTTTTTCTGAGGGAATTAAAGTCAAGGCCAGGTGTACCTTTGCTTCCTAGCTGTTTGTAAAGCGTATAATTACCTCTTCAAGCCAACTTAGCCAGTAAGTACCAGCTTAGTAACTGCATTTGTCAGGTAATTGTTTTACCATTTAAAAATGCAAAAATTTGGGTTTATTTTATGTGTTTGAGACAGGGCTCCTCTGTGAATCCTTGGCTGTCCTAGGACTTTACTTTGTAGACCAAACTCACCTTGAATGCACAGAGATCCACCTACCTCTGGGGTGCTAGGATTAAAGGTATGAACCACCAAATATGCCCTTGCAGCTTTTATAAAATATATCATTAAACATGAGAAATCAGTCCTCCTGGTTTTGGAGCAACAGTAACAGACAGTAAATCTCATATATTTCATGCAAAGCAGCATGTTTTCCGTTAACCAAAGACAAATTTTAAGTACTTCATTTTGAAAAGAAAAACTTGAAATATTTATCAAATGCCAAATACTACCTGTGATGGTTTGTATATTCTTGGGTCAGGGAGTGGCACTATTTGGAAATGTGGCCTTGTTGGAATAGGTGTGACCTGGTTGGTGTAGGTGTGTCACTGTGGGTGTGGGCTTAAGATCCTCACCCTAATTGCCTAAAAGTCAATCTTCCATTAGCAGTCTTTGGAAGAAGATGTAGAACTCTCAGCTCTGCCTGCACCATGCCTGCCTGGATACTGCCATGCTCCAACCTTGATGATAATGAGCTGAACCTCTGAACCTGTAAGCCAGCCTCCATTAAATGTTGTTTTTATAAGACTTGCCTTGGTCATGGTGTCTGTTCACAGTGGTAAAACCCTAACTAATACACTACCATATGTCCATTACCAAGAACAACCAAGTTTATGTTGAAAATATATTATGTATATACATACTTTTTTTTAATGTCGACTGCTTATCAAAACCAACAGTTTGCTTTGGAGAAGGGAGCTCTTGATCAACACTATCCTGGAAAAGTAGGGAAAAAATACAAATTAGAAAATTAGCTAAGAAAATTGTAGAGACAGAAGAAAACACTATATATAGGATCAGGCTCCTTCAAAAAGCCTTCTATCCTAAGAAAGAATTAGATCACACTGCCTCCAAAGTAAAAAAAATAAAATAAAAAAATAAAGATAAAACCAAACCAAAGCCTTTATTTTCCTAGTCAAAGAGATCTAACTGGGAAAAGTCTAATATGAAGGGATTAAATTATCTTTAAGTCTTGCCATCCACTAAATGCTAAACACATGTAGACCAGGCTGGCTTTGAACTCAGAGAGTGCTGCCTATCTCTGCCTCCTGAGTGCTGGTACAAATGGCATGAGCTTCCAAGCCTGGCTGTAGAAAACTAGTTGATACCTTAAATAAGCTAAATTTCTTTTAAGTCCTGTATAGCATTTGGTTATGCAAAGCGGCACATGCCTTTGCTTGCAGCACTTGGGAGGCAGAGGCAGGCTGATCTGTGAGTTTAAGGCCAGTCTTTGGCACACAACAAGTTCTAAGACAGCCAATGTTTTGTAGTATTGCTGTCACTCCCTTCAGACACACCAGAAGAGGGCATCTGATCCCATTATAGATAATTGTGAGCCACCATGTCGTTGCTGGGAATTGAACTCAAGACTTCTGAAGAGCATTCAGTGCTCCTAACCTCTGAACTCTCTCTCCAGCCCACCATGAACTGAGTTTTAAAAAGTAACAGTTATGAAGCAGAGGCTGTTAATAGGTCAGTTTTTATAACAAATGGGTTTGCAAACCTCAAAACCCAAAAGAGGCTAGTGTATTAACGTACCGGATTCTCTAGCGTATTATGAAGTCCATCCCATTTTTAGTAAAATGTGACTCCTGTATTGAGGTCACAGTTTTTCATTATTGCCTCATTTTCAAAATGAGGCCTACTTACAAAATGCACCAGGATATATCCCATTACTGACCTATTTGTACAGAGAAATGAGGGCTTTGTGTGGCCAGAGCTTTTCTTATGGAATCTTGTGAGTGTAAAAACAGACCTAGTCTAAATGAATTAGAGAGCTACAGAATAGCAGAAGTTTCTGTCACATCAGAGAAAGAAATATAGTGTCCAACAACTCCTATCTCATGAACTCTATTTGCCAACTCACGGTGGGGCCAACTTAAAACCTCAGAAAAGGAGCCAGGCAGTGACAATGAACACAAATGCCCTTAGTCCCAGCACTCAGAGGCAGACAACAGATGATCTCTGAATTTAAGGCCTTCGTCTATAAAATGAATTTCAGGCCAGCCAGAGCTACACATAGAAACCCTGTTGGCAAACACAAGCTGCCCCAGAGGGAAGAGCATTACAGGGGAGGCAGAGATGACTCAGCAGTTTGGAGCACTTGTTGCTCTTCCACAGGGCCTGAGATCAATTCCCCCAGCATCGTGCTGGTGGCTCATTCCAGTTCCAGAGGATCACAGCCCTTCCAGAACACTGTGGGCACCAGACCTACATGTAGGCAAAACAGCCATACACATAAAGTCTTCTTAAAAACTAAGAAAAATGGCTATTACTAGACAGAATGAACTTATGGTGGTTTTTAAGAGAAGCCACGGGTGTGAACCTTATATTGTAAATTGTTACTCACAGTCACAAAATTAAGTTCTTTCATTACATCATCAATGATTCCTCGACGTCTTAGAGCTTTGATCAGATCTTCTGTTGATAAATGTTGTTGATCCGGTGCTAATTCTTCTCGTATTGTCTCTGCAAGAATTTCTCTTATTCTGCCATGGACATCCATCTATGGAGAAACCCCACATTACGATTTACAAAATTACTCCTGGTGGCACGCCTTTATTCCTAGCACCCAGGAGTCAGAGGCCTGAGGATCTGTTGAGTTCTAGGCCAGCCTGCTCTACAGAGTTCCAGGACAGCCAGAAAAACTACACAAAGAGACCCTGTCTCAAAAAAAAACAAACACGAAAAACAATTTATAACATTACAAAGTAGATAAATACCACTTGTAGAGTTTTAGGATTCTAAAACTAATGGCAAATACCCAGTGCCAATAAAAATTGAGCCTTTTAAGAGGTGAAACTTTTGAGCAACACACTAGAAGCAAGCTGAACTGGTTGGTTATCAACCGTTATTGCTGGTTGCCGGCAAATAATTCAACAGAAGCAATTCTTTAGAGAGGGAATGGAGGATAATCGAAAGAACGCAGACCTGGAAGGAGGCAGAACAAAGAGCGAGTTACTTCAGCTTTCTCGCTTATTCAACTTGCAACTCTAATTTGTCCGTCTAGTTTCTTGCCCATGCGATGGAAAAAAAACGAGACCGTTTTGAGGATTCGACCAAAGAAGCTAGACACTCTGGCCACAAGCCCTGGCGCACCACCACCACCATAAAGACGCTTTATTACTTCAGCTTACAGCCGGCAGTCGAGGGCAGATGGGAAGTTTCCTGGAAGCCCCCGAGTCGGGTAAACGCGTTCCTTGTCATTTGAGCGCCCTGTCTCCCATAACTTCTTGCTGCCATCGGGCTTCCTGGTGTGAAGGGACCCTAAACATCTGGCCTCGGGCTAACTTGTACATGGACATCTGGAAAGCGTCGAGACCGCCTCCGGTTCAGAGCGGCTCCCTCGGCTCTCACACCGGATCGAAGCTTGCCCGCCCACCCGCGCCCGCGCCCGCTCCACAGCTCCGGCTGCGGGGACCGGTCCGCCCGAGCCCCTCACCTTGCTCAGCTGCTGGTGGATGAGCTGCTTCAGCTCCGAGGCTTTCTCCGGAGGCAGCGACATGCCGGCGCTGGCGCCTCGCGGTCGCTACTCCCCCACCTCACACGGTGCAGTAGCGGAGCCCGTTGTCCGGGGCGCGCAGCATCAGCGGCGGGCGGAGCACAAAGCGCCGCGGCCGCGTCAGACCTGGCAGGGCGGGAACCCGGCAGCCGCGGCGCCCCAACTAACTGTCTTCAAACGGTGCGGGACTGACAGACGCCGGGGCTGGCCCGTGAGCCGCCTGATCGACGCCGTCCACCGCGCCGCCTCCTCGTCCTCGCGGATCCCGCACGAGCGGTCCCCACGGCCTCCGTCGCCAGTCCTCAACTTACGCCTCCCCGGGGAGCGCCTCCCGCCGCGCGCTCCAGCCTCGTTCTGCGCTGCGCGCAGGCAGCGCGCTGGACGCCTGCAGGATCCGAAGGACCCGAAGGACCCCGGTCGATTGCGAGTTCCGCCTTCTTTCCCAAGGAGGTGGCCTCGCTCTCCCGGCGGGCGCTCGAACTGCTCACACGCCCACTGCAGTCATGTTCGTCCCCTGCGGGGAGTCGGTCCCCGACCTAACGAACTTCACACTCCTGATGGTGAGTCTTTACTTGAGTTGACGCGATCGCCACCCCGACCCGGGAAGCGCCACCTGGCCTTAGGACAGCCGGGCACTTGTTTCTGCTTCAGGCTTTAAGCCTGGAAACAAACAAACCTGGAAGTTATCCCTAGAGGCGGCTGTCCAATTAGCATCTTTGTCAGCGCTATCAAGGCCTGTCTGCTAGCTGAAACTTTAGTAGCCTGTGACCTGTAACGTTTGTAGATTGCAGATACATTGCATTGCATGTCGCACCGGGAAAATCCCTAAGTTTTATCCGTGGAAGTGTTTTTATGTAGTTTGGGTCCATATTGATCTAGGCCATCAATTGCTTTAGAGAACTGATCGCAGCCTCACAGGCAGTTGTGGAATGATCCTTGTTAAGTCATCCCGAGGTGCTGGTCATCAAAGTTTACAATGTAGCTAGGAACACGAGTAGATCCGTAAGAGCAATAAATAAGACAGGAGTTTGAAAAAGAGAAAGACTTGAGATCATGGACCCGAGGAAGGCTGGGAGTGGTTTGACCAAGCACTCTGATCGCGAGACAGGCTGGAAAGGCAGCTACAAGTCATTCAGGAGAAGACCTGTCCCAATAAATAAGCAAGTCAACAAGAACAACAAAACTTGAGGGGAAGGGGCTAAAGAAAATGGCTCAGTAGTCAGAGCCTGTCTGGCTTACAGAGGATGAAATTCTGAGAGACTTCACAATGGCTTATAACCAGCTCCAGGGTCCCTGACACCCCTTCTGGCCAACGAGGGTATTTGCACTCACATACGCATGTACTCACATCATTTTTAAAGCATTTTGAAATTTTAAAAAGTGGACAGGAAAAACACAAGGGCTTTTTTGATCTTTTAGGAAAATTAGTGACCAAAAAGATGGGCTTAGGATTCCAAAAAAAAAGAAAAAAAAAAGAAAAGAAAACTATCTAAAACAGAGGTGCATATTCCTGGAATACTGCAAATTTAGAATGACCTGAGGTAAGAATAGGCTTGAAGCCTTGTGACCTACAAGGCAGGGGAGAACGTAATAATGAGACAGAGGGATATCTCTTATTCAAGTATCAAGCAAGTAAGGCATAAAGTGACCATTTGGGGATGACAACACACAGATGGTCAGGTGATTAAGCAGTTACTAGTGAAATGGTGGAAAATGCCTCTTCTTTGTTGGGGCTGGGGGTCATATGGAGAGGAGGCATTGGAGCGGTGGTTCTCAACCTGTGGGCCAAGACCCATCCTGGGGACCCTAAGAACATTGAGAATATCAGATATTTATGTTACTATTCAAAACAGTAGCAAAATTATAGTAATGAAATAGGAACAAAAATAATTTTCTGGTTGGGGAAATTCACCACGACATGAGGTGTTAGGAAGGTAGAGCCACAGAGGTAAACCCTATGTGTTCATGGATTAATTCAGAGGTAAAGCTTATTTTTACACAGTAGTGGACAACTGTTAGAGAATTTTAACTCTGTAGACTCCTGAGAAGGGAGGGTATTATGTGATATTAAAAGTACACTTTTTTTTGGGGGGGGGGTGTTTCAAGACAGGGTTTCTCTGTGTAGCCCTGGCTGGCTGTCCTGGAACTCACTTTGTAGACCAGGCTGGCCTCGAACTCAGAAATCCGCCTGCCTCTGCCTCCCGAGTGCTGGGATTACAGGCGTGCACCACCACTGCCCGGCTTTTTTTTTTTTTTTTTTTTTTTTTAGAATAAAAATATAGGCCAGGTGGTGTTGGTGGTACAGATGTTTAATCTCACCAGAAAAAGGCTGGTCTACAATTCAAGACTAACCTGGTCTACAAAGTGAGTTCCAGAATAGCCAAGGCTACACAGAGAAATCTGTCTCAAAAATAAAATATAATTTAAAAAGAAAAAAGATACTAAAGTATCTTTTCATGCTGGTGGAATGAGACTGAGATTCCTACCCCAAAGTAGCAAAATCCTTCAGGGAATTATAGGAAGTAACTGAGGAGTGTGGTAGGAAATACCAGAGAGTCATGGAGAAGCGCTCAGGGACAATGATGTCCAGGAAGGTTGGAAATAAGAAGACATTGACTGAGGCCGAATCACGGTTGTGTCTCTTACCTTGGGACACATACATAGACTATAAAAACAAAACAAAAAACTCAGAGCTTCAGGAGACGGCTCAGTGAGAGCTCTTGTAGCTCAGGCTTGGGGACCTGACATCACTGGCACTCAGGTAGAACCAGTGTGGGCCATGCTGGTCTGTAACACCAGCATCGTGGAGGGCAGGGACAGCAGGGTCACTGGGCCTTCCTGGTCACTAGTTCTCGGTTCAGTAAGAGATCCTGTCTGGAGGGAGTAAGACTTTAATAAAGCAAGGTACCCAGACCCAACATTGTTCCCTAGGCTCCATACAAGCATCTGTTCACACAACAGGCAGCTGCATTTGCACACATGTGCATGTGCTACACATTGGTGATAAATCAGTACAATTATTTATATATTATATATTGGACATAGTAAAGGAAAAGAAACAAAATTTCTGTTTTAAGCAAACAAATAACAAAGCTCTTTGGTGAAATACTAAGTTTCAGGCAGAAGTTTAGCTTTGTACGTGCTGAATGTGAGTGACTGTGCAATAACTTTGTGTTGTGTCCAGTAGACTATCATTCTGAATGCCTTTGTGGGGTATAGGTAAGACATTTGGCACTTAGAAGCCGTGTGTGTGTGTGTGTGTGTGTGTGTGTGTGTGTGTGTGTGTGTGTGTCTAATGTGGGGAAACTGCAGTTGGGTGTTTGGCTGTTCATACCTCGGGGCCCTTCTGCTGCTTTTCACTACATTGAAAATAGTGTTTTCACCTGTGGCTCTCCACCCTGCCTTTTTCAAGTCTGTAGCCATTTGTCGCCTACAGTAAGCCTGTCCTTCATCATCCTACCTAAGAGTGGTATTCATGCATACACTGTATTCCTTCCCAACTCTCTGTCTGTTTTACCATTTATCACAAATGAACCGCTTCCTTGGTAGAATGGAAACGCCACAAGGGCAGAAAGTTTTGTTTTGTTTTGTTTTTTGTAAGACAGTCTGCGTCTTGCTGTGTGCCTGAGCATCGGCATTCCGTACTTTTGCTACCTAAACTTAAAAGTGCTACTAATTTTGGTGATTTACAGGGCATATCTTTTCTATTTCAGCCAGCAGTATCCGTTGGAAATGTTGGCCAGCTTGCAATAGATCTGATTATTTCTACACTGAACATGTGTAAGATTGGTTATTTCTATACTGATTGCCTGGTGCCAATGGTTGGAAACAATCCATATGCAACTGAAGAAGAAAATTCAAATGAACTCAGTATAAATACTGAAGGTAGGTCTGAGGCATGTTTTCCTACCATGGAGTAGTTACTTATTTGAAATGGAGTCTCACTGTATAGCACAGGCTTTTCTGGAACTTGTGGCTCTCCTGCCTCTGCTTCCTGAGTCCTGGAATTACAGGTGTAAATGATTGTGTCCAGCATCAGTCCTTTTAAACCAGGAATAAACTCTCAGGAACAAAGTACAGTGACACTATGTATAAAACGCTACGTGCTGGGCTGGAGAGATGGCTCAGCGGGTAAGAGCACTGACTGCTCTTCCAGAGGTCCTGAGTTCAGTTCCCAGCAACCACATGGCGGCTCATAACCATCTGTAGCGGGATCTGATGTCCTCCTTTGGTGTTTCTGAAGAGATTGACATTGTACTCACATACATAAAATAAATAAATCTTTGCGGAAAAAAAAACAAAAAAACAAGCCCTAAAGGAAGGAGATCCAGGATGGCATTGAAAAGGGCATAGAGCTTTTATGTTTTTCCTTGTACGTTATGCTTGTGTATTCATTCATTTGTTGTGGGAAGTGTACACATGTGTGGGAGGCTGGAAGTTGACATTGGGAAGTCTTCATTGAGGCAGAGTCAAGTCAACCCAGAGTCCAATGATACTGCTAGTCTGGCTAGCTAGCTTGCTCCAGAGATCTCTTGTCTTCACTTTCTGAGAGGTGGGATTACAGGTGAGCCACCACATCCACCGTGAGTGTGCATACATGGCTTATTAGTCACGGATCTCTAGATCAACAGAACTGAAAGAATGAATATATGCATGATATATTAGAGTGGCTTCAGGCTATGTTCTGGCTGGTCCAACAATGGCTGTCTCAAAGAAAAGGCAGAGAATCCAGGAGTTGTTTAGTCCACGAAGCTAGATGCTCTAATATCAGCAAAGGAATGCCTCAGCAACAGGAGAGATGAACTTGCCAGCTAGAGTGAGGGCAAGCAGGCCAAAACCAAAAGCTTCCTCCTTCCATGCCCTTTTACATGGGCTGCCACCAGAAGGCGCTACCCAGATTTAGGGAGATCTTCCCACCTCAAACAATCCAGTCAAAAAAGTCCCTCACAGGTGTGACTAGCTGCATGGGCTGGAGTTGATTCCAAATATAGTCACTTTGACAAACAAGATTGGTCATCACATGTGTGTTCTAAGGATCTAACTGTGATCTTCACACTTGAACACTAGCCCTAAAGCTTATGTTTTTTTTTTTT
>NC_034604.1:61255966-61296721 GCF_900095145.1 Mus pahari
TTATGAGCCACCATGTGGTTGCTGGGATTTGAACTCCGGACCTTCGGAAGAGCAGTCGGGTGCTCTTACCCACTGAGCCATCTCACCAGCCCTCATTTCATTTTTATACTGAAAGAAATTGTGGATTACTCATGAGGCTTAACATGTTCTCTGCAGGTAACTCTGCAGAAAAATTTTGAGATGTGAATCATTTATCAAAACATGTTCTAAGCCAGGCATTGGTGGCCCCCGCCTTTAATCCCAGCACTCAGGAGGCAGAGGCAGAAGCAGGTGGATCTCTGAATTGGAGGCCAGCCTGGCCTAACACAGCAAAGTCTAGGACAGCCAGGGTTACACAGAGGAACCCTGAAAAACGAAAGAAAGAAAGAAAGAAAGAAAGAAAGAAAGAAAGAAAGAAAGAAAGAAAGAAAGAAAGAAAGAAAGAAGAAAGAGAAAAGAAAAGAAGAAAAAGAAAAGAAAAAAAGAAAACGCTCTACCCACCACTGCCCAATCATACAAAAATACTGTCATCAGTCATCACCCTGCCCCTTCCAACAGTAATACCACCAATCGTCTAACCTCCCTTGGAACCCTCAGGCTTCCCATCTCAAGATGAATGAATGCACAGTCCTTTACCAGGGCCTGGGAGACTCGGCCCGGATGTCTGATAAAGTAGTCTCTAGTCCAAGCTGTCTATTTTCTGTAGCTGCACGGAGCAAGAGACTGCATAGGAACATGGCCATGATTAGGGGGGGTTCTGTTGGTAGCTGTCCTGCATATCCACCTCCAGACACACTCTGCCTATGGTGGTCCTCAGACACTATCTGTTCAGGAGGTCAGAAATTCAGAAGGGTCTTGTTTTTGTTATTTGAAACCAGAGTCTTATGTAGCTAGAGTTAGAGTTGGCCTCTCTGGTGCTGCAGGTGTGTGCTCTCATGCCCTGTTAAAAGTAGAGTAGAGGGGCTGGAGAGATGGCTCAGCGGTTAAGAGTGCTGACTGCTTTTCCAGAGGTCCTGAGTTCAAATCCCAGCACCCACATGGTGGCTCACAACCATCTGTAATGAGATCTGACGTTCTTCTGGTGTCTGAAGACAGCTACAGTGTAGTTGCATATAATAATAAATAAATATTTAAAACAATTTAAAAAAAAAAAAGTATAGTAGAAAAGCCGGGCAGTGGTGGCGCACGCCTTTAATCCCAGCACTCAGGAGGCAGAGGCGGGNGGATTTCTGAGTTCAAGGCCAACCTGGTCTACAGAGTGAGTTCCAGGACAGCCAGGGCTATACAGAGAAACCCTGTCTCGAAAAACCAAAAAAAAAAAAAAAAAAAAAAGTATAGTAGAAAAGTTAACTGTATATACTTTCTTGTGTTTTACATTTATTTTACTTTTAAATTTATTTTACTTAAATATATGTGGAAACAAGTACAAGTAAAATTCTTCTAAATCATGAAATAGAACATTATCAACCACCCTAGGACACATAGAGATGTGGTAAATCATCATGAGGTAGACTGACTCCTAGAGCAGATGTTTCTTTCCATCTGGCTTCCTTTCCTCAGCATTCTGTGTGAGGTTCATCTGCACCTCTCATTCTCTCTGTGTGTGGCACTGTGTGATTTAAGTCCACCACTATGTCACTAATGCTCTGTTTGATTTTTTTTTTTCCACAGTAGTGCATTTATATTTGTATGTTTGGGGTGTGTGTCATTTTGACTTTGTTGTTGTTGTAGTCATCATTAGAGATTTAGTCCCAAGGCCTTGGACAAGCTCACTTGCCTAGTATATTTTATCCTTAAACGTTCACATGGCTTTGAGGAACAAGGACAGGGGCTGGGGCTTGGGCTGAGCAGTGGAGCACTTGCCTAGCACGTGTGATGACATGAGGCTCGGGGTTCTATCCAGTCATGGGAAGAGGAATAGATGTTAGACAAGGACAGCTATAATCACAGCACCACTCGCAACCCTGACAACGTTATTACTGACTTGGAATGTCATCCGATGTCTTTAACTCTCCTCGATTATTACCAAAAATCTTGTCAGTCTTAGAAGCAGTCAAGGCAGCCTTGCTCTGTTTTGCAGTCTCATCCTGCAGTCGACATCTTTAACTGTTCCCCTCCCCTTCCCACTGTGTCCATCTGATTAGTTCCTTTGATCATAGTACAGTGAACTTTATAATAAGAATACCTTGTAGATGACTGTGTGGTTGGTTTAGTACATGAGAGAAGGGACATTTTCCTTAGGATAGAGCTCTACATTCTTCACAATTTATTTTATGATTGTAAAGATACGTTAAATCAAAGTAAGTAGATTTGACAGTACTGATCATTTCAGTGTCAGTAAACCATGTAATTCATTGTCATGTGAGGTTGGTAGGGAAAGGGTTACATAGGTTGTACTTACACTTTGAAATCTCAAGTTGTATTTTCTTTCTGCTATCTCAATGACATATGAAGTATAAATCCAAGTCATTCTGTGAAAAACTGCTGGCCTGGGTAGAAAGTAGCGGCTGTGCCAGGATCATTGTTCTCTCAAGCAGCCATTCATATCACCGCAATGATGCCCAGCTGCGCAGGTATGTCCTCGCCTTTTTTACAGTTGATACCATGATCATTTGTTATGTATGGAGTGTGTGCTGTGTGGTGTGATTGTGCCGGAGACCAAACCCGGGGCCTTGCACACTCCAGGCAAACATTCGACCATGTTTCCCCAGAGTGAGCTCTTAAATATTAAATGAGACAAAATTTATTAGAAATAGAAATAGGTGCTGGAGAGATGGCTCAGCGGTTAAGAGTACTGACTGCTCTTCCACAGGTCCTGAGTTCAATTCCCAGTAACCACGTGATGCCCTCTTCTGGTATGTCTGAAGACAGCTAGATTGTACTTATGTATAATAAAAAATATTATATGAACTGCTGTCATTATTACCCTAAGATTTGATCTTTGTTTTGTTTTGTTTTGTTTTGTTTTTTGAGACAGGGTTTCTCTGTTATTTGTAATTTTTTAAAAACATAATATGATTTTTTTTTTTAGTACTCCCTTCCGGTATCTGCTTACACCTTGTTTACAAAAGAGTGTTCAAAATAAAATAAAGAGCCTAAATTGGCTAGAAATGGAAAAGAGTCGGTGCATCCCTGAGATGAGTGATTCTGAGTTTTGTATTCGCATTCCTGGAGGTGGAATCACAAAAACACTCTATGACGAAAGGTGAGTGGCTCAGTGTCTTTCTCACTCTTGATTTATACACAGAGTCTCACGAAGCCCAGGCTGTCCTTGAACCCCTGACCCTCCTGCTTTTACTTCCCACGTGCTGGGATTGCAGGCCACCATGCTTCTTTGCTTGCTTCCCCCCTCCTGTTTCTGTTTGTACTACAGGCTGGCCTTCAGCTTACTGTAGTAGCCCAACTCAAGATCCTTCTGCCGTCCCCCACAAGGCTTGAACTAAAGCATGCACTACCACTCTGATTTATACTCTGTCCTTTGGATAGTGTTTAATCCGTTATTAAAACAGTTACTGAGGGGAAAACACTTGTACTTTGCCGTTTGTTTTCTGCAAGTTTTACAGCTTTTGTTTTTGTTTGCCATCTCTCTCTCTCTTTTTTTTTTTTTTTTTAAGCTTCTCTTTTTTTTTTTTTTTTTAAACAATTCCCTTTTTTTTTTTTTTTTTTTAAGATTTATTTATTTATTATATGTAAGTACACTGTAGCTGTCTTCAGACACTCCAGAAGAGGGCGTCAGATCTTGTTATGGACGGTTATGAGCCACCATGTGGTTGCTGGGATTTGAACTCCAGACCTTCGGAAGAGCAGTCGGGTGCTCTTACCCACTGAGCCATCTCACCAGCCCCTGTTTGCCATCTCTTATGGTAGTTGATGTGGTACATCTGATTCTTTTCTCTTTTCCCTCAGTGTTTTATACTTGTTTACTGTTCAGAGGACTCAACTCAAGGCATCATGCATGAGTTCACACATGCGTGCACTCTACCTGGAAGTCTGAAACAGACTTCTAGGCTTTCTGTGAGATCCTCCGTGGTTCCCCTGGTGATTACACATGTACCTCCAAGTTATCTAATTGAAACTAACACTAACATCAAGTGCACTGCTTCCCTCTGTCGCACTGTCAACATTTTGTCTTTATGTACTGCGTGCACACTAACGTGACTTTGTAACTATTTTAGATGTGTCTATAGTTGCTTTTGATTAGTCTAGGAATTATAAATAAGAAGGTGGAAAGGAAAGGAAAGGAAAGGTGAGAACTAGAACACTATCATATTTTTCTCAGCCTTTCTTCTTGCAGATTTTTTCCGTGCATCCCATGTTTGTTTTCAGACTCCTGGTGCATCGGGCCCTAACCCGTGTTCCTTGCTTTATCCTTGCATCCCCTCTGTCTCTTCCTCCATCATGTACCTGATTGAGTTCGTGGACAACAGAGCCCGTGGCTATGAAAGGAGGACACCACTTACAGGAGCTTCTGTTGACAGTACCGTGCATTCTACTCCACATTCTGCTGTGAACAGAGAGCAAAATGAGCTCCAGCCCTGGGCTTCCTCAAAAACAGACATGAGTGAGCCAGAGCTCACCACAGACATACACATCTCTTCTCTGCTATTGCTCAGAGATAATTAATAAACCTCTCACTGGGAATAGTGGCACACGCCTACAGTCCCATGTTTTGGAGGCTGAGGCCTCCAGTCAGGGCTACATTGTGGGACTGTCTTAGAATCAGTGGCCCTTCAGCTCGGTTGCTGTTTACAGACCCGGGTGGAGTCATTGTAGCTAATACTCTAATGTAAATAATAACATTGTGGCCACTACTGATGGTGCTTGGCACCTCCATGCTGCTTATGCCTGATTCACTGCAGACACATGCACCTTTGTTAACCACGCAAGTGGGACAGTTGAAGACCTGCTAAAAGCTGTACAAATTATAAATAGCAGAGGCAGAGTTCAGTCATGGTCTCTAACCTCAGGTACTGCACTTTGAGCTCTTTTACTCTTTTCACTACCAGGGTTAATCCCACAGTCAGTGACACATTAGAGTTTATTTTTGATCAAAACATTAAACTTCTTCCTTGTTATTTATGGATTTTTTTATGTTTTTGCCCCTCTTCCCTAAAGTAGGGATTTAACCCAGGTCCTCTGTAGGAACTCTACCACTGAGCCGCATTCCCCAGCCTCTCCTGTTTTCTATTTTGAAAAACATTTTAAATTTCTCTCTAAAATACTGTATGAGCATTCAGCTTGCTTTTCTGGATATCTCTCTCTCTCTCTCTCTCTCTCTCTCTCTCTCTCTCTCTCTCTCTCGTGTGTGTGTGTGTGTGTGTGTGTGTGTGTGTGTGTGTGTGTGTGTTTCTGTCTGTCTGTCTGTCTGTCTGTCTGTCNTGTGTGTGTGTGTGTGTGTGTGTTTCTGTCTGTCTGTCTGTCTGTCTGTCTGTCTGTCTGAGTGTCTGACCATACCTATGCATTATCCCAGCGTTCTCTCCTTCCTGAGAACATACTCTATTCCTAGGACATTTCTTTCAGCTGTTGCTTCCTTGTCTGTCACCCACTCAGCCATTGCCTCACCAGAGCCTGGAGACCCTGTGGTCTACATGTTCTCTGGTCTGCCCTGTGCGTCAGCAGCTTTGAGTTATTCTTGTGCCTCATTTGGCCTGCCTTCTTTGTAGCCTAGATACTTGTATCAGACAGCTGAGAATGCTGTGTCAAAGTACAGTGGCCCAGATAGCCCAGGACAATAGAAGCACCCCTCTCACAGTTGTGGAGTAAGTAGATTCCTGTTGATGCAGACAGCTGGTGTGCTGTTTGTGTCTGTACAGCAGAGGAAAGCTCTCTTGATGTACAGCCATGATCTGCCTTAACTAGGATTCCCCTTTTAGGACCCCAGTGAGCCTCAGTTACCCAGTAAAGACCCTTTTTCCTGCTTCAGCCACAGCATGATGAATTGTGGGAAGGAACAATTCACTCCATAGCATCGGCTTATGGTTTCTTTTTCTTTTTCTTTTTTTTTTTCTTTTCTTTTTTTTTTTTTTTTGATTTTATCTATTTATTATATGTAAGTACACTGTAGCTGTCTTCAGACACTCCCGAAGAGGGAGTCAGATCTCGTTAAGGATGGCTTGAACCACCATGTACAGTACCAGCAGGTAGTGGTTGCCACAGTCCCCAGGTAAAATCTGTCAGTGATTTTATCCAACACATGATTCCTGCTCCTTAAGAGGCCATCCAAGAGCTTCCACAATCTCCTCACCTGACTCCTTCCGGGCGCTCTGTCCACTCTGCTCTCTCTAGCCCAGCAAACTCTGGCAGGACAGATCCTTGAAGGGTGTCTCCCTCCTGCTCATGTTCTCTCTTTTTTGCTCACTTCTACTTTGCAACAGTCCGCTCTCGGTTCACCTCTTGCGTACTGATGCCTCCTGTGCATGGGGCACAGCCCTCCTTGCACCCTCCACTATTGCTTCTTCTAAGTCAAACAGAAACCTATATCAGATACACTGCCCTCTTAGTAAAAGAAAAAGTGAAAATTGACATAAATCACTGCTTTTAGGTAATGTCCAACAGGCAGCACCTGTCTGTCACCTCTGAAAATGCCCTGTAACTGCCCTTTCTGCTGGCAGCTCCGGTCTGCACTACAGCACAGCAGGGACAGGGTAAACAGTCTCACAGTCCGCAATTGAGGGATGAGAGATGAGACACGGATGCTAAGGCGATGCAAAATGCAAGCAGAAAACCAGAAATCGGATTGTGGTTCTAGCTGTCGACTTGGGCCTCTGAATTCTCAGCCATACTTGCAGGATGAAATTTCACAAGGCTGGGCTTCTTGGTTGGTCAGTCTGTCAGCCTCTACCTCTTCTCTGGTGCTTTTTCTGTTTCTGAGACAGATCTCACATAGCCTAGGCTGACCCCAGCTCACCAGGTTTCCTGCCTCTGTCTCCACTGTGCTAGGGTTGCAATGTGTGCCTCTGTGTCTGTGGAGGTAGGGCACCTGATTCTCATACAGATGAGAAACTGTAGAACCCAGAAGGAACTTACTCAGCACATCTGCTGAGGGAGACAGCCAGAGTTAGAATCCTGTCATTCTGATTTGTTCCCGTGATTCCAACTGATTCATGAATAAGGTTAGAGATGATGAAAAATAAAATTTGCAGATGTCAGTAAATAGTGAGAGTGTGGTGTTGCCCACCTTTAATCCTCGAACTCCAGAAGCAGAGGCAGGAGGATCTCTCTATGAGTTAAAGGTCAGCCTAGGCTACATAATGAGTTCCAGGACAGACAGGGGTCCATAGAGACCCTGTCTCAAACAGAACAAGCTATCTCTCGGGAATAACCTTTCTTCTTGTTACTACTTCCCTCTCCTCAGTTTTCTCTCACAGCTTTCGATTACTAAGAGTGGAGCAGAGGCTGCTGCTTCACACCTGTAGTCCCAGCACTTGACACATGGAGTCAGGAGGGTCAGAAGCAAGGTCAGCTCCAACTGTGTAGCAAACTTGAAACCAGGCTTTGCCACACAAGACCAGACTGTTAATTTCAGTCTCTCTGCTTCTGAAACCCACTCTCAGAGTAGGCTTTTGAAGTAGTTCAGAGCATGTCTCCTGTGTTAATAACGAAGACTATATAGAAAGGCCGTTTTTTCCTGAGAATGAATGAGGCACACACTTGCCTGTTCCCCAGGCTGTAGAATATGTGTAAAACAATGGTAGGTAAGGAATCATATGATTCCAGCGAGGCAGGTTAACTTACTACTGAAGCATCTTGTATCAGGAGAAAGCAATGAATTGTTCTTTTTATTTCCTGTAGCTGTTCTAAAGAAATCCAAATGGCAGTTCTGCTGAAATTTGTTTCAGAAGGGGACAATATCCCAGATGCAGTCAGCCTTGTGGAGTACCTTAATGAATGGCTTCAGATAATCAGACCATGTGTAAGTTTTACTCTGGCGTGAGTCTCTGTGCTGGTTCACTCTGCCCCATTACTTGCATTATGTGTAAGGTCGGCTAAAGAGGTGAAAGTTTGCTCGATAAATACATATCTCAGCATAGGCTTTAGTTTGAGCCAAAGTTTTGAAACTAAGTGAGAACAGTTAACTAACCTGTTACCTCATCGTTTACTCACGGCAGGCAGTTTTGCAAACAGGAGTGTCCCGCGTGCCCCAGTGTGCTCTCTGTACCTGTCACAGTCATTGGGATGGCTGAGCTTTGGTTTCTCTGTGTAGCCTCGGCTGGTCTAGAACTCATTCTGTAGACCAGGCTGGCCTTGAACTTACAGAGGTCCTCATGCCTGTGCCTCCCAAGTGCTGAGATTAAAGGCATGGGCCCGAGACACTGCCACCCAGCCTGTTTTGTTTGTGTATTGTGTTCTTTTGGTTTTTGGTTTTTTGAGACAAGGTTTCTCTGTCTAACCCTGGCTATCCTGGAACTCACTTTGTAGACCAGGCTGGCCTCAAACTCAGAAATCCGCCTGCCTCAGCCTCCCGAGTGCTGGGATTAAAGGCATGCGCCACCACGCCCACCGTATTGTATTCTTTTGATTGGCTGGTTTGGTTTTGAAACAAGGTCTATGTAGGCCTGGCTGTTCTGGAGCTTTCTATGTAGACAAGGTTGGCCTCAAATTCAGAGATTCTTCTCTCTCGGACTCCCTGTGCTGGGACTAAAGACACGTGCCATCACATCGTGCTCCTAACAACTTCTTAAAAGAGTAAAAGCACTTCAGTGCTTTAGGGAATTGAAGTATTGCTATGGCCATGTGAGCAGTACCATGGCTCTTGAGTAAGTTCTAGATCATTATTCCCTGCCATGAAATGAAGGCTATACCCGGAGAAATGAGCCTGTAGGCCTCACAGAAGCACCACAGGCCAAGCATGATATTGCTGCCCTAATCACAGCACTTAGAAGGCAGAGGGAGGCAGATGAATGTGAGTTTGAAGCCAGCCTGTCTACACAGAGTTTTAAAACAGCCAGAGCTATATGGTGAGATCTTGTTTCAACCCCCACCAATTCTGCAAGTTCCTTGTTTCTTTTAAACGCCCCCCCCTCAAACACACACACACACACACATACCTTGTATTTAATAGACAAGGTCTTATGTACCACGACTGTTACAATGACTGTCTGCCTCCACCTTCCCAGTGCTGGCACTGCAGGAGTACACTGCCATGCCCACTCAAGTTCCTCTTGAGTTTGATTTACTATATTTGTAGCTATTTTGGCACATTATTGAGGTAAAATTTAGAAACCTATTATTTTATATAGACAGAAACTTATAGCTTTGGTTTTCCTAATAATAAAAACCAGCTATAAAAGAGACCAAGAGAGAGATTTGATGGTAAGCCTAAGATGAAGTGTCTTCCTGTTGTTACAGAGCGACGGCCCCACGGCGTCTGCCCTGCCTTGGAAGATCCCCAGCTCTTGGCGGCTGCTCTTTGGCAGTGGGCTTCCTCCCGCGCTGTTTTGATCTGTTTTCAGTTTCTCCCTCATCCTGCAGAGATCACAAAACCGGCTGTGGGGTGTGTGCTGTACAGAATGTGTGCTGCCCAGGATGTGTTAGGAGTGATATAGTAAAACCTCGAAGAAGAGAGGTTGTAGAGGTGGTTATGTTTGTTATATACAATAAATGTAAATTCTGTACAATAAACTTTATTACCTAAAGTTTTATCTGAAAAATATCCCTTTCCAATCAGTACTGTATTAACTTTCTACTTCTGCTATAATAATTGTCACAAACCTAGTGGAAGAGAGGCCCACTTTGCTTTACTTTACTTGAGAGGTGAGAAGTCCACAGACTGCCAGGCAGTGGTGGCGCACGCCTTTGATCCCAGCGTTTGGGAGGCAGAGGCTGGCGGATTTCTGGGTTTGAGGCCAGCCTGGTCTACAGATTGAGTTCCAGGACAGTCACGGCTACACAGAGAAACACTGTCTCGAAAAACAAACAACAAAAAAAACAAGTCCACACACCCTACAAAGGCTGCGATCAGAAGCCCTTGTCATTCTAATAACTAATACAGCGATGTCAGATAAAACTAGGGAGGGAAAAGGTTACTACTTGTGAAACCAATTTGTTTTTCATGTGTGTAGCCCTGGCTGTCCTGGAACTCACTGTGTAGACAAGGCTGGCCTCAGACTCAGTTCTGTTGCCTCTGCCTCTGTCTCTGAAGTGCTAGGGTTAAAGGTGTGTGCCATAGCTGGGTTTTGCTACTTTATGGTTTATTCTTTTACCCCCGCTGCACCCCAGTTTCACCCCCTAACACTAGATAGCAATGGAAGAAGGACAGGGAGAGAGACCCCTGATCTAATTACTTTTCCAACTGCTCCTCCCAGTTCCCTGCCCAGCTCCTTCAGATGTTTCTCCCAACCACTCCCCACCTGAATCTGCTTAAACATAAACAGCCCCTCCTCCCAGCTTCCCCAGTACTGATATTTCTAAACTATAACTGTCCTAGCCTCTCAGCTCAGCTTCTCCTTGTTTAAGTGACTCTTAACAATGTCTCTTCCACCAACTGCCGTTTCTTCTCACTCTGCTAACCCAATTTCCTTTCTCAGCTCTGTGTGTGTGTGTGTGTCTGTGTGTGTGTATATCTGATTCTGTTCCCAGAAATCCAAGAGGCAACCACCAATACTGAAGGTCATAGGGTCAAGTTCTAACAGCTAAGAATTCTCTTTTTTTTTTTTTTTTTTTTTTTTTTTTGACAGGGTTTCTCTGTATAGCCCTGGCTATCCTGAAACTCATTCTGTAGACCAGGCTGGCCTCGAACTCAGAAATCCTCTGCTTCCCAATTGCTGGGATTAAAGGCATGTGCCACCACTAACTACCCCACTAAGAACTAAGAATTCTTAAAGGCGCCACTAGGGCCAGATGCCCAAGCCAATCACATCTGCTGCCATCTGGTCAAACTAAGCAATTCTTAGGAAAACTTAACGGTTATACGCAGTGAACATCAGAGTCCCCAGTTTCATATAATAAACACTAAAGGGCCTGGGAAGTCAGTCTACTCCTGATAGGACCATAGTAGATGATTTCAGTATCTTGCTGTTAATCTCTTGGTAGATCATCCAAACAAAATAAGTGAAAAAACTTCAGAGTTAAACTACATTAGACCAAATGGACTTAACAGATAACCTACAGACTTCCATTTAACAGAAGGAATACACCTCTTGTCAGCAGCCTGTGGAACCTCTAAAAGTGGTTTTATTCCATGCTTCAGAGCAGATCTTAACAAATACAAAAGAATTGGAATTATGAGAGCTTAGTGTAAGAAAAAAAAAAAGAAAAAATTATCAAATCCAGCTTGATGGGGAACGACGGTTCCTGCTGCCTAGCCTGACGCTAGGAGTTCAAGCCCCATGGATCCGTTCTCTCTGCTTGCCTGGAAAGCAGAGCACGCCCGCCATGCCCTTTCTGCCTGAAGGCTTTCACATGTAGTGGCCATGATAACTGTATTAGGGACATTGCAGAGCTCAGAATAGCTCAACCAGACAGTGGGCCTACCTGAATGGATTCCGTGCCATTCTGAGCATCTCTCTGAGAAGAACCATCTGTGCTTCTCAAGTGGCCTGGGTGAGGTCAGGTGAGAACCGAGTTCTGGCCTCCCTTCTTGATAGACACATGACTTGTGTCTTGACTATGTCATCCCTAGTAGGAACTCAGTTGACTCGGGCAAGATGAGGTCAGAAGGCACAGGTGTCTGTCAAAAGCTCAGTTATCCTGGGTCCAGAGAGCAAACATTACCCCACCAATGCAGGGATGCTTTTTGGTTTTAGGAGAAAGATTTAGAAGTCACTGATAAACCTTCCAACCTCCTCTAAAGGTTGTTATGGACTAGGTCAGGATTTGAACCTGACTTTCCTCACTGCTCTCTGAGAAGAACAGGGTGGAGTGACACAAGCAAACACTGAAGCCAGGCCTGGTGGCACAAGCTTGCAACACCAGCACTTAGGAAGTAGACACAGGAGGGTCAGGAGTTCAGGGTCAGCTTCAACTACATGGGGAGTTTGAGACCAATCAGGGCTACATGAGATCCTGGCACACACAGAAGAGCAATGAGAACTTCAACAAACAAAAGCCCACTGAAGTCTTAAGACAAAATGGAATTACATTCAGCTCAGGTTGCTCAAGCCCCAGAGAATCTGACTCCCTCTTCTGGGCATGTGCTCTCTCTCTCTCTCTCTCTCTCTCTCTCTCTCTCTCTCTCTCTCTCTCTCTCTCTCTCTCTCTCTCTCTCTCTCTCTCTTCCAATTCTCCTTCTTTTTCTCTCTCTCTCTCTCTCTCTCTCTCTCTCTCTCTCTCTCTCCCTCTTCCAATTGTTGAATTATAAGTAATAAATATACTCTCAGCCGGGCAGTGGTGGCGCACACCTTTAATCCCACCACTTGGGAGGCAGAGGCAGGCGGATTTCTGAGCTCGAGGCCACCCTGGTCTACAGAGTGAGTTCCAGGACAGCCAGGGCTCCACAGAGAAACCCTGTCTCAAACCCCCTCTCAAAATAAATAAATAAATAATAAATAAATATAATCTCAGTATAAAAATTTCAAAATAAAACAAATGTAAAATATTCCCTAGTCACCCTTCCTGTCACGTGCCCTCATGCAAAGTGACATACTTCTAGGGTTTCTCTGTGGAGCCCTACCTGCCCTGGAGCTCACTCTGTAGATCAGGCTGGCCTCAAACTCAAGAGATCCACCTGTCTCTGCTTCCCACGTACTGGGATTAAAGGTGTGTGCCACTATCACCTGGCCAGAAGTTTTAAAACCAGGAATGATGGCACATGCCTGACACTTGTGGGATATAATCAGGAGGATCAGAAGTTCATGGTTATCCTTAGCTACAAAGCAAGTTTGATGCCAACCTGGCCTACAGAAGACCTTGTCTCAAAACAGAAAACAAAAAGAAACATTTTCTTATTTATGATGATATGGATGGAGCTGGGTACTCTGTGCCTGGTGGAATAAGTCAAGACTAGCCAAACACTGTGGGAGCTAAACAAGTGGGATCACAGGAGCAGAGATGAAAATGGTGCCAGCCAGACTGTGGGCGTTGGGAAAAAGATAAGGAGATCACTATCAAAGAGGAGGCCTCAATTAGACAGGAGAAATGGTTTTCTCTGAGATAGACTACATATGGTGAATATGACCATGTACTGTGCTGTACACGTAACTGTTGAAAGTAATAAGTAATCTTAACATAAAAATGAGAAATAGTTGAAATGATGGATAATTGGCTTGAGTTATTTATTCACGGTTTCCATGAATCATAACCTCACTTCATACCCCATCAATACAAGTAAGTATAAGTTATCGGTTCATAATTAAAATAGAAAAGAATAGTAATTCAGTAAGGTTTGAAATGGTTAATACTTATTTTCCAATGTTTTTGAAATGAAGTAATACGTGGCTTTAGCTGGTATCAGATGGTTCTCATTTTCTCCTGCTCTCTACTTGGCATCTGTGTCCCTCCTGGACAGGGCAGGCAGGCATCTCACAGTAGCCCTGCAAGCTGTGCAGCCTGCTCCTCCTTGGTCTTGGCTTGCACAGGTCCTGGGAAGTCCTGGGGATTCTCACTGTATTCATACCTGAGGTCAGCTGCCAGCCTATACCGATGCTGATCTAGGCCACCATCATCTTTTTTCAGAGTGGCCTTGCTCTGACTCCATTTCACTTTCTTTTTTTTTTTTCTTGAGTCAGGGTCTACATCAAAGAGCTGGCTGTTCTGGAACTCATATGGACCGGGCTGTCCTTAAACTCAGAGAGATCTACCTGCCTCTACCACCTGTATGCTGGAACTAAAAGTGTGTCCCATCATGCGGAGCTCAGAATTTTTATAAAATCCATTATTAAAACATTCTCCTACTTTCTGTGGAAAATCCCCCAAAGCTAAACTCCCCTTGAAGGGAATGGTGGTGGATCTTGCAGGTCTGATCCTTGAAGGGTCTTCCAGAGCAGACAGGAATGGGGGAGGGGGAGGGCTCTGAAAGCCAGCATGTGGCATGGGCTCAGCCTTGATCCTGAAGAGCTGTCCTCAGTAGTAGTTGTCAAAGCTATCCATGTGAGGAGCTTGTATAGGCACTGGGTGGATTGCTGAACTGCAGGACACATAGAGTTTAAATATCTATAGAGTAAGAGAAACTGGCATGGAAAGGCAGGCTCTGTCATCACTGCAAAGTGACATTCTGAGGAAGCATACATAGTACAAATGGGAAGGACATGAGCCCCGCCTACAGGGGGCTCTTGGCTTTTGTGTTTGTTTGTTTGTTTTTTTTTTTTTTTTTTGGTTTTTTTTCAAGATAGGGTTTCTCTGTGTAGCCCTGGCTGTCCTGGAACTCACTTTGTAGACCAGGCTGGCCTCGAACTCAGAAATCCACCTGCCTCTGCCTCCTCAGTGCTGGGATTAAAGGTGTGGGCCACCAGTGTTTTTTTGTTTTTTTTGAGACAGGGTTTCTCTGGAACTCACTTTGTAGACCAGGCTGGCCTCGAACTCAGAAATCCACCTGCCTCTGCCTCCTCAGTGCTGGGATTAAAGGTGTGGGCCACCACGCCCGGCTGTTGTGTGTTTTTTTGTTTTGTTTTGTTTTGTTTTTTAAGAGAGTCTCACCAACTTAGAAATTAGCTTAGGTTGGCCTTGAACTCATTGTGTGCCACGTTGTTCCAGCTCAAGGGGAATGTTCAGTGGGCTGACACGATGGTGCATGCTGCATGCACAGGCTTTCCTGGAGTTGACATGCGTGACAATGCACCACAGGTGCAGTATGCATCTGTTAAGGGCATTCATATCTTCATGTCGAATCATCATGTTTGAAACTAAATCTCATGTCCTGCTGTGTTTGGTGAGCATTTATTTAGACTGAGTGCTTCCTGTGTACAGTAAGACACCATTGTATCTTCCAGCCCCTCATTCTCATCCAGGATGGCTCCCACCTCCCCAGCAAAACCAACCTTTTCTCTTAGCAGTTTGTGTATGTGTCAGAAGACTATTAATAGGAACTCAGTTTCTCTACAATACCTCACATTTTAAAATGCTTAATTTAAAAAAAAAAATTTATGTGAGTACACTGTACCTGTACAGATGGTTGTGAGCCTTCATGTGGTTGTTGGGAATTGAATTTTTAGGACCTCTGCTCAGTAAGGCCCAACCATTTATTAAGTACACTGTAGCTGTCTTCAGACTCACCAGAAGAGGGAGTCAGATCTCATTACAAGTAGTTGTGAGCCACCATGTGGTTGCTGGGATTTGAGCTCAGGACCTTCGGAGGAGCAGTCAGTGGCTTTAACCACTGAACCATCTTGCCAGCCCTAAAATGCTTAATTTTAAAGCCTGTGGTGGCACATGCCTTGAATCCCAGCTCTCTGGAAGTAGAGAAAGCAGATCTCTGTGAGGTCTGCAATAGTGAGTTCTAGGACAGCGTAGAGACTGTTTCAGAATAACCTTATTTTAAAAAGTAATCTTAATTTTAACCTTTAAAAAAATAATGTTTTGTTCTGAAACCCACAGTAGCCTTGAACTCAATTTGGTCTCCTGCCTCAGTTTCTTGAGTGTTGGAATTACAGCTATAAGCCATCATACCTTGTGGTTATACTGAAAAAAAATTTTTAGATGTAGTTATGAGAATTGTGCTTACATGTACATACATATGTGCACCAAGGGCGTGCCTAGTGCCACCTACTACATACACCCACCTACTCCACATAAACAAACTAAGGTGAAATGAGGAAACATACTGATGCCAACTTCTGGAACATCCATGGGAAGCTGTGCAGAGGATTGGTATAAACATGCAGCAGACCCTATTTGGAGAGAAGTCTCTGCTACAGACCACACTGTAATGAAACTTAAACCACGACAGGGACAAGGGCAACAGTCAGAGTGCAGGGTTAGCTGTCTGTGACCAGTGAGCACAGAGCCTATGTGGAGGAAGTAGGAAGGACTTTCAAGTTTACCATGAGGCAGAGCAAACGGAATAGAGGGAATATGGGCTATGTTCAATGTGGAAGTTAAGCATCCAGTTAGGGATGCGGACTTAAGGTTTGTAGCTCTGAATAGAGATCTGGCCTGGGGTTTAAGATATTGCATGTAATCAACTTCAGTGTATAATCTAGATTTGCCCAGAGAAGAGATCATCAGTATGTTAAATCCATAGAGCCGAAGATGGAGTCTTTGGAAACAGAACCGAGTGGGAGAAAAGCCAGGGATGCCTAGGAGTTTCAGGAGTACAGACTCTCATTACCAGAAGCTGCATGGGCCTTCTATGACTATAGTGTAAGTAAAGATCTTTTGGGATTTCTGGGAGAGAGGGTGAAGGTAAAAAAGACAGATGCTGATGAGGTAAGGATCAGAGAGGAAGGAGAATGAGTTAAAGGGCAATTCTTTTGACACTGGAAAGACAGCCTGCTATGCCACTCTGCGGGGCAGTAAGCTTTTAAGGAAGGATAAACTTGACATACATGGTTTTTCAAGACAGGGTTTCTCTGTGTAGCCCTGCCTGTCCTGGAACTCACTTTGTACACCAGGCTGGCCTTGAACTCAGAAATCCGCCTGCCTCTGTCTCCCGAGTGCTGGGATTAAAGGCATGCGCCACCATGCCCGGCTCACATGTAAGATTTTTAAAGGATGGATTAGGTATGTTTATAAATGGCCAAACTGTGATACACTTCCTGAAAGTATTGTATGAATACCATGTGGTTTGAGTTTCTCCAGCTACCAAGTGTCACTGTCATCTGACAATTGATTAAAGCACATTTAAAACCCAACATTCACTGTGCAGATAGATGGGAACTAAGCCAAAGGCCGCAGGTGGGAGGGAAACTCTCTGGCATCTCTACATAAGGAAATGCTTGGGCTTGGGAATGTGGTGTCCAACACAGGAAGTCGACGGTGTAAAAAGCCTCTAGGTACTGTTGGGCTTACTGAGTCGAATGCTGACCACAAAGCAATGCTACTGCAAGTACAGTTAAGACTGACGTTTTCCTAAGTAACAACGGCAATGTTGTGACTTTTCTGTTGTGGATTCTGCCTAGCCATTATTACTCAGGATAAGAAGACTACTGAAGGGAAGCCGAAGCCGAGTGACCTATACTTTGAACTGATTTCAATTTGAATGCCAGATTCTAGCTATAAAAAAATTGAGTAAACCCATGTGAAAATATTCACAATTTGAATTGCGGCTGACCTGAGATAACACACACACACACGCACACACACACAAACCAACATAGTCTATTTAATAAAAATATTTAATGCTGCCAAAAAGTATAAAAATACATTAGGAATGGCAGTACAATACAAAGTAGTCGCTCCTAATTTATTTCCTTTACATCTTTCTACATTTCATACACATGTTAAAAAAACAATACATCAAATTAAAGGGTTTGCAAGTCTTCTGCTGGTGGCGTTCTTCATCCCCTGGATGGAAAGCTTACTTTGTAAACAGACAACTTGTGAGGCAATCTACAGGGTTAGCAAGCCTCACTTTAGTTTCCGGAGTGGGCTTCAGGTCTTGCTTTGCACATCAAAGGTTCAAATGTTATAGCTGCAGAACAGGCTCAAGTCATGAACAGTTAGGTGTCTGTCAATCTTGGCCTAAAACATAAAATAAGAAGTCATCTATTCAATCCATAGCCACCACACACACAGATGTACACAGATACAGACATGAAAGAACTGACACTGAACTAAAAGGTCAACAACAACAACAAAAATCATTCCAACATGGCACATCCAAGCACTTGATCAAGTGCTTCTTCCCAGAATGGCAGGTTTCCAGATGGAAGCAGGACTGCGAGACAGACCGCTCTGAGGCGCCAGGACTCACTTCTTCAGTAACTACACACTTAATCTTTTAGGCCATCCCGTCTTACTCAAGAAATGACCTCCACATGATAGGCTAAGAGACAGACAAGTTTTTAAAAAATAAATAAATAATGTAGCCACAAGAAATAGCAAGGTTTTATTACATGTGCTAGACTTACCCATACTTTGATTTCAATGCAAAAGTCTAATCCAGTTTGGACAATCACTGTAACACTGCTAGAAACAGCTTAAATATCAAGTTTGCACATAAAGTTGGCTTATATCTCTGAATCGGATTTCCAGCATTTATATCTTCTCCTGAAGGAGAATACTAATGATTGTAACTACTAAAACTAAGTAAAACATGACAGTTCAGTGCAATTTAATGCTGGGGAGGGCCATTTAAACAGAGAGCCAGAGGGAGTGACCATTAAGAACAGTAGTCTTTGCTGATATTTCAATTATTTGCCAGTGGCCAAACCTTTTGGAAGATTAAAGGTATTTCCATTTTTGTACCACTCCCAGCCCCTCCCTCCCTCCACCCTCCCTCTCTACCTATGTAAATACTTGTCACTTCTTGTATCACATGTATAAACAGAAAATAAACTAGATCTCCACCACGTAGTACTCCTCCCCAATCACGAGAATGAAGGTCTTCCTGTTTACTGGCTTGTTTCTCCAAAGGCAGGCAGATCTACCAAGCCCCTGTGGTGGTCTACAAAGTCTTGTTTGATTTTCCAACACTGATTCTCTGCAGTGTTGTCATTAGGGAACCATACTCTTTAGATATGGACCTGGAACCAAATGGCTGGTTCTGACTCTGGCAGAATGTGGTACGGAACAGAAAGGAATGAAGTGGGGCTTTGGCACAGAAACGTTCTAGTATGCCACTGCCAGTGAAGTATTGTAAAAGGAATTTCTCCCCTAGTGGGGTGTCTGCTATTTCCCCACTTAAACATCTGGTTTAAGTAAATTCACGAAGTGCAGAACAGTGGAGTAGCACAAGGAGACCAGCCTGAGCCTTGGAGGTACTGAAACCACAGCCTGGAGTCCGCATCTCAGCTCTATCTGCATAGGCTGGAAGATAAGGTGTGAGTCACTCCTCCACTCGGGTTTCTTATCTGAAAACACGGCTGGCATTATCTAAAGTGTTGTCAAGTTCTCTCTCTCTTTCTCTCTCTCCCTCCCTCTCTCTCTCTCTCTCTCTCCCNCCCCCCCCCCCCCCCTCTCTCTCTCTCACACACACACACACAGAGTTATTCTTTCCTACTGTTTGTTAAATACACATTTACCAAGAATAATAAATCTGCCATTTAACAGACACACTGTGGTTTTTGAAACGCATTACTTCTTTTCAAATAGTGTTTAGGGGTAGCAAAATAAGAGGAAATCAATGGAATAGCTTCTAAGAAATGACTTTATTTGTAAGACTATTAAGATAAATGGCTTTTTAGATAATTCTATTATATTCATTTGAATGGATTTTCACCATTTTATTTTTAATAAGGCAAAAATAAAATGGGTTAGCAAACCAAGCAATGAGCTACGTGGGTATCCCGGGGGCTGGCTGTTTTCTGTGCTGCAGTGGCAAACGCTGGTGTATTCTTCCTTGCCCATGTTAGAGGGAAAATCAGACTGCATTAAAAGTTGTTTTGCCACACGACATTTACACTAGCATCCGACTGAGACTGTCCAGGGCTAACAGCGGTGAGTCAAGCATGCTTTAAAGGAACTTACCTAGGCTTCCTCTCCTCACCTTTCCAAACTGAAAGACTTTTTAAAATAGTCATTTAAAATATCAACAGCCTCATGGGTCTGAAAAAAAAAGTCTATGCCTAATGAGTGACTACAAATAATTCGATGCTTCTTAAGTAGCCTCTGTAAAGGAAAAGAAGAGAATTCCCATGCAATTCTCCTTGCAGCAGTCCCCAACAAAACAGATACATGTAAAGCAGACAGCACCCAAGCAGACCCTACCAGTGACGGTGGCCTCACACCTCAGAATCAACTGTGAACTTTACAACCAAGCAGCTTCAAAGTCAGAACTCAGATAGATGGTCCAGGCTCTTTAAATCCTAACTCAGCTTACACAAAGCCCTTTAGGCAAGTCAAGCTTTCCACTTAAGCACTGCTCACACTGCCTGATGGCACTGTGTTGGGACAATGACAGCCAGGAAAAAACCCCAACATGTGGAGAACATCGGGTCTTCTTCCCAACAGCACTAATGCAGAAGAGAAAGCACTAATGCAGAAGGCTTGAAGCTGTTCCAGGCACAGGAAGGAAGACCACTGGCCACCAGGCAAATCCTCTGATTGGGGACAGGAGCCCGGGCAGAGCAGCAATGAATGAGGGCACAGCCTGAGTGTCTCATTCAATATTCAGGGGACAATTAGAGACAGCTGTGACTCTAGGTGTGGTGCTAATGCAGTCTGTGCTGTCACTGCATGGTATAAGCCAAAGACCAGTGTGAAGAACTATGGCATCCGACTCAAACGAGTGCGTTCAGGGACCAGTGGATGGAACAGGCCTCCTCAGGAGCAAGCCACTGCCAATACCAAGGCCTGCATTTCAAGTAATAAGATGACAAATTTAATGAGAAAAAAAATAATTTCTATTTTGAAAAAAAAAAGTATATACAAGATTCTATGACAGTCATATTAAGGAGTCTCAAAAATAAGAGACTTTGTTAGGTGTTGGCATGTAAATAAAATGGACATTTCTGTTGGTATTTTGTTCCATGCTATGAACAGATGAAACAAGTTCAGCCAGATGAAGGCCCTGAGGAGCCCTTTCTTCCCACAGATATATAGACTACTTACTCACCAGGACCCAAAGATGGCCCTACTAGAAGGAGGTATGAACCAAGCTTGCCTAACGGTCTGAAAGCTTATCTACAGTTTTAAAATAGTCTCTTTAAGATTTATATTTGAGGGCTGGTGAGATGGCTCAGTGAGTAAGAGCACCCGACTGCTCTTCCGAAGGTCCAGAGTTCAAATCCCAGCAACCACATGGTGGCTCACAACCATCCATAACAAGATCTGAGGCCCTCTTCTGGAGTGTCTGAAGACAGCTACAGTGTACTTACATATAATAAATAAATAAATCTAAAAAAAAAAAGATTTATATTTGAGTGCCTGTGGTGTTAGCTACTCAACAGGTTGAGGCAGGAAAGTCATTGAGCTGAGTTTTATGGCCAGGCTTGGACAATGGCAAGGTACTATTTCAACACACACACACAAAAAAAGAATATACAAACCTACCCAAAACAACAACTACAAATAAAGATTTGTATCAGTAAGTAACAAATTAACGCAATGTAGATCTTTAGTCTGCAATGTCTTGAGGGAAATGTAAACTTGTTAAGTGGATTGTATACAATGGCAAAAAAAAAAATTAAAAAAAAAAAATCCACTTTTACTGCCATTAGTTTCCCATCTCTCTGCAGAATCTAGCCAGAGCTATTTTTAAGGCAATTAGCTGTAGCCTTTCTGTGCCTGGCAGAAAATGGTAACCAGCACCCTGGGACTGGTGCTAAAAGCAAACAAGGAAATGAAATGACAACCAGAGGGCTGTTCCAGGTCATAATTTAAAACATGGGACACAGTTCTGAACTCATACCACTAGCTTTAGTTTAAGACAAAGGACCAAGCCAAGTGCCTGTAAGATGAGCTCAGGAATTAGGTCCTTTCCTCTGACACATCTTCAAAGCACAGCTGTTTGGACAAAAATTGATTAATACACGTCTTCACATCTTTTCATGTTCACTGTTTGATACATGAGGCGACACATAACGGAATGGATAAAAAGGTAGAAGAACCGAGAACCATGGAAAACTTGACAAATGTGTAAAGTTTCTGCTGAACGTGAGAAATGATGCATATGTATATTCTTAAAAAGGAATGTACTTTTACACTTTAGGTTTGAGCATGGATAGAAATCAGGAGGCAGAAATAACACAGTACCTGGTGAATCTTGAGAAGGAACACATATCCACAGGCATGACCACAAGTGTGACCACTGACCATGGCATTACAGCAAGGTGGGAAGAAATAGGAATTGAGGATTCTTTCCAGTAAATAATAAGCCCCTTTAAAAAGCCCATTTCTTTTCCCAATTTAAAAACAAAAAACAGGTCTGGTGAGATGGCTCAGCGGTTAAGAGCACTGACTGTTCTTCCGGAGGTCCTGGGTTCAAATCCCAGCAACCACATGGTGGCTCTCAACCATCCATAATGAGATCTGACACCCTCTTCTGGTGTGTCTGAAGACAGCTACATTGTACTTACATATAATAATAAATAAATTTAAGAAAAAGAAAAAGAAAAACCAACAAAACAAAACAAAACAAAAACAGAATTTGATCCAAGTCAAACTATTATTCCTAAATTAATTAAAATAAGCAGATACCGAGACTGATGCACACTGCATTTAAAGCCGTGGACCCATTAGAAATTGCTAGCATCCCTTCTCTGCCCAGCACTCTTCTCTCATAAGCACAGCACATCTCATACAAGCTCAGGATGGTACCGGTGGCACGGTCACCACAGACCATGTACCTTTAGTAAGCAGCATGACAGTGTTACTTCGAAGCTCTCCCGTTAAAACTCATCCTTAAAGATGTGCTCAAGGGAAAAAGACGGGCTCCAGGGAGGAGCACTGAGGATTCTCTAAGCCAAAGGAGTCCTCAGAAACATCAAGTACACACAAGACACAGAAAGAGTGGTGCTCAACGACAGCTCTGGAAAGCACATCGTCCAAGGAAGGACCGGTCACAGTCTTATCAGTATTTTCTTGTGGGAAGTTGTTTAAGCTGAGGCTATCTTCAGTTGGATTGCTTTCTTTCAAGACAGGATCTCAATGTATATTTCTGGCTGGCTGGGAACTTGTTATGTGGACCAGGCTAGCCTTGAACTCACAGGGATCTGTCTGTCTTGGCCTTCTTAGTGTTGAGATTAAAGGAGTATGCCACTTTATCTGGCTTCAACTGTAAGTTTTAATAAGGTCTAGTAGGATAACATACTACATTTTGGAAAAACAAGTCAATAAGTATTAGAAAGCTCAAAACCAACAGCCATCTAATTCTAAAGCCTCCATTTAAACACGGGAGTAAACAGACAAGAGGAGACATCCTTCTTACCCGCTCTCCATTTCAAAGCTTTAGGACAGCT
This sequence comes from Mus pahari, assembly GCF_900095145.1. Taxonomy (NCBI): domain Eukaryota; kingdom Metazoa; phylum Chordata; class Mammalia; order Rodentia; family Muridae; genus Mus; species Mus pahari. The sequence goes on from NC_034604.1 coordinate 61,278,877, forward strand.
ATACTGAGTCAGGACATACACATTATACTATAGGACAGAGCTATACTGAATCAGGACACACACATACATTATATGCTTTTTGAGACTGCTTTTCAAGGCCATTCACAATTTCTAGCTATACCTATGGTGTTCAAACTGCATTAAAAAATTAACTGTCTCATTTAAAGCTATTAAAAGATTTACAACGCACTTTTACGTGATATATAAGAGATGAAGCAGCAATGCTGTCCTAGCAGTTTGGAACCTTTCCACCAAGCGGGGTTTGAAACCACCAAAACCCAATTAGTGGTTATGCTTTTAAAATATTCATTACAAAGGTAAGGGACAATATAAGTTTGTACACCATCGTACTATTTATTGAACTTATAAAGAAATTAATTCTTTTTTTACTTCAAAATTTCAGTCTAGTGAACTGAAATCAAAAGTATAAAACACTGGTTCCTTTAACTTACTAACCATAATTTATCCCGTCTGGGTAGTTACATTAACATTTTCACAAAAAATTAACAGTGTAGTCATGCATGGGCTTTACTTTACAGAAATCAAAATGTTTTTAAACCACTTCAGTTTCTGAGACAGTGTTTCTTGCAGTCTTGGCTGGCCCCAAACTCTGGGGCTAGCTATGTAGTTGAAGCTGGCCTTGAACTTGTGAGCCTTCTGCCTCTGTCTCCCAAGAGCTGAGATGACAGGTTTGCTCCGTTAAATATGGCTAAGAATCGATTTCTTATTCTTGGTGTTTTCGGATCTCTCCTCCACCACCTCTATTTTTCTTTTATCTTTAAAGATAGGACCTTGCTATGTAGTTTTGGCTGGCTTCAAACCATTGAGCCTCTTGTTTTAGCTTCCTGAGCACTGTGTGTGCTACCACATCCTGCAGGAACCAATTTTTTGTTTGTTTTCAACTATGTTTTAACCAACTGTCACTTAACTATCCCAGAAAAAACCAATTTCCTTCAATGACATGTTTAGAAAATTTTTGTTTTTCTTTTCAAAATAAGATAAAGCATAAAATAGAAAGGAAATAAGAATGTGTAGTAGACTTAGCTTGCTTATAGTTTCAACTGCCTCTATCAAATGTCTGCTTAGGAAAGGGAAAATGTATTCAGTATACAACTGAGTCAACATACAATTTATTTTTCTATGATAACAGACTTTCAAATTGAACCTTTAAAAAGTACATTTAACTACAAAAGTAAGATTAAATAGGTACTTATAAAATATATTTACCCTAAAATGGTTATATAAAGTTGTAATGCCCATTTCAACAGTACATTACTCATTACATACATTGTTTAAAGGATATTTTCTTTCCATTAATAATGTAGAAAAATGCCACAATGTTTATTGCTTATATCAAGTGCAGGTTAAAATCCAGAAGGCCTCCAAAAGCCAATCCTTGTGATAAAGGATTTCTCAATATACTGGTGTGAACGCAGCTGTAAGAAGTAACAGTTTCCAACAAGCATGCTTGTCTTTATTGTGAGCCATTGACAGTCTGGGTTTCAGAGGAGCCTGCAGTGAAGAGTCCTGAGATGCTGGGCTTGTGACTGTAATAACCCTTGTCTGGCTGATGTCTACTCTAGCGCAGTGTTTCTGGGTATGAGGCATTGCTAACAAACCCTTGAGATTAATGCACCACTGTCAGCTACTAGTGCAGAAAGGTGCTGGGAAAAACTGTTAATTTATACATTTTACTGAAAAAGCAATGTCCAGCCAACCAAAGCGCCAACCAAAATGACTGACACAAACCCCATCTTAGTGAGAATAGGTTGCCAATATAACCACCTTTTTCTTTTTCGTTCAGTTTCATTTAGCCTCTGTTTCATCTGCTGCACCTTCTGAGCCGTCGTAGCCTTTCTATCCTCTCGAATACGTTTCCGTAGAATGCTGTGAACAGACATAACCAAGTGAGTATCAGCATTGCAGGCCTTCGTCACATTGACAGTAGGGCCCAGGCCACCATCAAGCCATGGACACTCATTTGTGTCCTTCCCATCTCATTCAAACAGTTTCACTGCAGTAACAAAGCTGCTCCGCAGGTCAGTGATGTGCTCCCACAGTTCAGGGTCATGTCTGGTGTGCCTACAGTAAGTAATGCTTTTACAGGACCTGAAGCTAAGCCAGACATGTTTTCTGCACACTCCTGTTTCCTCTCTGCCAAGAGGGGACAGATTGGAGATTCTCAGTATCTGGTCCTCTTACGTGACTGCATATGAAAATTCAACGTCCTTTGACAAATACTGTTGACAATTTCTATGAATGCTGTGTTTGGAGGTTACCCAGTCTTCCATTTGACCATACTTACATCTAGCGCCCATTTTCCTGTCCAACATAGAATTTTGTTTCAATGAAAGTTCTCTGACATCCATTGAAAAATGGCCAATGTCAACATGTCAGTCATTTACTCTCTTCCTCTAGAAAAAAAAAAATCTCACAAAACTCATCTCTTTTCACTCACTGTGTGTGATGGCAAAGGCCTGACCAGCTTCAGTCTTGGCAGTCATTTTTTAAGTCACAGCTTTGAACATGCAGCTTGATTAAAAAAAAAAAAAAATCTTGACTGGCTCTTCAATGTCTACTAGATCAGAAGACCTTTTCTAGTCAAAACATTTAACTTGAATCTAACCAAGAAGAACGATGATTAGAGAAATCCAAACTATAAGGCATTCTAAAAGATCATTTTTCAAACAAAGGAGAAAAAAGTGAGGGATCTGTTCTGACTAAGAACAGCAATGCATCAAATCCCCTTCAGATCCAAGCTTGAGGCTTGACCAGATACAGGGTTAATGATTTGCGTTGAGACAGGATTGTATTATGTAAGCATGGCTATCCTTGAACTTGAGATTCTCCTGCTTCTGCCTCCTAAGTACATGGGTAAAGGCGTACAGCTCTGAATTTCTCTTTTTATTAAATTACTTTGCTTGAGCGCATGAGAGGTGGGGAGGGAGGGAGAGGGAGGAGGAGAAAGAGAGGTATAAACCTTAGAAATCAGAGGACACTATGAGAAGTTGGGTATCTTCCTTCTACAGTGGGACTCAGTGATCAAACTTAGGTCATTAGGCTTTTATTTGCTGGCCGTCATTTTTTTGTTTTGTTTTTTTCGACAGGGTTTCTCTGTGTAGCCCTGATGTCCTGGAACTCACTCTGTAGATCATTAAAAACCAAAAAAACAGGATCTCCAGGCAGGCCTTGAATTCAGTAAGTAGCCAAGAATGACTTTGAACTTCAGTCTTGTAATTACACATGTGTACCATCAATGCCCACTTCCTTATGTGGTGCTGGAGATGTAACTCTGGGTTTTAGAGCATGCTAGATAAGCATTCTACCACCTGAAAAAATTTTAATTTATTTCATGTACATTGGTGTTTTGTCTGCATTGCATGTATGTCTGTGTGCTGGGGCCAAATCCCATGGAACAGGAGTTACAGACAGTTGTGAGCTGCCATGTCAGTGCTGGGAATTGAGCAACCACTGCTCATAAGCCCTGAGCTCTAGATTAATTTAGTAATGATTGGCTAATTGAACCTTGTAATACATGAGCTATATGAGGACTGTGTATGCATAGCTTGCTAAATCCTGTGGCATCTTGCTTATCTTTTTCTTATTATTTTTTATACAAACAGCTGCCCATGCCTGTGTGAGCTCTGTGTGTTTACTTCTTAGTTGGGAAAGATATATGCTAAAATTTGCTCTATGAGCTGAAAATTCACCATCACAACTGGTAAGACTGTGCATATGTAAAAACATCTAAGAGTACAGATGAGGGAGTCAGCTGATGTGCAGAGATTTCCTTTAGCCAGGATGAGAGGAGCTACAAGCTTTAAACTTGCTCAGGTAGTCTACAGCTACTACAGCAGTAAGTAAGGCGTTAAGATCCTACAGTAAAATATATCATGTAGCTGTATACTGAAATGTTAGCTTTTATAAAATTCAGTGAGATAATTATTTTCTTCCTGCTATAGGGACTAAGCCCAGGCCTTGTGGATAATGAATGTGGGTTCTGCTGCTGAGCTCTGCCCACAATCCCAGGCATGTGAATTCTGACTGCTTTCATGGTACAGCTCAGAACCTTAATCTGACAAATATAACATCATAACACTATCCACAATAAAAGACACAAGAGAAAGATAATAAAAGTCATCAGAAAATGAGGTAAAAAAAGAACTCATTCATGTACTAGGATACTAACTTCCTAACATATGTTTGAAGTGCTGTGGACATATAGTAAATTGTTTTTGTTTTATGTAATTCTGGAGAAAATAAATAGTCCACGATGGAAATTCAATTAGGTTTTTTTTTGTTTGTTTGTTTTGTTATTTTTTAATAGCCCTGGCTATCCTGGAACTCACTATGTAGACCAGGCTGGCCTCGAACTCAAAAATCCACCTGCCTCTGCCTCCCAAGTGCTGGGATTAAAGGTGTGTGACACCACGCCCAGCTGGCACACACTCTTACAAAAACAAAACCCGTAACTGGGGCTGGCTCACAATTTCAGGGGTTCAGTCCATTCTCATCATGGTGGGAAGCATGGCAGTGTGCAGGCAGACATGGTGCTGGATGAGCTGAGAGCTCTACATCTTGATCCAAAGGCCACCAGAAGTCTGTCTTCCCCAGGCAGCCAGGGGCCTAATCTCCTCAACCCTGGATGGAGTTTGAGCAGTGGACCCCACAATGATTAATTTCCTCCAACAAAGACACTCCAGGGCTGTCGAGATGGCTCAGCGGGTAAAAGCACTGACTGATCGTCTGAAGGCCCTGAGTTCAAATCCCAGCAACGACATGGTGGCTCACAACCACCCGTAATGAGATCTGATGCCCTCTTCTGGAGCGTCTGAAGTCAGCTACAATGTACTTATGTACACAGTAAACAGTCTTTACTCTCACATGAAGGGTTTTAAATTTTTATTTCCATCATTTTTAGTTCTATGTGTGTGCATTTAGGTATGTGCCATTAGAGGAGCAAGCAGGGACTGAGCGAGCAAGCAGAGTTGACCAGAGTGAGCAGGGCTGAGCAGAGCCAGCCCTTGTTCAATTCCCAATAACTATCTGTACAGCTACAGTGTACTCACGTATATAAAATAAATAAATTTGCCGGGTGTAGTGGCGCATGCCTTTAATTTCAGCACTCGGGAGGCAGAGGCAGGCGGATTTCTGAGTTCGAGGCCAGCCTGGTCTACAAAGTGAGTTCCAGGACAGCCAGGATTATACAGAGAAACCCTGTCTTGAAAAACCAAAAATAAATTAAATAAATAAAGTAATTAATTTAAAAAAAAAAAAAAAAGCCACTTTGAGGCCACATTTCCTAATAGTGCCACTTCCCATGGACCAAGCACGCTCAAACCACCACAAGGACCTTGGATCCCAAAAAAGCTGGAGTTACAGTAGTAAGCCACCAACTGGGATTAAACGCCTGCACCACCACTGCCCGGCCCTGTACTGGCTTTCTTATGGTGACAGAAAACTCTCTGAAGAGATTTTTGTCATCACATACCACCTAAACACTTTGACCTAAGTAAAAGGTGCATTAACTGTGTGAACACAGGATTGTCCTGTTGCAGACTACCTGGATGTAGTAAACACCCGTGTCTCTTGGTAGGTTAACATATGTACGGCACATACCTCTCACTGCTCTCCTCCACAGTATCCTGCACCTTAGAAGGAAGCCCTGTTAACTTTTCATCTTCTGAACCTATTCTCTTCCCATTGTACTTCTCAACCATCATTCTGTTTTGTGAATGATCACAAATAGGAGATAAATCTTCTTTAGAAAGTTCTTTCCACCGTTTCTAGGTATAGAAGAGAAATAACAATAAAAATTTGTTTTCTTTAAATCACAATCTACAAATTGCAATTATTCAATGAGGCAGGGAATAGAAAGGTAAACTTGACATTAACTTTTATCCCAGCACTTGCCCACAAATACAAACATATACACATATATTAAAAATAATCACATTTAAGTTATTTAAAAGATTATTCTATTTTTTGAAAAAGATGTATTTATTATATGTAAGTACACTGCAGCTGTCTTCAGACACATCAGAAGAGGGCATGAGATCTCATTATGGATGATTGTGAGCCACAATGTGGTTGCTAGGATTTCAACTCAGGACCTTAGGAAGAGCAGTCAATGCTCTTAACTGCTGAGCCATCTCTCCAGCCCCCTAAAAGATGTATTCTATTTTATAAATAGATAGTCAAGGAGTGGTGGGTTAAGATTGTTGGTTTCTATCTAGATATGTCTATATTATGGTCAGACTATACAGGAAGGGATATACTGTTATTTCTGTTTCTACCTTACAGTTTTCCTTATCACATGATGCTAAGTTCCGATACTCTTTGAGCTTACTGTCTATGAATATACAGTAAAAACCACTGGAGAATGTCACCATCAGACATGTAAAGTTTACTCCTAGCACTTTATGTCTGTAGTAAGAGCTAAAGTTACTTAGCTATAAGTACCTATATATAAAGTAAATAGTCTTTATTCCCACATGAAGGGTTTTAAATTTTTATTTCCATCATTTTTAGTACTATGTGTGTGCATTTAGGTATGTGTATATGACTGTAAGCGCCATTAGAGGCCAGAGATGCTGGATCCCCTGGAGCTGCTTGACATGAGTCCTTGGAACACACTTGTGTGCTCTGGAAGAGCAGCAAGTGCTTGTAACCTCTGACCACTTAGCCGTCTCCTCAAGCCTCCACATCAAGTTTTTACTAAGATAAAAGTACTTATGTTTTCTGTTTTTTTCTTTCAATAAAAAATGCTGACATCTTCTCATATGAAAAAATTTATTTTAATTGAATCTTGTTTCCATTGAGGAAACAAGTATATATGTAGCTTATATATTTATTTTATATACACATAAATTTTTTGGGTTTTTTTTTTTTTTTCTGTTTTTTTGAGACAGGGTTTCTGTGTAGCCCTGGCTGTCCTGGAACTCACTCTGTAGACCAGGCTGGCCTCGAACTCAGAAATCTGCCTGCGTCTGCTTTTATCTTTGCCTCTTGAACTGTGGAAATTTTTATGATTTCTAGACAGTCAGCTGGATCTACCAAATTAAGGGAAGGATGGGGATTTAGATGGAACCTGGTTGTTTGACACTAATGATAGTGAGCTCACCTGTATATTTGAATCTCCTTTTGTGTACTTTGCTCCTTCTATTATGGCCATGTAGGAGAATCTGAGCTGGTCTGGTGTCTGAATAAGTCCCATTCGATACTTTCTCATATTCAGTAATAGTTGTTTCACATTAACATCCTCTCCTTTTTCCATCTGCAAGAAAGGTAAAACCAAGTTCTTTGAGTTGAGAAAACCAAAGCAATATAAGGCCACTGCTCAGACCTTAGCTGTGAACGATTCCTTCTTAAAAGAAGGGTAATTTAACACACACACACACACACACACACACACACACACACACACGGGAGGGGGGGGGGATATGCACACGGACACCCAGATATGATTAGGATTATTTATATAGTTCTGGCAGAAATAAAGTTTGTTGCTCAGTGCCCTTCCTCATCTTCAAATCTGGACTAAAGACATGCTTTATGGATTAGACGTACAGACACGTAAAAGATAGCAGGAAATAGAAAAGCCTTGACCTATAAAAATACCTCTGAGCCATCAAACCAGCTCTGGACTACTGATCTGGCTTTAGAGACAACCCACAAACTGAAGAAAAGGAAGGGCGAGCAGGGCACGGTTGGTAGGGAGCAGGTAAGAACATCCAATGCAGTTTGAACCTCATGAACCCATAAATGCTAGGCAATCACTCTGCCAATCAGCCAGACCACCAATTCTCATATCCCAGCTTTAATATTCATCATTAACAGAATCTACTGACTTTAAGCAAAAGGTTAATTTTAGTAAATGAGGTTTTTTTGATTTTTAAAGATTTGTGAGTGCATGTGTATGTGTGTATGCCAAGGGTGTAGAGATGCACACAGAGGCCAGAAGACAGCACGGGATCCCTGGAGCTTGAGTGGGTTGTGAATCACCCACTGTGGGTGCTAGCACTGAACATTAGTTTTCTAAAGAACAGAAACTATCCTTAATCACTGAGCCACCTCTCCAGCTCTAACAATTAAAGTTTTGATTGAAATGATAACTTGTCTAGGCAAAATGTTAAAGTAGTCGATTAGGGTTTGTTTAAGCATAATAAATAAATCTTAAAAAAAATTACTTTATGTATGTGAGTACACTGTAGCTGTACAGATGGTTGTGAGATATCATGTGGTTGATGGGAATTGAATTAACAATCTCTGCTTGCTCCGTGCCAAAGATTTATTTATTATTATATCTAAGTACAGTAGCTGTCTTCAGACGTACCAGAAGAGGGAGTCAGATCTCATTATGGGTGGTTGTGAGCTGCCATGTGGTTCCTGGGATTTGAACTCAGGAGCAGTCAGTGCCCGCTGAGCCACCTCTCCAGCCCATAACCCATTTATTTTAATTTACATTCTGACATGTGGCTAGTTACCTGTGTTCAGGTACCCCACATTCATCTCTTCACATCTTCCTGGGCAAATCCTCCCATGCCTGGCTCTATCCCAGAATTCTTTCTGCCTCCCAGATGTCCCACCTCCTACTTCCTGCCTAAACCATAGGCCATAGGCTTTTTAATTGATGGGTGATGTATCCATAAAATATACAAGACATTCTCTCTCCATATAATCTCACAGTGGGCTGGGCTCTCCTGTATCAATTAGTTCCCTACAAATAACACCAATCTGATCTTTAAAAGTCTTTCTTTAATTGAGGCACTCCTCTCAGATGACTCTGGGCTGTGTCAAGTTGTTAGCTGAAGCTAACCAGGACAGAAAATATCATTAATATACAGAATTCTCACAGTAACCCTGGGAAGTACTTTTTATCCGTGGTTTATAAATAAGAGATGAAGTACTTATTCAAGAAAGAAAAAAAATATCACATATGAATTTATTGCTGAAGGTAGAAGCTTTTAATTCTGTATACAAAGCACCAGAAAGAAGGAGGGTATTGAAACAAATTCTCATGTTGCGCAGGCTAGCTCAAACTCTCTATGGACTTGCTTCTCTTGCCTCTGTCAAGCATGGGGTTACAGACAGATACCACCACAGCGGCTTAAAAATATTTAATTTAAAGTCAGCTAACAACTTGTAAGAGGTAATTTTCTCCCTCCTAGTAGGGTCTAGGGTAGAATTCAAGCCATTTTTTGAGACAGTGTTTTTTACTGGAGCTGGAGAGCTAATGACTTGGATAAGCTGGTGGTCAGTGAACTACAGTAAACCCACCTAACTGCCCTTCGCCATGTTCCGGGGTCACAGATGTGCCACTCTGCTCGTCTTTTACCCATGCACTAGGAGTCAGTGTTCATGCTTGCCATGGCCCCAGTTCCTTGACATTCTCTTCTTTTTTGAGGTGACTCTCACTAGGCAACCCCGGCTGGCTCAGCCGTGCAGACGACAGGCATGAGCCACTCCTTCAGGACTGCTGTCCTTTGTCATTTCTCTCTTTTAGGAGAGAGACTTTACTTTATTCTTCATTTCTTCCTTTTTTTTTCCAGATAGGGGTTAACTTCATAGCCCAGGCTAACCTCAAACTTGGAGCAAATTTTCTGCCCCAACTTACTTAATGTTGGGATGAAAGGTACGAGCCAAGCTTAGTTGAGACTTTCTAGGGAATCTTTAGAATTGTCATAGACACACATACCTGCAAGAGGTAGAGTCAATTTAAACTGTAGATGTCAAGAGTTTTTTCACAAGAAAGTACAAGCTTAACCGAAAACAACAACAACAACAACAACAACAAACACACCTAGAGTTTTGGGATATTCCATCAAAATTTACTGCTATCTATAGAAACAGTTAAAAACAAATTAATAGGCAGAGTGGTTAAGAGCACTGGCTGCTCTTACAGAGGACCAGGGTTTGGTTCCCTCCCACGAGTTGTAGGGTCTTACAATCTGCAACTCCAGTTCAGGGACTCAATGCTTTCTTCTAACCTCCTCAGGCACCAGTCATGCAAAACTATTTATCTTTCTATCATCAACATTATAAAAAGGATAAAACAAAACAGAAAAGCACAAAATACCAATGAGGTCGCATGGACACTTACCAGAACGAGACAGGTATCTACAAGAGAGAAGGTGCCAGAGCGCCCAATGCCCGCACTGCAATGGATCACTGCAGGTCCATGGTCAGGGGTCAAGGAACCAGATTCTCTAACTTTAAACAAGAAGTTTAGGAATGAAGCCGGTGACTCTGGAACTCCAAAATCTGGCCAGGTGGTATAATGGAAGTGAGATATGGTTCTGGTTTCACCACTCTGAAATGTGAAAATCAAGGGGAAGTTAGTTCTATCATTTTTCTTTGTATTTGTCTTTGTATATACTATGTGTATACAATATATAGTAATTGATGCAGAAGCATAATGTGTTGGGAATATATAAAAACCAAAGAAACAACCCAAGAAGGAGAAACGCGTGAGGTAGGGGTAGAGCACTGGGCAGTGCCTATCTTACTTAACACAGCCCCGGGTCACACACCCTTTCGGGCTAAGTCCTAACTATATCACATAAGCCTGGATGTGTTGCTGCATGCCTGTAATCCTAGCAATCAGGACATAGGCAGGACGATCAGAATTCCAAGGTCATCTTTGACTATATATGGAATTTCAAGGCCAGAAAAGCTGGACAAGAGGAAAACCAAACTGTGGGCCTTAAGTATACAATCATGTAGCTGCACTTACTCTACAGGAAAAACAGATGTTCCAAGAGATTGACCATAAGAGGCACTTCTGCACATCTAAAAAGTGCATTTATCTTCTCTTCTTCAAAGCTTTAGTTGTTAATACACTCCATGTCAATTATGAACTCAAACGGCACTTCACTTTATAAACTAGACTCACTCTTGAAGTCAGCCTGGCCATATTTCCTTATTTTCTTGTTATCCTAGTTTCTCCTAACAACTCAGAAGTCTCTCCCAGCCTGGCCTCAAATGCACCGAGATCCGCCTGCCTCTGCCTCCCAGGTGCTGGGATTAAAGGTGTGGACCACCATCACATGGAGTTTTCTTTAACTTACTCTATCATGGTGCAAGCCAAGGAGATAAGTAAGAAAGAGGGGCAGATGGCTCTGAGAGTTTGAATGACAGCAGCACTTGTGCAGTCTGCTATGCAGATGTGTCAAAGCCACTTGCCAGGAGAAGGTTCTAGGGTGTCTAGAGAAAAGATCTACTCCAATGGTCCTGGGATCATATGCTATACTCATTTCCTTCACAACTGTAAGGTCACATTTTTGTGTGGTCACTTATTTACAAACTTAGTAAGTCTTTTGCTTTGGGTTATTTCGATGGTAGTTACGTTTCAGGAGCAATCATTTGAGTCTATTTGGCAGGAGATGTTCTGTATGCATCCATACTTTCATTTGATCTCCACAACAGTCTGCCGACAAACAATTTCCACTTTATATGAGGCAAACCATACCTCTACTGAGTAGCAGAACTGAAATGTGAATTCCAGTTCCCTCCAGTCATCCTCTTTTTATTCAAATACCAAGTTGCTTTGTATTTATTTGATGCTGAGGACTGAACCAGAATCCTTCAAGCATTCTAAGAAGGTACCTTACTACTCAGCTATATCCACAACCCACTTATATTTTATTTTTTGGTTCGTGGGACTGTATATAGGGGCCAGAGTAAACTAATCAAGTGCTCGACCACCAAGCTACACCCACAACATCTCCTCCTATATTTTTAATAATTAATTTTTTCTTTAAAAAATATATTGATTTGAAATTATGTGTATGCATCTATCTGTGTGTACTGGATTTCCTAGAGCAGGAGTTACAGGCAGTGGGAAGCCTTGTGACATGGATACTGGGAACTGAACCTGGGCCTTCTACAAGAATACTACAGCCATCTCTCCAGCTCTAATAGTTACTTTTCAATTCTTAAATATTAATATTAACCTGAACACTGTAATTCTTTGTTTTTAGAATTCTTCAGAATGCTTAAAGAGTTACTTTATACAGAAATAGTCTAAAAACATGCTTATACCTAGATACTATTACAAATATCCAAAGTCAAGTATAGTATCAAACCCCAAGAATTCTCAAGACCATCAGATAAAACTAAAACTTTGGAACAAGAAAAGCCTTACATTGATGTTTTCTAACTGTAGTAGATGTACTGTATAATATGATTTTACATCTTCAGATAAGAGCTTCACACTGAATCCCGTCTCCTTAAACACCATTTCTCTGTCATCCGTTGGCCAGTACTGTGCACATTTAACCTAAATTGAAGAATAGTTTAGACATGTTATAAAACCATAAAAAGAAACACAAATCTCACACATACATACTATACTTCTCCAAGTACTGAAACCTAAGAATATCTCAAGTATTTTAATGAGAATATTTCGTAAAGTAGCTCCATAAAATGTTTCCTTTCCATTTAAAAAGCCATAAACATAAAATATTCATTAAAATGTGCTCTTCTTTATTTTGAGACATAATCTTGGCTGTCCTAGAATTCACTATGAACATCAAGCTGGCTTCAGCCCCCACATGCTGGATTTAAAGGCATGTGTAACCATGCCCAACCCAAAAGTGTGCTGTTCTTAAAGCATAATTACACTTTAACATGTTCAGTTTGAGTTTCTAGAAGTATCAAGCTGTTGCAAGAATCTTATCTTCAGAGAGCACTAAAGAGACTTTCTGTCAAGCTGAATGGTGGTGGCGCGCGCCTTTAATCCCAGCACTTGTTTGGCAGAGGCAGATTTCCTCTGGGTTCAAAGCTAGCCTGGTCTACAGAGTAAGTTCCAGGACAGCTAACCAGAAGAATAAGCCTTTTGGTTTGTTTTGACATCTAGAATTGTAGTGCAGGTTAAGTGTAATAGATAAAGCTTAAGAGAATAAGAAGGACATTTTACAGTAAAAAAGAGAGAAATAGAAACAGCATTAACAAGAGCAGGACAAATATAAAGAAATACACACACACACACACACACACACACACACACACACTCACACACACACCTCAAAAACACCAGCAATGACAAACAGGAACAGAACAAATCCCAATTATAATTTAATAATTTTTCTTTCTTTTCATTTTTTTTTAAAGGTATTTGCAACTATTTAAAGGACAAAACTATGTACTTGCAAAAAACTGATCAAATGGTAAGATATAGTTTGGAAAAAATTAATGTTAAAGGAAAAAGGGAGACTGGCTAGGTAGGGAGATGGCTTAGTTGTTAAGAGTACTAGTTGTTCTTGAAAAAGACCTGGCTTTGAGTCCCAGCACCCATATGATGGGACAAAACCACCCATGAACCTTATTCTAGGGGATCCAACAGGCACACACATGGTTTTATATATATATATATATATATATATATATATATATATATATATATATATAATCAAAACATTCATAAACATAAGATAAATTTTTAAAAAATAAATAAAAAGGGAGAAAACCCTAGAGTAATATAGGTAAAAAGAAGAGAAAAAAATGACATCCATTTGACTTGGACAGTAATCTAAAACACTAAAATGAAAAGAATGTATTTAAATTCAAGTAAAAGCAAGTAAGAGCTAAGAATTTTTTTATACCCTGCCAAAATGACATTTAAGTACTAAAAGAGCAGATGCACTTTTACTGACACTTAAGAAACCAGAGATTAAAATGCCCACAAGGGACTAAAGGAATGGCTCAGCAGTTAAGAGTACTTGTTCCTCCTACACAGGACTCAAAACCTACATGATGTCTCACACCATGCCTTAACCCAGTTCCAGAGGATCTGATGCCTTCTTTTAACCTCTGGAAGTACCAGGTACATATGTATAAATACTAATACACTTAAAAGAAATAAATCTTAAAAAAGTGAATCTACTTTGACGTGAGAGGAATGAAATTTACAAATCATCCAGTTTGCAACACATTCAAACAAACAAAACTATGCCCCACCCCTGAATCTCTAGATTATTGGGAGATGATGGAAAACAAATGCAGATGGCAATTATTGGAAATTCTGTTAAGCCAATGTCATGATATACACTATCACCAAAAGCCAGTAACTTAATTTAGGAAGAATTAAGAACCAGAAATCTGTCATAGAACAGTGTGATATATTAAAGCAGAAAAGAGTCAAGACTTTCTTTCTTTTTTTTTTTTTTTTAAAGATTTATTTATTTATTATATGTAAGTACACTGTAGCTGTCTTCAGACACTCCAGAAGAGGGCATCAGATCTTGTTACAGATGTTTGTGAGCCACCATGTGGTTGCTGGGATTTGAACTCAGGACCTTCGGAAGAGCAGTCGGGTGCTCTTACCCACTGAGCGATCTCACCAGCCCCAAGAGTCAAGACTTTCTAATTTTGACAGAAAAAGAGTCTAAAGCCACATAAATCTTAGTTATAACATGAACTGGCCAAATATTATAGATTATTGGGTTTTCTGATAACATCCTCCACTCCTCTTCTTCCTTCTTTCTTTTAAGACATGGTCTTACTTATCTGGCCTGAAACTCAGAGAGATTGCCCTGCTTCTGTTTCCTGAATGAAGAGATAAAAAACATGCACCACTGCACCTGGCCCTTTTTCTTTTTAAAAACATACTTTAAAGCGTGTGTGTGTGTGTGTGTGTGTGTGTGTGTGTGTGTGTGTGTGTGTGTAGGGTGTGCGCGTGTGAATACAGTGTCTGATAAACTCAGAAAAGACACTGAGTTCCCCTGAAGCTGAAATAATATAGTTGTGAGCTGCCACATAGGTGTGGGAACTGAACTAGGGTCTTATGCAAGAGCAGTGTTTGCTCTTAACCCCTGAAGTCATTTCTTCAGCTCTCCATTTCCATCCTACCTTTAGGCAAAACTGTCTCAGCCTTCTACTCGGCCCTGTTGACTCTCCTCTACTCTTTACTCCCCCTTTCTGAGATTTTCTCTATCAACCTAATACCAACCGTGAGGTACTCTGGTATTTTTCTTGTATCACACCCACAGTAACTAGCATCTCACTACACAATGATTCTATAAGGCTTCCTTTACTTTCTGAAATACTTAGGGTCTAAGTGGTGATTGCTACTTGATTATTTCTACATATTTACAATGGGTTTACTCTTAACTAGTGATTGTTTATAAAGGTATAATACTTCTGTCAAGAATTACTGGATATTGAGTCTGGTGTTCTGAAAAAGAGTCCAGTAAAAACACTTCAACACTACTACAACCCAGTTCCCACTGAATACTACAAACTTACTACCAAAACAAACAAATAAACAAACAAAAAAACAAAGAATAACCTAACCTCAGATACGTATATACAAAAGAGAAACAAAGGAAACATAAAAAGACAAGGCAGTGCAATGCCTCCAAAAATTACTAGTCTCAGAGAGAGTTGTTTTTCATTGGTAGTAGAGTCACTTATAAATTCCCAATGTTTCTAAAGATAATCTCACACCTATGCTATTGCAAAACTACGCTTTGTTTCTATCATTCATGCCCTACCTGGAGCTAGCAGATGTGTACCTCAGGAAACAGTCACACACAATCTTATACAAAACTACAAAGCAATAGGAGAAACTACAGAAACCATGCAGATTTGCAGACTGAAAACAACACACCAAGCAAAAAGGAAACAAAAAAGAAAACATACCACTGAAAGAAATATGGGGCCGCTGAAAACAAAAAAATGTATAGACTTGGACTGGTGAGATGGCTCAGTTGGTAAGAGCACCCGACTGCTCTTCAGAAGGTCCAGAGTTCAAATCCCAGCAACCACATGGTGGCTCACAACCATCCGTAACAAGATCTGACGCCCTCTTCTGGAGTGTCTGAAGACAGCTACAGTGTACTTAAATATAATTAAAAAAAAAAAAAATGTATAGACTTGTACAACATTCCAAACCCTCCGGATACAATGAAAGCATCCTCAGAAGAATGTTTATAGCTCTAACTGCCAAGTAAGTAAATACATCAGAGAGATCTCAAATAGGCTAGCTATGGAAAATGAGTACACACACGCACACCCCAAAGCAGGAGATGGTAAGAATTAATACCAGTGTAGAAACGAATGAAATGGAAACTAAAGAAACAATACTAAGAATCAGTGAAACAATGCTAGCAAATTCACTTTATGAACCCAGCATCACTCTAATAATAATGTCAGACAAACACCAACACACAAATAACAAAACTGCAAAGTTCTCAATATAATCAGTATTATTAATGAAATTCAAGACATAAGAGATCATTCACCATGATCAAGTGGGCTTCATCCCAGAGATACAGGGGTGGTTCAACATATGCAAATCACCAGTCATAATTCACTATATAAAATGACTCAAGGTCAGAAATTGCATACATGATATTTAAAATGACATCCCTTCAAAATAAAAGTCCTAAGGAGGCTAGGAATAGGAAGAACATATTTCAACATAATAAAGGCTATAAATGACAACACAATAGCCAGCATCACACCAGAGAAAAATCTGAAACATGTTGGCTAAATCGGGTGAAAGACAAAACGTCTCATCTTTCTCTACCCTTACTCAATATGACACTTGAAGTCTCAATCAGAGTAGAAAGGCAAGAGAAGAAAATGAGTGGGATATAAACAGGAAAGGAAGAAGCCTATGCATCCTTCTTTACAGATAAAATAATTCTATTTTAAAAGATCCTAAAGACTGCAACAGAAAATTCTAGATTAATGAGTAGTCTTTGCATCAAGATAGAAAATTAATATATAAAATCAGAAGTCTTTCTATCTCAATAACAAATATGCTCACGACACATCAGGGATAGAGGCTCATTCTAACTGCTTTAAAGAATACCATGTAGGCTGGGCGGTGGTGGCGCCCGCCTTTAATCCCAGCACTTAGGAGGCAGAGGCAGGTGGATTTCTGAGTTCGAGGCCAGCCTGGTCTACAGAGTAAGTTCCAGGACAGCCAGGACTGCACGGAGAAACTCTGTCTCGAAAAAACAAACAAACAAGCAGAAAAAACAAAAAACAAACAAAAAGAATACCATGTAATAAACCTAGGTAAAGAAAAATCTCTACAAAAGCTGCAACAATGAAGGGGGAGGGGGACAAAACCCTGAAGACTCACAGGAACTATGGCTTAGCTGGGAAAATTCTTGCTTAGCAGGCATGAAGGCTGAGGTCCAGTCCCCACTATTGACAAACAGAAAGACGAAAGGAAGAAAAGTATGTAGACTGGTTAATATTGTAAAAAAGGCTATACTATCCAAAGCAATCTACAGATTCAGTGCAATCCCCATCAAAATTCCAATGCTATTTGAAAGTATATTTTAGAAAAATCTTAAAGCGCTTAGCCTGGCTGTGGTGGTACACACCTTTGATCCCAGCACTGCTCTTACAAAAGTTCTAAAGGCCTGGGGAAGAGGGCAATCCAAGTCTGAGAAAACAAAACAAACAAACAAACATAAAGACTAGAGGTATCACCATACATGATTTCAAGGTATACCACAGAGTCATCATAACAAAAGCAGCATGGTACACAAATCAATCCAAGAGAAAAAGAACCCAGAGAGAAGCCATGGCAGCTTCATCCAAGTGGTTTCTGATGCAGATGTCACTGGGGAGGAGTGGGTGGGTAGATAAAAGCAGTTCCTGAGGGCTCACAACCAGTCCAGTCAAAACAGGGAACCCAAGTTGGTCTCAAAATATAAAGCAGAAAGCACTGAAGAATAAACTCTGCTCACCCTAGCATTGGCATGTGCATACACACACATACATACATACATACACAGACACCCTAGGCAATGACTTTTAACAGGACTCTACTCACTTAAGAAAATAATGCAAGCCGGGCGTGGTGGTGCACGCCTTTAATCCC
>NC_034604.1:61296863-61333948 GCF_900095145.1 Mus pahari
AGTGGAATCTCATGGGAAAAAAAAAAAAAAAAAAAAAAAAAAGAAAGAAAGAAAGAAAGAAAATAATGCAAGCGGGGCATGGTGGCGCATGCTTTTAATCCCAGCACTTGGGAGGCAGAGGCAGGTGGATTTCTGAGTTCGAGGCCAGTCTGGTCTACAAAGTGAGTTCCAGGACAGCCAGGGCTATACAGAGAAACCCTGTCTGGAAAAAACAAAAACAAAAAAAGAAAATAATGCAAACAGATGACAAAAGAAACCTCATGAAATTTCTGCACAGAAAAGCAAGTAGTGCTGGGCGTGGTGGCGCACGCCTTTAATCCCAGCACTGGGGGGTTAGGGGGGGCAGAGGCAGGCTGATTTCTGAGTTTGAAGACAGCCAGAGGTATACAGAGAAACCCTGTCTCGAAAAAAAACAAATAAACAAAAACAAAAACAAACAAACAAAAAAAGCAAGTAAGCAAGTAGTTAAGTGAACAGAATCTACCAAATAGGAGAAAATATTTGCTACCTAATTTATCTGACAGACAGTTAATAGCTAGAATATATAAAGAACTGAAAAATTAAACAAAAAGACAAACAACCCAATCAGTAAATGGGCTAACGAACAGACAAAATGAGACACAAATGCCATTACATACATAAAAAAGTATTCAATCTAGCTGGCTATCAGAGAAATGCAAATTGAAACTGCACAGACATTTCCATCTCCCTCTAGTCAGGATGATGGTAGAAAAGAAAGAAACATTGGACACAGCGATGCACACCTGCCTGTAATTCCAGCACTCAGGAGGCAGGAGCAGGTAGGTTTCTGTGATGCCAGTCTGCCCTACACAGGGAGTTCCAGGACAGCCAGGACTACACAAAATAAAGGAAAACCACAACAGTAACACCACCACCAATAAACAAAACCAAACCAAACCCAAAACACTGGCAAGGATGTGACCGAAAGGGAGCCGCTACACACTGCTATTCAAAATATAAACTAGTCCAGCAGCTATGGAAATCAGTATGGAGGTTCCACCCAAAGCTGAAAATAGATTTATAATATGACCCTTCTAGGTATCTAACCATAGGACTCCAAGACCATGGGAGGTCTATCACAGAGAGATTTATACTTTATTGACATTTACCAAGGCACTATTCACAAAAGCTAAATTAAGAATCCAATTCACTTGCCTAACAGCAGAAAAATGAAGAAAATGTGGTATATTTATAAAATAAAAACTTTTAACCAAAAAGAGCAAAGTTATATCATTTGCAGAACTATAGATGCAACTAAAATAAATGTACCAAATGAAATATGACAATCTCAGAAAGAGAAACGGTGTGTGTGTGTGTGTGTGTGTGTGTTAGGGTATCTACCTATACAAAATCTAGGCAACAAACACAAAAGCAGAAGTACAACTGTCGAGGAGTACAAAAGAGATAAAGAAGAGTGGGAGAAAGGGGGAAGTAGGGAATACTCCCAACATATCACCTATACTTACAAACATTCACCAAAATCAGAAATGTGTAAGATAATGATCACGCACCACACACACAGCATATTCAACCCCTAGTGTTGCATATTACTCACCAGCCAGGCATGGTGCAGCATTGGATCCTAGTGCTAAGGAGGCAGAGACAGGCAGATCTCTGTGACTTTGAGGCCAGCCTGGTCTACACAGTGAGTGAAGATAGTCAGGGTTGGTTATACTGAGAAACCCTGTCTCCAAAAAACAAAACAAACAAACAAACAAAAAAGATAGAAAGAAAAAAGAAAAACACTCACCGATTCTTTTTCTACAGTTCGGTTTAGCATGACAACTGCTTTGGTCTTTTGCTGCCACACCATGAGCCAGAAATGGCAGCATGTGTTAGGAAGGGGGCCCTGTAATGACAGAAGAGCACATCAGGGAGGAGCTGGGGAAGGACGAGGCTGCAACGATGCTACTGGAACACACTGTTATAGCCTGTGGATTAGGGCCTGAGGAGTAAATCAAGACTTCAAATGCACTTAAATCCAAAATATAGTGTGCATTCAATAAAACTTTACCTCTATTTAAAGACATTTTATTTACCTTGGCAGGAAAAGAACCATATAAGACATATACCTGGTGTCTTTCAGAGTTAAGAGCTGGATAAATAGGTTCAAATAACAACTATAAAATACAGGTAAGATTTTTGTCCCAAACAGGGCCAGCCTAGTTCACTAGTCTTATTACATAGTTATTATTATTACATAGTTCACTGCCTTATTACATATGGCTTTGCTGTTATTACCAAAGGTGCCTACAGTATAAAACCACCTGGCTATTCGTATTCTAGCTACAAAGGCTATTAGAAAAGGAAATCTGTCTCTTTCAGTTTCTGTAACAGGCAGGGGATATCTCACACAGATCATCAGGGAACTGTGGGAAATAGGGAAGTTTATGTCATTACTGACCAGCCAACAACCCCAAGTCAATACAAAAGAATTTGAAGGAAAAAAATGTAACCATGAAAGTACCTGCATATCGGTTTGTTGTGCCTAGTATCATCTGGCAGAGTTAAAAATGAATAACAGTTCATATTACAAAATGCAATGGAGGAGAAAAAAATCAAATATATTACTTCCAATTACTTTTACATTTTATTTAATGATAGCATAGGGATTTTTTAAAACACATGAGATGAAAAGGAATATCCAAACTGTGACTTCCTTTCCTCCTTTATGTGGGTAACCGAGGGCCTCATACAAGCTAAGCAGATACTCTACCACTGAGCTATAAAACCAACCTCCATCTGTACTGCTGGTTTTGTGTGTCAACTTGATACCAGCTGGAGTTATCATAGAGAAAGGAGCCTCCCTTGAGGAAATGCCTCCATGAGATCCAGCTGTAAGGCATTTTCTCAATTAATGACCAAGGGTGGGAGAGCCCATTGTGGGTGATGCCATCCCTGAGCTGGTAGTCCTGGGTTCTATAAGAAAGCAAGCTGAGCAAGCCAGGGGAAGCAAGCCAGTAAGCAGCATTCCTCCATGGCCTCTGCATCAGCCCTGCCTCCAGTTTCCTGCCCTGTGTGAGTTCCTGTCCTGATTTTCTTTGGTGATAAACAGCAATGTGGAAGTGTAAGCTGAATAAACCCTTTCCTCCCCAACTTGCTTCTTGGTCATGATGTCTGTGCAGGAATACAAACCCTGACTAAGAATCCTTACTAATTCTGATTGAAGGCTGAAACAGAACTAAGTTCCACTGTGCCTAAAGTAACTGTAACATGTAACCAACTTCAAATGTCATTTAGCAGACTTCAGCTTCAGGAGCAGAGAAGACCAGAGCTACACCCCAACCCAATTAGGAGATAAATCATCTTTAGGGCATATTATTTCTTGGTGTCTAGCCAATATTCAATACTGCTCATCAGATATCACTTAGATGGATAAACTCTAGGGTTGACCTTTAAAAAGCTAGTAATCTGAGAAACCACCCCCTTACATTAAAGGATACTATTCTCTCCATCCAATGTACACTATCTACTTACAATATGAAGCATACAGTAAGTTGAACAAACAACATCTTCTCTACCAAAAAGAACACTAAGAAAATCCCCAGTAAAATAAATGCCTTTTTCTTTCATCTTAAAAAAAAAAATATGGGGAGGCTGGAGATGGCTCCGTGGTTAAGAGCACTGACTGCTTTTCCAGCAACCAACCACATGGTGGCTCACAACCATCTGTAATGAGATCTGATGCTCTCTTCCGGTGTGTCTGAAGACAGCTACAGTGTACTCATATTGAATAAAATAATTAGTTCTTTTTAAGAAAAAATTTTTAAAAAAAAATTCATGGGTCCAGTTGGTGATGCACACTTTTAATCCCAGAGAAGTGAGGATCTCTGTAGCTCAAGGCCAGCCTGTCTATTCAGTGAGTTCTAGGCCACTCAGGGCTACACAGTGAGATCCTGTCTCAAAAACAACCATCATAGCCGGGCAGTGGTGGCGCACGCCTTTGATCCCAGCACTTGGGAGGCAGAGGCAGGCGGATTTTTGAGTTCGAGGCCAGCCTGGTCTACAAAGTGAGTTCCAGGACAGCCAGGGCTATACAGAGAAACCCTGCCTCGAAAAACCAAAAAAAAAAAACAAAAAACAAAAACAAAAACAAAAAAAAAAAACAACCCAACGATCATATAGCAGGACTAGAAAGACAGCTTGGTAGTTAGGGGCACTTGCTACTCTTTCAAAGAACTCCACAGTGTGGCTCACAGTTACTCGTATCTCTAGCTCCAGATCTCTCTCTCTCTTCTGGCCTCATTGGGAACTTATATACACATATGAAAATAAAGTACACTTTAAAAAAAAAATCATGAGGGCTGGCGAGATGGCTCAGAGGATAAGAGCACTGACTCCTCTTCCAAAGGTCCTGAGTTCAAATCCCAGCAACCACATGGTGGCTCACAACCATCTGTAATGAGATCTGACACCCTCTTCTGGTGCGTCCGAAGACAGCTACAGTGAATGTACTGTATACACAGTGTAATAAATCTTTGGGCCAGAGTGAGCAGGGACTGAGCAAGCAGAGTTGAGCAGAGGTCCTAAATACAATTCCAAGACAACCACATGAAGGCTCACAACCATCTGTACAGCTACAGTGTACTCATATACATCAAATAAATAAACCTTAAAAAAAATCATGAAGCAACTCAGGAGTGAAGTCCTCTGTGTGCACATTTCTAATACTGCTTTTTAAGACTAACCGATAAACATGCAACAGCTGTTACAGTATAAAGAACAAAGGATTTTTAAAAGACAAGAATTTTTTTTGTGTGTATCAGTTCTTCCACAAACTAGCAATGCTAAACTGTAAAATGGACATGATATACCAAGGGACTGATTAGGAAAAGAAATTCTAAAGCTCAGGGAAAAGAGAACTAATTTAATAAGCAACAAGGACCACCACTGTAGGTAACAAACACTAAACGTTGCAGGTTTTCTCTGTGACCAAGTAACATGTTATGCACAAGTACAACTGAGATGTAGTCTCAGCACTACAAGGTGCACACAGAGGGGCATCACTACCATCAAATGCAGAATCCTCAGTCCTTATGTTGTAAGAAAACCTGATGATTTTACAGTCTACTCAAAGGAAGGTGAGTCTGGCAGAGAGGGGATAGGAAGAACAGGGGTAGTTACGGTCACTCTGCATGTCCTAGGCAGAAGGTGAGGCACAACAACCTTCTGCTTAGGACATGCAGAGTGACCCTAACCAGGGCACATGGTAGATGTGGGACTATCACAGTAGTGAACCATGTCTGTAAGAGCTGGTGGCAAGGAAACATCTTAGAATGCTGCACCGATGTGTGTGGAATTGAGCAACTCGAAAGGCCAGGGTAGAAAACTGGGGAAACTAAACCAGAATACAGAAAGGAAATCAGGAAAAAACAAATAACAAAGCAGCAACAACAACAAAACCTAGAGACAAGCTGCTACATTCTCACACTCCTGGTGTGTATGTGTAGAGTCCTGTCTATCAGACTCATGAGAACAGTCCAACAGGGATAACTGAGTTTAAAATCATGGAATTGTTCATCAGGAATTTTGTCATGATGCGATCTAGATGCTATAGAAGGATCACTAGCCCAGGTGGTGGCCTATGACTTTAAGCTCTGGACTCAGAGAAACAGATCTCTCTGAGCTGGCAGGCAAATCTCTGAGTTGGAGGCCAGTCTGATCTACAGAACAAGTTCCAAGACAGCCAGAGTTACACAGAGAAAGAAACCCTGTCTTGAAACAACAAAATACCAAAACAGAACAAATAAAAAAAAAAAAAACCACTAATCCCATCATTACTATTACTAATAAAAGCCGGAACAAAAGAAGCCACAATAAATAATTCATTGAGTTGTTAGGTACTATATATAAGTGTACTGTATAGTTTTATGTTAACTTGACATAAGCTAAAGTCATCTGTGAGAAGGGAACCTCAATTAAGAAAATGTCTCCATAAGACTAGGTTGTAGGCAAACTTGTAGAGTATTTTCTTAATTAGTGAATGATGGGAAGTGCCCAGCCCATTGTGGGTGGTGCCATCCCTGTACTCGTGGTCCTGGTTTCTATAAGAAATCAGGTTATATTAGCCATGATAAGCAGCCAGTAAGCAGCACCCTCCATGGCCTCTGTATCAACTCCAGTCTCCCATGAGATCCCTGCTCTCATTATTTTTGATGATGAGCTATTATATGGAAGTATGAGCAGAAGCAAGCCCTTTCCTCCCCAAGTTACTTTTGGCATGGTGTTTCATCACAGCAACAGTAACCTTAATTAAGACAATGAGCTTTCACAAAATATCACTCTCTAGATGAGAGATGGATGGACAAACAGAACAGATAATGCAGATGTAAATGCTTGGGGAGTTAAATCATTTATACAAAGCCATGCAGCAATTATAAGATAACAGAGACAGACCAAGTGTGGTGGTGCATGCCTTTAATCCTAGCATTGTTAGTTCAAGGCCATTCAGGGCTACACAGTGAAACCTGTCTTTAAAAACAACCAAGAAGACAGTAGAGAAAGTACTGTAGCTGCAAATTTTGGCTTTCTCTTACCCACTGTTATGACTGTATGACTGAATCACATTCTTCCTCTGTAACATAAGATAATAGTATTTAATAGAGAGGTTGTTCAAACGTTAAATTATACAAAACATGCAAAGTAGGGGATATGTTACAAAGCTACCTTTTATTATGCTTCTTGCTTTTGTGTGTGCTTGAGAGTGTGCATGTGGAAGTGTACGCTATGTGTTACAGAGTGCAGCTAGTCAGAGAACAACCTGAAAGAATTGGCTCACTACACCATATGGGTTCCAGGGATTGGATTCAGTTGTCAGGCTTGGCAAAAAGCACCTTTACCTGCTGAATCATATTGCCAGCCCACAAAACATTTAACTCTTTTTAAAAATAATTTTACTTCTCATTAGAATGTAAATGTTCATAGTAGAAGGGTGTTTGTCTGTTTGTTTATTTTGAAATAGGCTCCCGTGAATTGAGACTGGCCTTGAACCTCTAAACTTCTGATCCTCCTCAGCCTGGGATTGTAGGCATATATTACCAATTACTATGTATGCCTTTTTTTTTTTTTTTTTTTTTTTTAAAGAAGACTGTTTTATTTACACAGTGAGTGTCAAAGCAGTTCTCAAGTCTTTGGATGAATGAATGGTCATTTAAGTGTTATCAGCAGGATTTTGCAGATTCTGTTAGAGCAGAGCACACTTTAGGTTACAGAAGTTGAGAACTAAGATCCCGGGCAGGGGACATATAGTTCAGACTAGCAGTACTCACCCCATGTGTGTGAGGTCCCTTGGGCCCTACCCTCCCAAAATCAAACACAGTAACAAAACATGGTCCCCAAAACTGAAGTAGAGAATTGGGGATAGCTAGGAAAATCTTAAGAAAGACCTGTCTCTAGGGACTGACTAAAAGGAAAAAGAACAATGATCTAGAGGGCAAGGGCAGGAGAAGGAGCAGCTGCATTAGGGTTTAGGTGTGAAAGGTTCCACCTGGGGCTCGAGTGTTGCAGGCCTGATGCCATCTCATGGGTGCTTGGGAGGGCTCTGGCCTAATCAAAGGTTAATCTGCTAGTAGGTTAGTATACCAGCACTGAGAGGTGGTACCTAAGAGGAGGAAGCAGGTCACAGGAATGCCCTTGTCACGTAGCTCTTTCTCTCTGCGTCCAGGCTGCCACAATATTCTGCCTCACCTTAGCCTTAAAGCTGACCTTGAGTTAAATCTCTGTAAATTTGAGGCTAAAATAAATGATTTTTCCTTTTCAGTTTCCCTTTAGGTATTTGTCATAGCAATGAGAGCCTAACTTCACACATGCCCTTTCCGCATACTCATACTCATTCTCAGTAGAAAGTCCATTTTTAGTTCTGAATATAGATTTATTTAATTTTTTTAAAATCCTAAATGATTATGACTATACATAAGATAAACTTCACCACTATAAAACAGCAAATTAAAGTTTATACTCCCCATTCCCATTAAAGACTGCTACTAAAAGGTATGTGTATGATTCAACCCACGCCAGGGTTGGAATAAACACATGTAGAATTTCTCAAGTCAGTTTCTCAAACACATTGTAATATATATATATATATATATATATATTATACAATATATACTCTCCCTGCAATGAACGACTATTGTCTGTTCAGGAACTAGTCTCAGTGTAGGTGAATTACTTCTCCATATTCTTGATGTAACTATAGTACCACTGCAAGCAAATCTGTTTCATAATGCCGTACCTAGTTGCATGGACACTAGCAATCCCAGAGAGGCAGACGGAATATTCATGCTAATTCTGTTGCATCTCAAGTGTGTGCCCAACAGGAAGCAACTCATCACTCTTATTTGGATGGCAAAGGAGTCAGAGTAAAAGTTCTCAAATGTCTCACAAACACTCCTTCTCCTAGGTGTAAACTACCGTCAGAAAGTGACCATAGGAGAAAGAGGGTTAGGGGGCAGGGGCAGGACAAGATCTGAGGCTAGGAAAGAGGGGAAGGCAGCTGAGTTCTTGGTGGAGGCTCAGTGACTGGGCCCACTTTATGCTATGAACAAACAGCATCTTTGCAAATGTATATTCTCTAGCTTTCTTTTTAAAAAAAAAGATTTATTTATTTTTATTTATATGAGTACACTATATAACTGTCTTCAGACACACCAGAAGAGAGCAGATCTCATTACAGATGGTTGTGAGCCACCACGTGGTTGCTGGGAATTGAATTCAGGACCTCTAGAAGAGCAATCGGTACTCTTAACCTCTGAGTCATCTCTCCAGTCCTATTCTCTAGCTTTCTTTTGTTATATGAATTGTGAATTAATATCCTTAACAAGGTTTACACAGGACTGTCTCTCCTTCCTTTTAGTCATAGGAAACTTCAAGTGAAACAATGTTTCTCTAGCAGGTACATTAGGCTGAACTTAAAAAAACAATTATTTCACACTTTTCTCCTTCCTTCAAATAGCAGGTTGCATTAATCTCTTGGCTTTTTAAAAACCTCAAACATGGTACTACAGATACAGTTAAGGACAATTTCTTCTCTTCCAGAGGACCAGAGTTCAATTCCCAGCACCCATGTTGTACAGCTCACAACAGCCTATAATTCCAGTTCTAAGGGCCACCTCTTTTTGGCCTCTGTGGACACCCTGTGCACATGTACATATAAATATACACACAGAGACACATAATAATAAAATACAATTTAAAACTCTCAAATATAGTAAGTTACACTTCTAAACATTTTTTAAAAGATTTATTTACTATTTATTATATGTAAGTACACTGTAGCTGTCTTCAGACACACCAGAAGAATGTATCCGATCTCATTATGGATGGTTGTGAGCCACCATGTGGTTGCTGAGATTTGAACTCAGGACCTTTGGAAGAGGAGTCAGTGCTCTTACCCGCTAAGCCATCTTACCAGCCCACTTCTGAACATTTTTGACTGGGAAATGTGACAGTGCTGGTTGCTGTTTAACTTCTTATTTGATAAAGAGAAAGCTATGATCTCAGAATGAAACATAGTTCCTGCACTGTGGAAGCTGCTGTGAGGAGCCACTGGGGAGGAGGAGAAAAGGCAGCCGAGCAGCAGTGTACAAATGTCTCGGCTCTGCAGATGGTCAGACACTATCCTCAGCATGCACGGCTATACTCTCTGAAAGTATATTCATAGGGGAAGAGAAGGATAGAAAAGGGCTTCCAGGGCCTCTCTAGTTCTTCATCACAAGTTAGGGGACGGGAACTCCAAGCCATGTTAGATACAGTCAATTTAAGAAGAGAACTGCACCAAGACATTTCAAAAAAACTTTCCTCCATTGAAAATAGTAGCATTAGAAACAATTTTACTTTTTATCAATATATTCAAAATCTGAAAACTATGACATTTGCAAAACTTATTTCAGAATCAGAAAATTAAAAGACAGCATGTCATTTGCAGATGTCCAGACCCGTGTTTAGCCATGTCTGAAACACGGCAGCCCCTCCACCTCTGCTCAGCACCACACCACTTGCCTGTGTTAAGATGTAACTTCTTTGTGCCTCTTCTATGTCAACTAAGCTGGCATTAATATAATCATTTTCAGTACTTTGCAGTTTAACACGACTGTGATCATCTGAAAGTAGAGAATGATAAATCATAACTGTCATTTCAACTTTTCACACTTTTTATGATGTTAATATTTTAAGGTAGTTATAGATGATAGGAGAAATAAAGAAAACATAAATTAATACCAAAGGAGAGTTGAGACATGTCCTAAATTACCTATTTCTATTTTTAAAATAAGGAAGTGAGACTATAATCCTGTTCCTGGGTGTTGGAGAAGCAGTGCTTCTGTTTGCCCTCTATCTACAGTAACCTGAGAGACTGGCCAGCCTGTGCAGTGAAGTGAAGACGACACTTACCTTCCCAGAAGTGAAACGTCATCTCAAGTCTCAGCCCAGCGACTGAGGAAAACCATAACTGCAAAATCATAACTGGGCTCAAACTGAGAACAGACTTCATTTCTTGGTAGTATGCATACAAGTGTATTTAAATAATTCTTAACACAGAGAAGCTAAAATAACTGGATCACCAAATTGTATTCTTTACAAGAGTACTGGAAACACTTCATTATTTAAGACTATGTTAACAGGTTAGACACATTTCTACATTTTAAAAATAAAATTTTCAGATTTAGAGTTTATGCTAATTTCAACATCTAAAATACAACATTTAATCTTGTATCATTTAGATGAGAAAAAAAATAAGTAGCATGTAAGCACTTATCCCCAAGATGAACTTTAATTAAGAATCTTAAACATTTAAAAAAAAAAATGACACAAGCATAAATTAAGTTACTAACAGAATGTATGATGTTCAACTTCAGAGAATATATTTTGTGATAAACTACTCCTTTCAAAGAAAACTATACTAAATAGTCACTCTCTTTCCACTGTCTCTTGGCTTTTTCTTTTTTAAGCTAGGGCCTCATGTAGCCCAGGCTGGCCCACAACTGAATATGCAGCAAAGAATGATCTTAAAATACTAATCTTCTTACCATTACCTCTCCTCACAGCTTGGGTTACTCCTAAACTCACCACTACCCCCCCCCTTTTTTTTTGTTTCTCCCCTTACCCCACACCTTTTTGTGGTAGACCAGGCTGGCCTCAAACTCAGAGATCTGCCTGACTCTGCCTCCTGGAATGCTGGGATTAAAGGTGTTTTAACTGGCTTTTGGGCAACCACTTTTAAACCAAAATCCAAACAACTATAACAAAACAAAACTCCAAACTGTCTAAACTATTTATGATAGTTTGAAGGTAATTGGTCCCCCTAGAGCCACAGGGATTGGCCCTATTAGATGTAGTGCGGCCTTGTTGGAGGAAGGTGACAATCAGTGTGGCATACAGTCGCCTTCTGCTGCTATGGATCAAGAAGTAGAACTCTCAGCTCCTTCACCAGCACCAAGTCTGCCTGCATGCCACCATGTTTCTTTCCTACCATGATGATAACAACAGACTAAGCCTCTGAAACTGTAAGGTTGCCACAATTAAAAATTTTCCATTATAAGAGTTGCCTTGCCATGGTCATGGTGTCTCTCCACAGCAATAAAACCCAAAGACACTATTCTTCATATGAATAAAAATGTTAAATAGCTTTAGTTTCCATATGAATTTATCTCAGCTGTTCCTGTGGGACTGAAAAGAAGATCTCTGTAAATACTACATGTCACTTGCCAACAGGAAAACTATGATCTTGCTATAGTAAATCACATATATTAGTCTTTGGGGAAAGATGATGTCAGCAAGCACTTCTTAAAGTTTTTTTTAATTGTTTTCTTAACAGCTTAGTCATCTTATAATTGACACACTGTACAAGATACTGGAGAGCTTCCTACTTAACAGAATAAAGACCATTATGTTTCCTGGATAACACACCAACAGAAGAATGCAAGCTCTTAGAGAAAGCAATACAACCACAAAAATGTAAATTCCCTTACAGTATGCTGCAAAGGGATGCATTCCGTCATGTTGCAATCAATCATAGGAAGAACACAAACCAAAAGACACACACACACACACACACACACACACACACATCATACAGTCTTTTGACCAACACACCTCAAGAAGTTAGGACCCACACAGGGTGCTAGGAATTCAGTTGCCTGCATAATACCTTCCCAGACCAAGGCAGGGTTTAGACGCTAAGACTAGAAAAAAGCTAGCAGCCTAAGCAGTGGTCTGTTCCTGGAATTCAGATATTTTCTTTCAGTTTTTAACCCAAAACTTTACAGTAATCACACCCAATGACTAAAAGCACAGTGCAGTGCACTGGCTACTATGTGAAAGTCACCCAAGGTCCTGTGCAACTACAGGGCTTTGCATCACTATCTAACAAGTTATCCAGTCAGCAAAGGAAAACTGCCTTCTATGGGGTTTAAAAAACAAGTTTTAAAGTTTTGTTAGCAGATGAAAATAGAAAACAGTAAGTAATCTTTAGAAAAACATAATAGGTTTTTAGAATTAAGCACATCTGGTGACTAAATTTATATGTTCTTATCAGGAAATCAAACTCTCAGATACACAGCAATGTCATTATTTATTTAGTTCTATGAAAGAGAGTATGAGAGCAGAGCATAGTACACACACTGTTAACATCAGCCCTCCAGAGGCAGAAGCAGATGGTCCTTTTCAGTGTCTATTTATAGGCCAGTCTGGTCTATAGAGTGAATTCCAGGCCTTTGATACATAAGACTCTGTATCAAAATACACACACTCACACACACACACACACACACACACACACACACACACACACACACACAAACTTTTTTATTCAAAAGAGATTCTAAAAAAAAAAACAATAGACAGTTTTTGGTGTTAGTATACACCACCTTGAAATATCTAACAAAGAGCATACATATTTACATTTCAGGAAGTGAAATTCCCACCAAAACCTTGCAAAACTGTGACTTTACAACTTCCAATTCTCAACAAAAACAAAGGACCCTGCCATTTCACTCACCAGGAATCACTTACACATGCTCAGCCTGAATAAACATGTAGGTTCCCTCACCTCAGCCTGAATAAACATGTAGGTTCCCTCACAACCTGGGAGTTAACTGCTTCCTTTCCCTGATCCAGTAGTGTTAGCTGATCCCAAATCTGTGAACTGTTTGAATTTTTTTTAAAGATTTATTTTTTTTCATTACATATATGTATGTGGGTGTGTGAGCCATGTGTGTGTATGTGTGTGGGGGGGTGCTTTTAAAGGCCAAAAAGGGCTTCCCTGTAAGCTGACAGGTGTAGATGCTGGGAATGTGAGTCCTTTCCCTTCGTACTCTTTGGAGCCCTGACTTGTTTATTTCTAACAAGGAAACATTTGACTTCATGGTTAGAAAAAAAAAAAAAAAAAGGCAGAAAATCACATGCTTTCTCCTCCTTCCACCTTTTTTCCCTCCAGCCTCTCTAAAGTGAGATCACCACAATGGCACCTGAGCTCACAGTACTTGCTCAACATTCTATGGCTACGGTTCGCTCATTCAAATTCTCTCTCTCTCTCTCTCTCCCTCCCCCTCTTTCTGAGCCCCCTGCCCACCCATCTTTTAAAAGATAAAGGGAAGGGAAGGAAAGAAACCACTTTTCCACAGCCAATCACACTTCTCCACTTCTAACAGTACTAGCAGCAGCACTGTAAGGAACACAGTTTATTATTCTGTAGGATATTATTTGTTCTTGTTATCATTGAATTAGTGAATTATGAAATTTAATATCTAACCGTACTGTAACTAAAAACTTGGATAAAAACTAAGCCCACCCACTTCTGATGAAGTTTCTTTGCCTCCTACTCTCAGTGTCTTCTGAGAATTGTCTCAGCTCTCAAGAAATGACTTGCTCAGCCTGTGACTTACGTACACAGAAGCTTCCTCTTTCAACATTCACAATAAACTGAAAAGGAAAAGAACCCAGTAGATTTCACGATTCATCACTATCGTAAATGCCTCTGCTACTGCAGAGTGTCACATGTCAAACAGGGGAAGGTTCATGTTCATCATGGCAGAAACCAATTATGAACTCACAAGTCAAGCAAAGACAGGACAATTCTATTAAGATAGCATTACTGGTTATTTTTCCTCCTTACATTTTCCTAATCTCTACTTGGGGTACTTTCCTGATAATAAGAACTCAGTACATCTTATAATTATGTCAACACTATTCAACTCCAAAAACTGATACAAAATAAATGTAATTTTTTCATAAACTGAACAAGAAGTCCTACACAAAGACAGAACTAAATCTAAGTCCCATAACCACTATCATTTTAATGAAGAAATATAAATCTTAGCATATATGGAAGTCTGAATACTTCAACTGCTTATTTATAAATTTTTTTAAAAAAAAACCTATAAATAGCTTCTCACTGACCATACACTAAACTTGAACTACCAGAAAGCACTATTTAGTGATTATGATATGCCAGACAGCTTACTTACTAGGCTGTTGCCGCCTCAATCCTCATAACTTTATAAAGCAGATGGTACCCTATCATGCCCATTTTGCTGACATCAGGTAGTATTGTCATCATTCTAGAGGGATTTAAACAAAAGGATTTCAATTATACAGAACAGTTCACAGCTCTAGACTACTGGACAACTCCAATCATACTGTGTGATCAGACTTAGAAGAGGAATAAGGAAGGTCTAGATAGAGTTTCCATAGGGTCATGTTCAATCATTGGCACCCTAATTCCATGTATTGATTAAGGAGGACTTTGTCCTCACTAGGGCCTATACATAAGGCAATTCCATTATTCTGAGCTAGAGTTCTAGTGCTTAGGATGTAGCTCAATGGATAGAGTGCTGGCCTAGAACACCACAGGACTGGGCTTTAACTTCCTAGCCCCTCCTAACCAGGATGGTGACACATAGGCCTGTCATCCCAGCAAGAATACCACAAGTTCAAAATCTTCCCAGCCTCAGCAACTCCCGACCGATGTGAGACTCTGTCTTAAACCCACAATCATTGCAGTCTGTGTGTTTGTATTAAGCAAAATCATGTCCAGTTAATTTAATACTAGGTTCAATTTAATACTAGGTTCTTCTTAGAAGCCACATACTTGCAATCACACCCTATGTTAAGCAGACTGCTGCAAAGGAAAATAGAGCACAAGAAGAAAATGACAGAATGGAGTGGCTTGACTACTCATAAAGACTCATCCTTAACATTCCAATGACAACTACAAATTCTTTGACATTCCTATTTTATCTAAGATTTTAGTAATTTAAAAATTCTATTTCATTCATCTTCCCCCAAATTCTAAATACAGGTAGTACTGGAGGGCACCCCATGAATCCCCACTCAGAGCTCTCTCCATGTGCACTGTGGCCGCACCATCCAGTACAAATTCTACAGCAGAGCTTCCCAGATAATGAACTGTAGCTTCTACACAGGCCTGCTCAAAATACTGCCTTAGGACAAGATTCTAAGTTACTTAGTCAGCAAGGAGGGAACATTCCCTCAGGCCGTGAACTCATTATGATTTGCCTTTTAAAATGAAGCTCTTGGTAGTCAGGAACAATTATGTTCATCACTGACTCCCACCTCTCCTGGATTATGCTACCCAGGACCAACTTTAACGGGCTATTAAGTTAAAAAAAAAAGGAAAGATATTGGTCCAATTCACACCTTACCGTAATTCTCCCTTTCATTCTTTTTTTTCTTTTTTTTTTTTTTTTGGTTTGTTTTTCGAGACAGGGTTTCTCTGTATAGCCCTGGCTGTCCTGGAACTCACTTTGTAGACCAGGCTGGCCTTGAACTCAGAAATCCGCCTGCCTCTGCCTCCCNAGTGCTGNGATTAAAGGCNTGCACCACCACNNCCNGCTAATTCTCCCATTTTTACAGGCATTCATTTATGTGTACATAATTCTTTATACATGTATGTAACTATGATGTAGTATAGAACTATAAAATCACCAACGGTACTGTGTGCTATTTCTTTTTTTTTTTGTGTGGTTTTTCGGGACAGGGTTTCTCTGTATAGCCCTGGCTGTCCTGGAACTCACTTTGTAGACCAGGCTGGCCTTGAACTCAGAAATCCGCCTGCCTCTGCCTCCCGAGTGCTGAGATTAAAGGCGTGCACCACCACCACCCGGCCTGTGTGCTATTTCACATTGAGTCCCATTCCTCTCACCCCTACCTCTAACTCCATCACTAAACACAGTCTCCACTACTGACACTTTATTATTTCAAGAATGGCATAGGTTGGGTGCAGTAGCACATACCTATAGTCCTAGCACTTGAGGACAGAGGCAAGTCAATCTCTATGAGTCTAAGGCCAGGCTGGTGATCCACACAGCAAGTTCTAGGACAACTAACCATTTAGAAGGAAAAAAAAAAAAAAAGGTCAGCTGGACACAGGCCTTTAATCCCAGCACTGCAGAGGCAGAGACAGGTGGATCTCTGAGTTTGATGCCAGTCAGGTCTACAGAGTGAGTTTTAGGGCTACACAGAGAAACCCTGCCTTGAAAAAAAAAGTTACATAGAGGCTGGAAAGTAGCTACTATTTAAAGTGCTCACCATGGAAGCCTGACAGCCTTCTGAGTTTGCAGAACCAAGTCCCAAAAATTGTCCTTTGACTTCCACTGTTATGCCATGACACATATAAACCCACAAGCAATAATAAAAGTTTTTAAATTATATATAAAAATATAGTTAGGTAATCTCCTGACACTCTCAATCTAAATTCTGAGATCTACCCAAGTGTGTGTGTGTGTGTGTGTGTGTATCAATGGTTTGTTTAGCAATATCCAACAATATAAATTTACTAATCACCTATTACTGAAAGGCATTTGGGTTGTTCCCAGTTTAAGCTTACTTGAGCTTAAATTGCAAATAAAGCTGTTATGAACATTGATTTACACAGCTGAGTACGAATAGGATTTTCATTTCTCTGAGATAAACGCTAAAAAATCTATTTGCTAGGTCACAGAAGTGTAAATTCAGGTTTGTGAAAAATAGCCGTATCACCGTACAGGGCCATATGCCTTTTATCCCAGCTATTGGGAGGCAGAGGCAGGCAGACCTCCGAGTTCAAGGCCAGCCTGGCCTACACAGAGAAACCCTGACTTGGGGAATTTCAGGGGATGTAGCTATTCCATTGCTTTAGCTTGATTAGCCTCTATCAAGCTCCTCTGCAGTCCTGAGGTAGTATGCCCTCTGTTTAGTAGGTATGTACTAGTATTTCTAATAGTTAATGATGCTTTTCACTTTCACATTTATCTGCCTTCTGTATTCATACCATCTGTCCATTTTCTAGTCAGCCTATTTCAAATATATATTCCCTAGTCAATCTGTGGATCTCATTCTCCAAAACTTTAAAATGTTCATTTACACATTTTATTTTGAGAGGAGGTCTCACTATGTATTTGCAGCTTGTCTGGAACTCCCTATGTAATCAGGCCAGCTGTGAACTCATAGCATTCCCCTGCCCTAGCTGCCCAAGAGTTGAACTGAAAGCATGCATTACCATTCAGTAACTCAGTTTTATTTTTCTGAACAAAGTCTTTCTCTCTGAAGCCCAGATGAATCTAGGACTCACAGCATTGTCCTGCCCTGGTCTCCTGAGTACTAGAATTATAAGTAGGACACAAACACACCTATTACAATTCATTAATTTTAGAAACTGTATATAACATGCTTTTGGTGTCTTCCTAAGACATCTTCAACAGCCTTAGATCCTGAATTTTCTCCTGTTCATTTCTTCTGGACAATTACTATCTCCCCTTTGTATCTAAGTATTTATTCAAAAGGTAATAAAATCATTATTTACGTAAATGTTCAAATTATCCTGGAGTTGGCCATTGGATGTCAGGCTGACTAAGGTGTCTTCATGACATACTCTCATCAGTTTTTGTTTCTTTAACTCATATTTGTACTTTCTAGAAATTTGAGACATTCTAAACTCCCCCTTCTTTCTTTCTCCCTTTTATTTGTTTTGTTTTGTTTTGTTTTGAGACAGGGTCTTACTCTGTAGCTCTGGCTAGCCTTTGACATCTGCCTGTCGGTCTCCTTAGAGCTGTGATTAAAGGCATGTGCCATCATATCCAGCCCCTTTTCTGTAAGCCAGAGTCTAGCAGTGTTGTTCAAGCTGTCGTTCAGTTCACAATTCTGCTTTTGACTCCTGAGTGCTAGGAACACATGCTTTTGTCACCACACCTGTCTAAGGAATTACATATTATCCCAGTCCCAGAGATCAGCCACTCATCCAAGGAGCCACATTTCCTTGTTGTAAAGAATGAACTTGAACAACTAAAACTAAGAATGCCCAGTGACAACAGGACATAATTGCTCTTAAGACTTCTCAATTAGGTTGGAGACATGGCTCAGTGGTTAAGAACATGTCCTCTTGCAGGGGACATGAGTTTGACTCCCAGTATTCACATTAGGCAGCTCACAACAGCCTATAACTCTAGCCTCAGATGCATCAACCCTCTGGCTCCAAAGATGCTGCTTGCCCATATGTACACATGCCCACCCATCCCAACACAAATGCACACTCATATATATAAAAAAGTAAAAATGATAAAAAAAAAAAGTCTCAGTAAAGAAGGCTAATAAACATATGGATATGGCTGCCAAAACTCAAACATGTCTTTATAACTGGGCAAGCACTCAACCTCTGAACTATATATACATCCCCAGCCTTTTCTACATATTAGTATTCAATGAAAACCAGGTCCTCACATACAATAACACAGCAATTCTAATCTAACAGTATAGGGCTCACTCTAGCTCAATTGTCACACAAGGTCTTTCCTTTTAGGACATTATCACCTTTACATGTCTTTTAAGCACCACCACCCACCCCAAGGGCTGTCAGATTATTATTTAGTAAGTGAGAAGTGTAAGTATAGTAAGGGTTTTTTGCTTGGTTGGTTTTTGAGACAAGGTCTCTTTGTGTGTATCTCTGGCTGTCCTGGAACCTGCTATGTAGACCAGGCTGGCCTTGAACTCAGAGTCTTGAACTCAAAAGATCTACCTGCCTCTTCCTCCTGAGTACCGGGATTAAAGGCGTGTATCATGGCGGCGGTGTAATGGTGTTTTCAATGCTCCCTTTTTTATTCTACTATCCATAAATAGCAAAAGAAAACTGGAATACTCTAGCTATGAATGAATAAAAAAAAATGGAAGCTAATGTATAAAATTTTAATGAAATAGTTAACAAATACCAAAAGAACAAAAAAAGGTTCCTACAACTTTCCAAAAGCGTGGGCAAAGAAATCTATGCCAACATGCCATAGACAGTTGCACATCCATGTATACTACTATGAACTATTCACAACAGCTAGGAAATGAAACCAACTTAGAAGTCCTTAGCACAGTATTTGACGTCTGGCACACAAACAAAACAGAACCCAAACAGCTCCTTACTAGGGAATGGAAACTTCAGTCTGGGAAGGGTAAGGAGGAAGGCTGCACTTGACAAGGAATCAAGAGATAAAGGGGGCACTCGAGGGGGGTTGGGGGGCTTTGAAACAAATAGGGGCAAATAACAGTGAGATACGATGAGGTAGACCTGTACTTCCCAGTCACTTAGGAGGCTGAGGCAAGGTTATCTAAAGTTTGGGACCTGTTTCCCGCCTAGGCCTACATGCTGGTTCAGGGGCCAGCCTATGCAACTGAGCAGGATGCTGTCTCTCAAAAGAGAAATAGTACAGAAGGGATAACCGAATGGTTAGCATTTGTCTAACATGCACCAAGTCTTTACTTCAATCCCCCAAACCACAAAAAGCATAAACCAGCTATTTCCAGGTCTCTGGTGAAGCTTTCCATGTACTTAGAAATGTTCTCTAAAGCCAGACGTGGTGGCACACGCCTTTAATCCCAGCACTCAGGAGGCAGAGGCAGGAGGATTTCTGAGTTGAGACCAGCCTGGTCTACAGAGTGAGTTCCAGGACAGCCAGGGCTACACAGAGAAACCCTGTCTCAAAAAAAAAAAAAAAAAAAAGAAAAAGAAAAAAAGAAAGAAATGTTCTCTAGAAAGAACCTGCAAATGAATAACACAGTAATGAACGTGGTGGGAACAGTTTACTGTCTATAAAACTAGAATCCAATGCTAGCCTATTTACTCATGAACCTAATTCCTTGGTTTGGACTTAATACAGAATAGTTTCATTTCTATATAAAAGTTCAAGAGTTAAAATAAACTACATACTGCTCTGCTAAGGTCCTTTCTTTCCCTGCATAATCAACTCTAGTGTCTTCACTGAGTTCTGATTCTTTTATACCTTATATCTACTCCAGTTCAGCTGATGGCTTACAGAAATAAGTTATTAAAAGGACAAATAGCTTTGATCAACCTTGATTAAAAGATTCAAGCCCTCTAACAGTTAATGAAAAAGCTTTTAAATAAAACTCTTTCAGCAATGACTGAGGCTGGGCAGTGGTGATGCACACCTTTAATCCCAGCACTTGGGAGACAGAGGCAGGCGGATTTCTGAGTTCGAGGCCAGCCTGGTCTACAGAATAAGTTCCAGGACAGCAAGGACTACACAGAGAAACCCTGCCTAAAAAAACAAAAACAAAAACAAAAACCAATGGCTTGAGAACTTAAAAGCACTAAAGTAAAATTTCATGTGTACTTTTAGTTTCATTTTGATAAGGAAAATAAAAAACTTTTTATAAACGTATGTATCTTATTTTTAGGTTTATGACTATTTTGACTGCATGTATGTTATGTATGCCATGTGTATGCCTGGTACCAACGGATATCAGAAGAGGGCATCAGATCCCCTGGAACTAGAGTTAGAGACCGTTTGTGAGCAACCCATAAATGCTGGGAACTGAGCCCAGGCCCTCTGCAAGAGCACACACTCTTACACACTGATTCATCTCTCCCCCAAAAGCTTTCAGTTTTCATTTCTTGCATTTGAAGAATTCATAAATGATATCGCAAATCTGAGATTCTTTCGTATCGTCCTTAACCATGACACAAGTACAAGTTAGCAATTAGCCAAGTTTTCCCTTTTGGTTAGTCCTGCAGAGGTTTACTCATTTCCCTAGCTTCTAATCATCAACCCTAATGAGGTTGATTCTGTGTTCAGCAAACCTGACACACATCACAGGTGGATGAGTCACACATAAAGATAGGCATGCTACTACTGTGTTAATCCATTTTGCTAAGATAAGGGCAATCTTCAGCACCTCTGGCAATGCAGAATTAATATTTAGTACACTTCCAGCAGCAATACCTTCATAGGCTATGGTTAAGTAAGAAGCCAATCTTGAATAAATTCACATTTCTGTCCTTCATGAGATTCAGTGACAGGCAAGAGATAAATCTACTTCTTTGTAATACTGTGTCCACCATGAGCACACAGGGTCTTAGCACTTTGGAGGCAGAAGGAGGAGGATCAAGGCCAACTTGGGGAGACCCCTTTCTCAAAAAGCCTAAAATAAGGCTAGCTATGGTGACTCACAACTGTAACCTAGCATTTGGGAAGCTGAGGCAGGAAGAGTTGCCACAACTGAGGTCAGCTTAAGATACAGTATGAAACTTATCACACAGAAGGTCCATGGTGCTGGAGAGACGACATGCTTCGGCAGTTAAGAATGATTTGCCGATCTTCCGGAAGTCTAGTTTTAATTTCCAGAACCCATACGGCAGCTCACAGCCATCTGTTACTCCAGTCCCAGGGATCCAACATTCTCCTAGCCTCCTCAGGTACCACGTACACATGAGGTACAGAACTACATGCAGAAAAAACCTTCATATACATAAAATAAAAAATAAATAAATTTAAAAAGCCTATGAACACAGACTTGGTGTGGTAATATATACCTTTAATCCTAGCAAAGGAGAGGCCAAGAAGGTTGATGTCTGTGAGTTCAAGGCCAGCCTGATCTATGTAAAATTTTCAGGCCAGCCAAGGCTACATATTGAGACCCTCTCTCCAAAAGAGCACCATGTCACTTCATTGGAGGAGGAAGATAAGAAGTCTCTAACTTTTTGTTATTTTCTCTCCATGTATCAACTCATTTAAACACATATCTACTGAGAATAGTCTTGTTCTGTAGCAGCAATGAACTATGATTATGGATTATTATTAAATCTGTGCAGCTTTTATTTATTTAGTTTTATGAAGCAGGGTCTTTGTATATGGTCTTAGCAGGTTTGGAACTCACTATGTAGACCAGGTTGGCCTCACACTCACAGTGATTCCACTGTCTCTGCCTCCTGATAGCAGATACAGGCAGATCTCTGGGAGTTAGAGGCCAGCCAGGTCTAAATAGTAAGGTCCAGGACAGCCAGGGCTACATAATAGACAGAAGACCCTGTCTCAAAAAACATTAAAATGAATGCTCACACACAAAACACTGCTTCCATAACATCCTCTATATGGTGAAAAGACCAGCCAGTGGAAGGGGCTGCTGATTTGGTATTGCAGGGAGAAGACTGTCATGTCATTAAAGAGAGATGAAAGGAATGATACTTCATTAAGTGAGCACCATATCTGAGAACACGGTATGTTAGAAACGAGTCATAATGGGAGAATGCTAAGTAATTCACTCTTACTGAAATGAATAATTTGTAGGAAAATAGCTGCAAGAAAAATCTAGGTGTGTATAAAGGGTCATAAAAGTCTATAAAGTCTAGAATGATAATGATGAAAAACTTAAATTTCTGCCTTAAAGGGGCGGGAAAACAACCTGGATAGTATGAAAAAGGAAGAAAGCAGTAACAGAATGAAGCTATAGAGGCTATTTTAGTGTGTGTGGGGGGGGGGGAAATGGGTGGGGAAGGAGGGCCTGCATGCCTGTTGGATGTGTTGAAGTTACAGGTGTCTTGTGAGCCACCAGATGGATACTGAGAACTGAACCCAAGTCCTCTACAAAAGCAGTATTTGGCTCTTACCTCCTGAGCCATCTATATAGCCCTAATATTTTAGAAGTTACTAAAATAAATCACAAAAAAAGCTAGTATATGCATAAGAAAACATTTTAAAAAGATCACAGAAATGAAAGTTCTAACTATTTAGTTACTAATTAGATGTGGGAGATGAATAAGGAGTGTTTCCAGTATTAGTCAATATGTAAATGGTGGTACCAGTTACAAATAGAAGGAATAAAGCAATGTAGGGAATACCCACACCATTGGTTCTATGAGCTTTCTATGGTTCTACGGTTCTTTGACTAACTCCATGTCAGCATGGCACATGACAACAGAGACAGACACTTGCAAACATCTGTTTGGAGTTAAGATCAAGACTGCAGATCAAATGTGAAGTCATGAAAATAAACATGGCAATTGGCCCCCAAGAAAATGAGATCACTCATAGATTAAGGAAAAAATAGTGAGGCGAGCAAAAGACTCTTGGAAAAAATAAAGATAAATTGAGCATGGAAGGCTCTAAAAATGGAATAACAGACAGAAAAAGTAAACAAGTCCTTGAGAAGAAGACAGAGTTGGCAATCTCACAAGACACAGAAGGGTAAGAGGGGAAACCAAGGGAAAGTCTTTGATTGCATCTGAAAGCTAGCAAGGTAACTAAGTTCCAGTGAGGAGGGTGTGGCAGCTGCATGGGGGTCGTAAAGAGAGCACAGGTGATCAGGGCAGACAGAAAGTAGAGCTCATCTTTGTGTTTCTTTCTCTTCCCCATCAAGACTGTGTGTATGCCACCACCACCTGGCTTTTTTTTTTTTTTTAATTTTATGTGTATGGGTGTTTTGCCTACATGTATACCTATGTACCTACCACTTGTGTGCCCAGTGCCTACAGAGGCTAGGAGAGGGCATCAGATTCCCTAGAACTATAGTTACAGATGCTGTGAACCACCATGTGGGTGCTAGGAATTAAGCCTAAAAGAACTTAGGTGTGTCCTCTAAAAGAGTAGCCAGTGCTCCTAACCTCTAAACCATTTCTCCAATCCCAGAATATATTCTTTTTAAACTGTTATGTTCAGCTGGGTAGTGGTGGTGGCAGCGGTGGTGGCACACGCCTTTAACCCGGCACTTGGGAGGCAGAGGCAGGTGGATATCTGTGAGCTTGAGGCCAATCTAGTCTACAGAGTGAGTTCCAAGATAGCCAGGGCTACCCAAAGAAATCCTGTCTCAAAAAAAAACAAAACAAAACCCCTGTTGTGTAGATGCATAGATCTACCTAGGAAATAACTCGGGGTGGGAGGGAAAGGAAAAAGCATTCTCGGGCTGGTGAGATGGCTCAGCAGGTAAGAGCACCCGACTGCTCTTCTGAAGGTCCTGAGTTCAAATCCCAGCAACCACATGGTGGCTCACAACCATCCGTAACGAGATCTGGCACCCTCTTCTGGAGTGTCTAAAGACAGCTACAGTGTACTTACATATAATAAATAAATAAATAAATAAATCGTAAAAAAAAAAAAAAAAAAGGAAAAAGCATTGTACATCATATTTATGTAATAAGAAGGAAAAGCAGGGACAAAGAGGCTGAAGATAGCAAGGCAGGCCAGGAAGGAGGGAGGAAGGAAGAGATGTATGTACAAAGGACTAGGCAAGGAATGGAGAAACAGAAGCTCTGCTTCTGGGACTTCAGGGATGTGTATAAGCTGAGGCACTTCCCAGGTGTCACATTACAGCTTAAGTGTTGTTTCTTGACTCTAAGATCTTGAGTTTTTAAACTCTCTAGGGAATAAAAAATACAAAGTCTTCCAAAATGGGGCTTCACAAATTGGAGAATTAAGGTCAAAGAGATTTTAAAATAAAACAGCTAAATAGATATGAGTAATAGACTGGTTAAGGAAGGATATAGCAGCTGGGCAGTGGTGGCGCACGCCTTTAATCCCAGCAATTGGAAGGCAGAGGCAGGTGGATTTCTGAGTGTGAGGCCAGCCTGGTCTATAGAGTGAGTTCCAGGACAGCAAGGGCTATACAGAAAAACCCTGTCTCAACAAACAAACAAACAAACAAACAGAAGAATATAGCAACATTTGGGTAATCTAAAACTCAAAGTATTAAAGAAAACAAAACAAACAAAAATAAAACAAAGCAAACAAAACAATAAACAACAAAAGCAGCAGTGACACATAGAAAGTAACCTTCAAGGTGCTGGGTGAAAGCTGGGTGTGGTACACAGGCCTAGAATTCCAGCACTTAGGAAGCAGATCAGGAAGTCACAGTTGGAAGACAGTATAGCAGATGCAGGGAGCCCTGCCACAAAATAAAAAAACCCCTTCCTGCTTTCTTTGTGGGCACAAGATCAAATAGTGCTGAAGAGGTCTAGGAACTCTAAGGCTGGTGTTTCATGGTGTTTACTCAGATATCAGGACACCAGGATGAATGTGCTGAGGAGGGGGATGACACAAAACACAGTAAGTGGCTCTGACTCCTGGAGAAGAGAGCTGTACAACAGGGAAGGAAAGCCTTGGTGAGGGTAAGTT
Organism: Mus pahari; assembly: GCF_900095145.1. Classification (NCBI taxonomy): domain Eukaryota; kingdom Metazoa; phylum Chordata; class Mammalia; order Rodentia; family Muridae; genus Mus; species Mus pahari. The sequence continues at coordinate 61,322,267 of NC_034604.1, forward strand.
CACTGGCAGACTGCAGAGCCCTGGATGAGGCTAGGAAATGCTGAGTTGTTATAGGAACATCCTCCATCTGAATGCAACAGACAGATTAAGTGCTGAATTCTACCAGAGCTTAGAAGAGCTAATCAGATGTTCCTCAAACCAAAGAGGGATGGGGAGATGACTAAGTAAATGTAAGGAGTGGAGACTGGATCTCTAGAACCGGCATGGAAAGCCAGGTGGGTGTGGCAGCCTGACTGTAATCCCAGTACAAGTTCTAACAGAACAAGCTGGCCAGCCACTAGCTGGAATGGATCTCTAGGGTAAAGAGCAAGCAATTCAGGAAGACATCTGACCATCAACCTCAACCTTCCACACGCCTGTGTACAAACACATGAGAAAATGTATACATTGAACCTGGTGTGGTGGCTAACACTTATAATCCCAATATTCTGGAGGCTGAGGCAAGAGGTCTGCTGCAAATTTGAGGTCAGCCTGTACTACATGGTAATTTCCAGAACAGCCTGGACTACAGAGTGAAAGCCTGTCTCAAACAAAAGGATATAAAAGTTTAAAACATGCACATAAACCCACAGTACTTACATGGGCTTACATCTCTGTATCTGTTTCGGTTTCTGTTTTCTGGAAACTTGGCCACTCTATGAGGATAGTCATGAGATTCATTTCGAATTTCCTTAAAATAACAAAAATATATATTTAATATCCCCCTTAAATTTTATATAGCAACATATATTCTCCCAGGCAATATAGGACAACATTAAGCACTTATTTTAAGTACTCTACAAAGTAATGTTTATATCATATCAAACCTCACAATGCTAACAGAAATGACCCATACCATTTATTAATTTTTACATTCACCAGTTACACTTGTTCTTTCGAAGTGTAATTCTATTTCAAAATATCATTTATCATCAAGATAATTAAATTTTAGTTACTAATGCTAAATAGTAAAGTCTAAATATATGGAAATAAAAGTTGCTTTGTTTCTATTTATTCGCCTCATTTGTATTACAGCTCATATTTTAATTTATTTTCTTTCCAAAAATAATATGCTAACAGCTTCATCTAAGTAATCTTATTAACTCTAATGCAATTATAAATGGGATTTAAAAAAAAACCCACTGGTAGCTGGGTGTGGTGGCACATGTCTTTAATCTCAACACTAAAGAGCTAGAGGTAGATGCATCACTGGAGTTCTAGACCAGACTCAATAGATAAATGGATGGATAGTTGGATGGACAGATGGGCGGACGGGCAGACAAACAAGGAAAAGCAATTTCCTGGTGAACAGAAGTTAGGGCTCCCTCCGTGAGGCCTTTACAAGAATCTCCAACTGTTTGTTGTATAAGCCTATCTTCCTCAGTGATTGGCTATCAGTTGCTAGTTCTTATTTTTTTGTCTAGACAGACAATTATACGTATAACAATTACACTATAACAATTACTGATGTTGGGGGGGGGGAGGGACTAGGTATGGTGGCATACACCTTTAACCCCAGTGCTTGGGAGTCAGAGGCAGGTGTATTTCTTTGAGTTCAAGGCCAGTATGGTCTACAAGACAGCTAGGCCTCTGTTATACAGAGAAACCCTGTCTCAAAAAACAAAACAAAGCCGGGTGTGGTGGCACACACCTTTAATCCCAGCACTTGGGAGGCAGAGGCAGGCAGAATTCTGAGTTTGAGGCCAGCCTGGTCTACAGAGTGAGTTCCAGGACAGCCAGGGCTACACAGAGAAACCCTGTCTCGAAAAACCAAAAAACAAAACAAAACAAAAACAAAAAAAAAACCAACAAAGTATAATTCTCAGGGCTAGAGAGATGGCTCAGCGGTTAAGAGCACCAACTGCTCTTCCAAAGGTCCTAAATTCAAATCCCAGCAACCACATGGTGGCTCACAACCATCCGTAACGAGATCTGACACCCTCTTCTGGAGTGTCTGAAGACAGCTACAGTGTACTTACATATAATAAATAAATAAATCTTTAAAAAAAAAAGTATAATTCTCAATCCCATTCCTAATATTCATTTTATATCCATAGATAAGTGTAGGACAAGCTGCTTATTAAAGAAGCTTCTTGTAACACAGAAACCATTCACAACTTGTCAAAATGCAGGGAACTAACCAGGGGTTAGCCAGCTACTAAATCCACAACATAATTCCTACATACTTAGGGGCTTAGGAAAAAATCTATGAAGAAAGAACAAAGATTGAGTCAGAAGCCGAGGATGCTGCAACAATCTGCAGACCACGCTAACTTCGAACTCAGAGATTCACCTGGTCTCTGCTTCCCATTGAATTAATGGCCTGTACCACCACCACCCAGCTAGACAGTCTCTTCTTAAGGATTTTTTTTCCAAGATTTATTTATTTTATGTACAAGTGCTCCATTTGCATGTGCACCTGCATCCCAGAAGAGGTCATCAGACCACACTATAGATGGTTGTGAGCCACCATGTGGTTGCTGAGAATTGAACTCAGGACCTTTGGAAGAAAAGCCAGTACTCTTAAGAGCTAAGCCATCTCTCTAGGCATGGTCTCTTAAAATACTAAACACAGGGGCCAGCAAGATGGCTCAGCAGTCAAGAACACTGACTGTTCTTCCAGAGTACACAGATTCAATTCCCAGCACCCACATGGTGGCTAACATGTATAACTTCAGTTCCAGGAGATCTGACCCTCTCTTCCTACCGCTGTAGGCACTAACTCACATGACACAAATATACATGAAGACAAAACACTTACACATAAAATTAAAATAAATCCAAAAAAAGTTAAATAAAAAAGGATACATTGTGATGGGGAGATAAGAAGTGGATGGACCTAGCAAGAGTTTCAGGGAAAGAGCAGGGGCGGGGCGTATGAATATGATCAAGATACAAGTTCTCAAAGAATTAATTAAAATGTATTATTAAATAAATAAAAGATGGTAGGAGCTAGTACAGCAAGAAGGACTTAAGATTTACAAGACAATGCCATATATACACCGCATTGCAAATATTCAGCCCTAAAAAAATAGAGCCATACTTACTTTCTTTTGTTAGCTAAGAATACAAAGAACTCTCTTAGTGAATTCATTCTCTCAGACCTTCAATCTTCCACTTGTTTTCTGTTTTTAACTCTGGCCAGTGAAAGACAAGAAAGCCCAATGCAGTTCCAGAGACCCACACCAACAGTCCATCCCACTTTCCCTTCTTCCTAACTGAAGGTTTCTAATTTGATTTTCTAGTTTTCAAGAGCTTGCTATCTATGAGCCAGGCATGGTTGGTGCACAGTCTTCAATTCCAGCACTAGGGAGGCACAGCCAGGTGGATCTCTATGAAGCCAGCCTCACCTACATAGGGAATGAGACCTTGTCTCAAAATTTTAAAAGACTTGTGACAAAAGGTGGCCAATGGGAATAAGCAGCAGCACTGGGCTTGGTTGTAGAGAAAGGTTTATCCTGCTATCTGTACCAGCTCAGTGGCCTGCACACACTGGATAAGCTGCTGGGCAGTAGCAGCTCCTCGGCTGAGGTGAGAAGACCACCTGAACCCAAGACGTAGTGATCAAGGGCAACTCTTAAGACCTCACAAATGAAACCTCAATAATAAAGAAAAACTGCCTCAGCAAACTCTTGCCCTCTCTTGAGTTTTGACCACCAGGAGTAAGGGGTGGGAGTAGGCAGGAACCTCCTGTGATCACTAGGTTTTAAAAAAAAAAAAAAAAAAGCTACACAGAAATTAAAGGCTACCATGAGTGGCATTAAGAAGTCACAGCAGTAGCCCTAGCTTCAGAACTCTCATCAGACAAAAGACATAAACCTACTGTCAATTATTGCTTTATTTTCCTTCCTATGCAGCTAAGTCAGATGTCTAAATAATGAGGATGTGCTGGCTAGTTTTATTACAACTTGACACAAGCTACAGTTAGCTGATAGGAAGGAACCCCAAGTGTTCTGTAAGATCCAACTGTAAACATTTTCTTAATGAGTGATCAATGGGGGAGGGCCCAGCCTATGGTGGGTGGTGGTACCCCTGGGCTGGTAGTCCTGGGTTCAGTAAGAAAGCAGGCTGAGCAGCCTTAAGAAGCAAGCCAGTAAATAGCACCCCTCCATGGCCTGTACATCAGCTCCTGCCTCCAGTTTCCTGCCCTGTTTGACTTCCTTCAAACAGGAAGTGTAAGTGTAAGCCAAATACTCTTTCCTCCCTAATTCCTGCCTCCAGTTTCCTGCCCTGTTTGAATTCCTTCAAACAGGAAGTGTAAGTGTAAGCCAAATACTCTTTCCTCCCTAATTTGCTTTTGGTCATGGTGTTTCATCACAGTAAACAAAAACCCTAAGACAGTGCGTAACCAAATCTCATCACAAGCTACCATCTGACACTGTACAGCTTTCTTTTCTTTTTTTTCTTTTGGGGGGGGGGAGCAATACCCAAGACATAACTTTTATGAGCATTTAGTGTTAGCCCTCAGGAATATAGAGGCAGCTTATGTCACCTTTCACCCCAGCCAACAGGGGGACAGGTGTGGCAGATGCACACAGTGTGTAACTCCTCCTAACTCCACCCCACCCCAGATCTCTCTCTAATTCCCTGTCTTGTTTCTCTCTTCAATTACCCTTCTCTTCCCCTCATTATCTATCTTGTTCTTTTTTTTTCATTTTCTTTTTTCTTTTCTTTTCTTCTCTTTTCTTTTCGTGTGTGTGTGTGTGTGTGTGTGTGTGTGTCTGTCTGTCTGTCTGTCCATCTGTCTCTATCTCTCCCTAATGTACCAAGGCCATGTTGCAAAACCAACTGATGTGCATTCTGGTGCTAAAGGTTCCCCTTCTGCAGCAGAAAGAAGCCATAACTATGCTTCAACACTACTAGGTGGAGAATGGTACCCGCAGGCACACCTATGCTCAAGAAATCACTGAAGTGTACATTACAGTCACTACCATATTTTCAGGTTTTTTTTTTAATTGCAACAAACAAGACCATGAAATAATTCTTTTACAAAGATCACAGAATTGAGAAATCCTCCCAAGCAGATATTTATAGAATCCTTAAAACAATTTTATAAGATAATCATTAAAGAAACAGCCACAAGAAAGCCTGCCTCATATGCTGCCTTTCTCACCATAAAAATCGGCATTTAAAGGAAAAAACCATCAGGCAGCCACCGCCATCACAATCAGCACTACTGTGGTTCAAATGAAAATGCCCCATTAGCTGCTGTATATGAACACTTGGTCATCAATAGGTGGTGATACTTAGAGAGGTGGTCAAACCTTAAGAACAATAGGCCTTGCTGGAGGAAACACTAGGAACTCACCCACTTCCACTTCACTCTCTTTTCTGGGCTACTTGCTGCTGTGTCTCCCCCACCATTGTGGACTCCTTTTCTAGAAACTTAAGCCAAACAACTCTTTTTCTTCCTTTTTTGTTGTTTTCTGTTTTTGGTTGCTTGTTTGTTTTGGGTTTTTTTCGAGACAGGCAGAGTTTCTCTGTGTAGCCCTGGCTGCCCTGGAACTCACTCTGTAGACCAGGCTGTCCTCGAACTCAGAAATCCACCTGCCTCTGCCTCACAAGTGCTGGGATTAAAGGCATGTGCCTTCTCCCCCCCATCCCACCCCACCCCACCCCACCCCCCACACACACCTGGCTTCTTTTTCTTCCTTACGGTATTTTTGGGCATAGTATTTTATGACAGAAAAAAAAAATACATAAGTTGGAACCAAGAAGTAGAGTTGTTTATAAAGATGGTGGCCATGTTTTGTTCTTTTTGTTTTTGAGGTATGTAGAAGACTTTTGAAGTAGGAGTTAGAAGAGCCGCTGAATGTTAGAAGCAGCACTTAAGGGGCTGTACTAGTAGAAGCATCTAAGACAAAAGTGCTAAGAACAATCAGGACAGCTCCAGCTCATAGGGTTTCAGAGGTAAGCAAGAACTGTATTAGTAACTGGGCTACAGTCTATTCCTGTAGCAAATAGATAGATAGATAGATAGATAGATAGATAGATAGATAGATAGATAGATAGATAGATAGTAACAGCCTGGCTATCTTCTACCAGTGCCCTACAAATTTACATGAAGCTAAATTTAAAGTAATGCACTAATTTCTTTGTGGAGGAAATTTCAAGACAGAAACATCTGAGCCAGTAGCATGATTATTACTGATTAATCTTCAGGTTTACAATTAATTATTCAGGTTTTAATTAATTATTCAGGTTTACAAAGAAAAGCACAGGATGGAAAAAAATAGGAAATGTTCATTTGCAGAGAACAGGAGCCCAAAGGTATGTTGCAAAGATTTGTTTTTCCATTTAAGTTCATGTAATGGTTTGAATAAAAATGCCCCCCCAAAGTCTCAAAGGGAGTGGCACTATTAAGAAATATGACCTTGTTAGAGGAATGAGTCGCCAGGGGTGGGTTTTTGAGGATTCAGAAGCTCAACCTAGGCCCAGTGGCTCACTTTTCCTTCCTACTGCCTGAGAATCCAGATGTAAAACTCTCAGCTCCTTCTCTAGCACTATGTCTGCCTACACTCCACCATGCTTCCCGCCATGATGATAATGAACTAAACTTGAAGCCTGCCCCCAAATTAATTGTTTTCCTTTATAAGAGTTACAGAGAGGGCTGGTGAGATGGCTCAGTGGGTAAGAGCACGTGACTGCTCTTCCAAAGGTCCAGAGTTCAAATCACAGCAACCACATGGTGGCTCACAACCATCTGTAACAAGATCTGATGCCCTCTTCTGGAGTGTCTGAAGACAGCTATAGTGTACTTACATATAATAAATAAATAAATCTTTAAAAAAAAAAAAAAAAAAGAGTTGCAGTGGTCATGTTGTCTCTTCACAGCAACAGAAACTCATCATACTGATTCGACTCAGTATAAAAGTGAAGCATCTAACACTATCATACTTGGTTCCTTCATAGGATGGATTGATAAAACCACACAAATATACCCTGAAACAATGCACTTTCCATAACCTATTAATAGCTAATATAGTTCACCTTTCTTTGATATGTCCTTGACAGCAGCATACTTTAAAGTCCTATACTCAGGTATGCAGTTCAATAAAATGTTGCTTTGTTGCATATAAAACAGTAACAGGTTTAAGGCAAAAGGGGGAAGATTGTTTAAAAACTATGCATATCAATTGGGGCAGTTGTGGCACATAGCTTTAATCCCAGCACTTAAGAGACAGAAATAGAGAAGCGGGCAGCAAGGCCAGCCTGGTCTACAGAGTGAATTCTAGGACAGCCAGGGAAACATAGAGAAGCCCTGCTAAAAAGAAGAAAGAAAGGGGAAAAAGGGGAGAAAGAGAGAGAGACACAAGGGGGGGGAGAGGAGAGAAGAAAGGAGAGAAGAGAGAAACTATGCATATGAAATAAGAGCACGGGTAAGCTGGGCATAGGTTCCACATGCTCCTGGGAAACTGAGGAGTGCCTTGAGTTTAAAGTTAGCTTGGGCTACAATGCCCTGTGCCAGGCCAGTCAGGGATACACAATAAGAGCTTATCTCAAAGAAAGAGAACCAGATGGTGGTGGTAGTAGGGTAGGTGAGATTTGAATATAAGATACAAGACCAAGCACTATTTTTTTTTTCAATATAAGATACAAGACCAAGCACTAATTTTTTTTTTTTTTTTTTTTGNTTTTTCAAGACAGGGTTTCTCTGTGTAGCACTGGCTGTCCTGCAACTCACTCTGTAGACCAGGATGGCCTTGAACTCAGAAATCCGCCTGCCTCTGCCTCCCTAGCGCTGGGATTTAAGGCGTGTGCCACCACGCCCGGCTCAAGCACTATTTTTATGTGTGTGTGGATGGATGAATGGATGGATAGATAGATAGGTAGATAGATAGATGGATGTAAAGATGTGTACATAAATGTTTTGGGGATAATTCAAAATTAATTTGAAAAAAGTGATGTGTGTGTGTGTGTGTGTGTGTATACCTGTACATATATTCTGGAGACAGCTTTTATAATTAACTTGAAGTAAGTGATACCTGGTCTAAATATAAATTTGGGGGAGGAAGGAATTTACTGCAGTGCAGTTACTGGAACTGAGATAAGCAAATGTTTTTAGTTAAAAATCTTTCTATTGTGTTACATATTGAAACGGTTAATTTTAAAAGTATGTATGTATAAAAATCTTAAGTCTCAGGCTATTGAGATGGTTCAGCAGATAAAAGGGCTAGCGCCACAAAAATTTGATGACCTCAGTTTGATCCCAGGAACTCACTGAGGAGGAGAAAACTACTCCCAAAAGTTTTAGGTGACCTCTATACACATATGACATGAACAGGCTGTACTTAATACACACATAACAAAAAACCTTACTGTGTCAAATGATAGATTTTTTTTTCTACATTGTATCAAATGGATTAAGATTGCCTGCAGAGTTTTAGTTTGTTTGAATTTTCTTGTTTTGTTTTGTTTTAATAAACAACTTTTTCTTTTTTTAAAGTTTTTTTCTTTTTAAGATTTATTTATTTATTACATGTAAGTACACAGTGGGTGTCTTCAGATACTCCAGAAGAGGGTGTCAGATCTTCTTATGGATGGTTGTGAGCCACCATGTGGTTGCTGGGATTTGAACTCAGGACCTTTGGAAGAGCAGTCAGTGCTCTTAACCACTGAGCCATCTCTCCAGCCCCCTGTTTTGTTTTAAATAGGGTCTTGCTTTGTAGCCCTTGCTGGCCTCAAATTCATGGCAAACCTCCTAATCTCAGACTTCTAAATTCTGGGATTACATGTATTCACACCACACCTAGCTTACGAGTGTTTTGTTTTAATAACCAATGCTTACTTTTAAAATACAAAATATTCTGAGCATGGTGATATATATGCTTGCAGTTGCAGGGATCTGGAGTACAGGCAAGAGGATTGTATGTTCAAAGCCAGTCTTAGTTGAATAGTTACAAGTCAGTTTGGGCTACTTGAGACCCTGTTCCAAAACAACTTGAGGGTGTACCAGTAATCTAAGAACTCAGGAGAATCAGGCTACCAAGTGACCAGAGAACCTTACTCTTGTTTTTTGAGATAGGGTCTTTGCCTCCTCTGAAACTGAGAAATCTAATAGCCTCTGCCTCCTAAGGGCTGGGATTAGAGGCATGCACCCCTATACCTAGCCTTATTTTGAGTTTTTATTTGTGATTTTATTGGAGAGAAAATGAAATTTTCACCTTTAATAAATTAATATTCACTACAAGAATTTAGGACTCTATACATCAGCAAAAGTAAAAATTAATAGTATGTCATCACACTATACATCACAAAGATAATTTGAAAAATAACTCTACAGATGTGTATAAATAGGTACAATAGTCCAAGGGACTTATCTGTGGGAGTTCATCCCTAGCTCCCCAGTGAATATGGAACACCAGATAATACTCAGTTCTGCAATTTAAGTCCTTTTCCATATTAGCACACTTACACACACTACAGCAGCAAAGCCAGCAAATTTCTTTATCTTTCCAATTCCTCAGACTGAAGATTTGGTCTTTATATAGATTTTAGCAACTGCAGCATTGTGTTTTTCTTTCTTTCTATAAATTGAGAACTTTCACCTTGCCCATCCTGGTGGCCCAGGCCTGTAAACCCAACAACTTATAGGCTAAAGGAGGAAGATACCATGTTCAAGGCTAGCAAATTACAGACACCTAGCTCAAAACTGTGTGGGGAGAGAGGTAACTGTGGCTATGGCTCAGTGGTAGAACATCTGCCTAGCATGGTGAAGCCACAGATTTGATGACTGGTATTCCAAAAAAAAAAAAAAAACAAAACCCAAAACGCACAAATCCAGCAACATTCACCAGGCATGATGACCCATGTCTGTAATCCTAGTACTCAGAAACTGATGCAGGAGGCATTGGTTCAAGGCTAAACAGTGAGGTCCAAAGTAATAGAGCTATAGATTGAAAATCTGTCTCAAAAAAACAAAAATTAGTAGGGCATGGTGATGCATGACTTTAATTCCAGCACTGAGAAGGCAGAAGAAGATGGATCGCTAGTTGAAGCCCAACCTGGTTTACATTGTGAATTCTAAGTCAGCCAAGGCTACAGTGAGTTTTTTTGTTTCAAAAAAAAACCTACCAACCAATCAACCAAGAAACTCTTCCTACTACTAAATCATGGCTTTTGGGGGTTTGTTTTCTTTTCTTTAAAAATATGATGATGCTAAATTACATAAGCTAACTTGAAACTAGATACACTGCTCAGACTGACCTCTAAGATCCTCGACCCTCAAGTGTCTCAAGTGCTAGTATCAGTATGAGCGACCACACCTATTTCCAAAAGCGATGCTCTAAAGCAACTGTCTATAGGAAATAAAAAAGATGAGGCCAGAACATTAACCAAAAATACTCAATTTATTCTTATCTACAAAAACTGTAATAAAATGCGAGGTAAACATTCTCATATCCATCAAGTAGCTAAAAGCTGAGCATCTTGATTTACCCTTGAGAGCAATCCTTTCTTCTCCTAGCTCCTTTAGCTTTACCAGAAAAAGCAGAACTCATAAAACATTACTAGCATCACATACTTGTAATAAGGCAAAATGCTCATTCAAACAGGAGTTACAAACATTTGTGAGCTGCCATGTGGGTGCTGGGAACACACAGATCCTCGGCATTTCTTCAACCCTACTGTCAAAGATCTGCTCATATCCAGCATGGACCAATAGGTCAGGAAGCTTCCCAAATTAGTCCAGCATCAGACATGAGCAGGAGGTGTTAAGTAACAGGGGAAAGAAGCAACAGGAGAGCAGTTGTGCAAAGGAAATTTCATTCTAGAGGCTCAGGGGGATAAGTGGATACACACATTTCCAAGAACAGACCAGAACAGTGCAGGAGGGGAAGAAAAATGGCATAGGAAATAAAGCCACACAGAGGCACCCCTAGTGGTGTTGAGGCAGAAGGGCTGAATTTTACATGTGAGCACTGGGAAAACAGTGATTACAGAGCTGAAGGAGAGAAATAACTGTGCTTCACTTGAGCTACTTCTTCCCGTTCTTCCCTTCAAATTAAGTTCTTCAAACATCTACACTTCTCTGCACTTCTTCCAACTTTGTTCCCAGCTCTGCAGGACTGCCAAACACTGAAACTGCCCTATATGTCATCTGCTGATCTTCTGGCAGCTCAATCCAATGTTTGTATTTGCTCCACCTGTAGCACATAGCCCTGTGTATTTGAAGACTATCAACTCTTCGAGTACTTCAACAGCTTTTCTTCCCCACTTTATTAGTTATTATCCCCAGTCTTTACCGTAAGCAAAAACACTGCTAGCAGTGAAGAAGCCTTCAGCATTTCCAAACCATTCATATGTTACTTGGGTAAAATTGTTTTACTTTGTTTCTTCAAGACAGGGTCTCACAATATATCACTATGTAAGTCAGATTGGCCTTGAATTCTTGGAGACCAGCCTGCTTCTGCCTCCTAAGAACTGGGTAGGATCAAAGGTATGTGCTACACACCTTGGCTATCTGGATAATCTTGATGAACAGGGCCTAGTCATCTCAAACCTTAAACACAACCTATATGCTCATATTTTTTAATGGTATTTATAGCCAAGTCCTTGCTTCTAAATTCTACATTCAGTTATTCTAATATCTTAAAAGTAACTCAAGCCGGGCATGGTGGCGCACGCCTTTAATCCCAGCACTCGGGAGGCAGAGGCAGGCGGATTTCTGAGTTCGAGGCCAGCCTGGTCTACAAAGTGAGTTCC
>NC_034604.1:61334888-61355522 GCF_900095145.1 Mus pahari
CTCTGCCTCCCGAGTGCTGGGATCAAAGGCGTGCGCCACCACGCCCAGCACTTAAACACTTTTTTTAAGTCAAAGTTTTAAAACCTTTTTATCTTTTCTATCACAATTTCATACATGTACATATACATTGATCATATTGTTTTCTATCCTCCAATCCTCTTCTCACTCTCCCACTTGTTTTTGAGACTAGGTTAACCTCAAATTATGTACCCAAAGATGACTGAACTTCTAATCCTTCTGCTTCTACCTTCAGAGTGCTCAGAGTTCAGGCATGCAGCATCGCAACTAATCTTGCTGGGGTTTGAACTCGGGGCTCCATGCAGGCCAAGCAAGCACTCTACTAACTGAGCTACACACCAGGCCCTGCTTTCACATACAAAACTAACAAACTGTTGTGTATGCCACAGCGTGTGTTGGCAGAGAACAACATAAAGTCAGTTCTCTCCTTCCACCTCTATATGGGTTCCAAGTAGAGCACTCAGGCTGCCAAGCTTTGGTTAGCACCTTTACTTGCCAAGCCCTACCAGACCCCTCACTTTCATGCTTTTATTTGCTTAGCCATTTACTACCTCTCTCACTAGGTTGGACCCTAATGAGTGTTGTCTTTAAACAGTTATCTTTAGTGCCAAACACTACCATCATTTAAAGGTTTGAGAACATATGACCTTCAGATTATGAAACTAACACATTACCCACTATACTAAGAGGTCAACAAGAAAGCAAAGTATGAACTTCCAAAGAGGTCCTCAAAACTCACAGAATTAGAGCCCTGACAGCACAGATGTTGGCAGCAGCCTTCTCTGTGGAATAGTGAAATGGATGCTCCAGGATACTAAGAAAGCATTAAGTCCAAACTCTTCCGGACTTGCTTGCCATTATTAGCTTCAGTGGCTCCTGACTTGCTTTTACTGTAACACCAATGTACATAGCATGGTTTTAATGCTCTTGGGCTTGAAAAAAAAGTGCCAGCATAGAACTACTATTTTGCTTAAAGATCTTGGGCACTTATCTATGGAGGGTTTCTTTAAAAGAAATTTTCAGGCCGGGCAGTGGTGGCACACACCTTTTTTTTAAGTTTATTTATTTATTATATTTAAGTACACTGTAGCTGTCTTCAGACACTCCAGAAGAGGGTGTCAGATCTTGTTACAGATGGTTGTGAGCCACCATGTGGTTGCTGGGATTTGAACTTTGGACCTTTGGAAGAGCAGTCGGGTGCTCTTACCTACTGAGCCATCTCACCAGCCCGGCACACGCCTTTAATCCCAGCCCTTGGGAGGCAGAGACAGGCGGATTTCTGAGTTCGAGGCCAGCCTGNTCTACAGAGTGAGTTCCAGGACAGCTAAGGCTATACAGAGAAACCCTGTCTCAAAAAAAAAAAAAAAAAAAAAAAAAATTTTTTTTTTCAGTGAACACAAGTTAAGTGTATTTTTGCCTATATTTTTTTCTGACATTTACTTATGAAGGCTATGCATGCATGTGGAGATCAGGGAACAACTTGCAGAAATCAGTTATCTTCTTCCATCATGTGGGTACCAAGGATCAAACAGTCAGGCTTGGGAGATGACACACGCTCTGAATCATCTTGCCATTGACAGTTCTATACCATTTTTTTTTAATCTTTTAATTGTGTATAAATGTGTGTTTAAATGTGCACAGGATTGCACTCCCATGGAGGACAGAAGATGTCAGGTCCCTGGCACTGAAGTTACAGGCAGTTCTGAGATACCTGATATGGACACTAGGAATTGAACTGCAAGAGTAGCAAGTGCTCCTAACCCTTGAGCCATCTCTGCAGCCCCCAAACCCTTATCTTTTGAAACTGGGTCTCTCGTTAAACATGTAGCTCACTGCTTCAGATAGGCCCGATGGCCAGTGAGCTCCAGAGATTTGCATGTCTCCACCTCCCCAGCACAAAGATGAGAGCTACACCTGGCTTTTTATGGAAATGGGGAAGATCTAAATACAGGTCTTCATGCTTTCACAGCAAATACTAGACAAATAAACCATCCCCCAGAACTTCCAATTGTTTACAGTTACATTTTAACTTTGCTATTGTGGGTGCACAGAAAAAGGCAGGTATATAAGACAATCTGTGAAAGAAAGGTGTTCTCTTCTCCCTTGTAAGTCAGAGGACTGAACTCATGTTTTCAGGCTGGGCAACTGTTAACCCACAGAGCAACCTTGCCAGCAAGATTTTTACTTTTTGACCAAGTCTCAATTACCCCAGACTGACCCAGAACTCCACGGGTGGCTGGAGATGACCTTAAACTCCAGATACTTTCTGGAACCACATCCTCAGTGCTAGGATTAAAAAAAACATGCCAAGCCGTACGCCTTTAATTTCTGAATTCAAGGCCAGCCTGGTCTACAGAGTGAGTTCCAGGGCAGCCAGGAATACACAGAGAAACCTTGTCTCGAAACGCACCCCCATCCCCCCCCAAAAAAATGCCACTATGACTGGCTTTTATTTAGAATTTTATTTCAACACAAGAATTTACTCCTTAGTCCTGGCTGGCCTAGAACTCACCATGTAGCCTAGGCTGGCTGAACACTGAAGATCAACCTGCCTTTGCAGGGATTAAAGGCTTGGACCACCATAGCCCAGCTGCAGGCTAGTCTTAAACTCACAACAATCCTCCTGCTTCAGCCTCCTAATTGACAGGTTACAGGCTGAGCCACCATTCAGTGCTTTTTTTTCCCTGTTAAGTGGGATCACAACTTCCACTTACTTCTCAAAGACATTAATGACATGTATGTACCAATTAAGCCACATGTGGTGTCTCTTTCCTATAATCCTAGCAACTGGGGGACTAAGGCAGAAGGACTGTCACAAATCCAAACCTAGCAGTAAATTATAGGCCAGTTTGTGATACTAAGAAAGACCTGGTCTCAGAAAATAAATAAGTTAGGCTAAATTAAGTTGCAATATGACCCCTTATTTTTAAAGTAATAGTAGTAGTAATAATAGTAATTATTATTATTATTATTATTATTTTCCTTTTCCCCCTTAATTCTGAGTGTATGGCATTTTGTCTGCAGAGGCACCATGTGCATAACTGGTGTCCCTGAAGGCCAGAGGAGTGCTTCCGATTCCCAAGAACAGGAGCTAGAAAGTTGTGAGCTGCTTGTGGGTGCTAGGAATCAACCTGGAAGAACAAGCTCTCTTAACAGAAAGCCATCTCTCTAGTCCCCCTCCCACCTTTATGTATGTATGTATGTATGTATGTATATAAGATAAGGTCATATAGCATTTAAAATTTTCTACAATTTCTTTCCAGAACTTTGACTAGGACTTCAAAGCCAGCCTAAGAGTTCAAGGTCACGCAGGTCTACAAAGCAGGTTCCAGGCCAGCAAAAGTTATAGACTGAGACCTTATCTCAAAGGAGGATGGGAGAAATAAGTCCTAAACAAAACGAAATTTTACTGTCATCTAATTAAATGGAATGGTGAAACCCCAAAGTTATCCAGAGCTAAAAGAAAGCTTTCTAGCTTTTTCCAAAACATAAGGAAACATATTTAACAGTTCATCAATCACTAAATTTGATCTTAGGTAGACGTTAATGATTAGCAATGAATCATTTTTAAGGGGAGAAAGTTTTGCCTGGATTAAAAGGTAGCCCACACGCTGTAAAAAGGTAGTCACAAGCGTTCATAGGAGAGATTACTTTATAATGAGCTAAATAGGTAAGGTTATTCTCTGGTGACAGAGCACAGCGGCGGCCTGTAGACATGTGGCCTCTTTTGGACCGAAAGAATTGTTGGGTTACTTTTGAGTGCTACGACGACCAGTGCACTCATTTGGGAAATGCACACAACTGCAAAGCTCATATAAACACCGGTGGTGTACTATACATACATCTATAAAGTATGCCTAAGCAAAGGAAATTCTAAAGGGGACGCTACTTTAGTCAATAATAACACAACCAAAGCCCCTGCTGTTCCGGAGAGCTCTAGCAGAAGATGACCCGCTCTCCCGGAGAAAGAAGCCAGTGAAAAGACTGGCGATCCCCGATCCCTCAGGAGCTCTCGCCGCCGCTTCAGCTCCAGCTCTGGTATCGCCACAGGCCCCCCAGACACCCGCAAGTGACCGAGACTCCGCGGGACCCCGCTTTGCCATTGCTGGCCCCGATCCTAGAGGAGGCTCTCTAGCCCTATCCGCTGCTCGGGCTACCAGCGCGCTCTGCCACCGCACATCGACCGACAAGAACGCGGTCAACGAGGGAAGCCAGAGCCCGTCCCACCCCGCGCCGGCTGCCCCTCGACCCTCCGCCCGGCGCACCACACGCCGAGGCCGGCCGGGCCGCCAGCAGGCGCCGCTGTGGCGCCGCCTTCAGAACCAACAGGCGACCCGCACCTCGGTGCTTCAGGTCTAAGCCTCGCAGTGGCGAGGGCCGTGCGCGCAGGCGCGTCCCTGACGCGGCCCGCGCTCGCCACTTCCGCCCGAGCGGGAGACCGGGGAGGTGACACGGAGCCGGCAGGCGCGAGCTCGGCTCCTCGGAAGCCCCGGGACGCCGCGCGGGCCTGGGACTCACCAAGTATAACGGCTGCCAGCGACACTGAGCATCCAGTTCCTCGAACTCCCGCTCGATGGTTGCCGACATGGCGGCGGGGCAGCGCGAGCGGAACCACCACAGCGGACGGGCTCGGGCCCCGCTCTATCCGGGGAGAGCGCTGGCACTGTGGCGCATGCGCGCTCCGCGCCCCGCCCCGCCCCCCAACGTTGAGCCAAGCCGGCCTTGGGGAAAGTACCTGGAGCGTCGGACGTCAGCGCGCCGCCTGGGCGCCGCGTGGGTCGGACGTCGTGGAGGAGGCGGAGCGGGCGGGGGCGTGGTCCAGAGACTGCCCAGGTGGGAGGGGCGGGGCCGGGCGTCACCCTGGCGCGAGGTTGGACTGAGTCTACTAGCCCAGGAGGTGAGAAAGTCCCTGGAAAGTCTCTGGCCAGCTCCGCCTTTCGTCCAGTTCTCCTTTTCTCCTTAGTCTTCAAGTTTAAATACCACATAGGTTAGTCTCCTTTTCTCCTTAGTCTTCAAGTTTAAATACCACATAGGTTAGTCTAATGGCCTGGGTTCAACTTTGAAACACATTAGGGTGATGTCAATCTCAACAAGTTTTGTGCCAAACAATTCGCTATAGGACAAGGGAAGGCATTTAGGAGAATATGTCTTGTTTAGAGTATAACTCACAGCTCCAAAGTCAAGTGTTGTCCATTCAAAGCACATGTAAGTCCCCTTCTACGAAACAAGCGCCTGACTCCGGAAATCGTTCTGCCACAGATTTAAGATAAGTCAATGTTGGTGAACTCATGTGCTTAAAAAATCGTACCATCTGATAATCGTAAGAGATGCGAGAAAATGCTCACAAGAACAAGTGAGGAACTGTGAAGGGGGTAGAGAAGCATGAACTGTGTTGTCCAGTATTGTCTTTGAAATGTGATCCACAGTTAACTCGGTTCTGGAATTGGGAATTCAGTGGAGCCCTATGTTCAACCTCAGCCCTGGGAATAAAGAGCAAAATCCCTAAGTACAGCGATCCCATTTCTCTGTGTCTGTCTGCATATTTGCTCTGCAGCCTCATGGGACTAGTGGGCGCTGTGGAGTGAAAAGCTCACGCAGAATGTTTGGGTCATCAAGGAACATTCTTTGGTTTGATTGGTTGGGGTTGGGTTTTGGTTTTGGTTTGGTTTTGGTTGGTTGGTTGGTTGGTTTATTTTGAAAAGGTCTCAAAGACCAACCCAACCTCCAAGCTATGACTTCCACTTGCAAAATGAGCTCAGGGCTTTGTATATGCTAAGCAAACCCCCTTGCTTACCTATAGCCCCAGCTCTTTCTTTTTGTTTTGCAATTTAGGCTGACTCGTCAGTTCAAAGCACTGGGTACTGTTTCAGAAGACTGGTGTGGCTACTCACAACCATCTTTAATTCCAGTCCTAGGGGTTTGATGCCCTCTTCTAGTCTCCACAGACACCAGGCACACACTTTGTACACATACATGCCTGCAAAATAATCATGTACAAAAAGGTTATTATTTTTTAGATTTTAATTTTAGGGTTTCACTAAAGTTCAACAGGCTGGTCTTGAACCTCTTCTGAAACAGAATCAAGCAGTTCTCCAAGTGGCTGGGATTATAGGCCTGGTTTGTGTGGCTTGTGTTTTGTTTCCTTTTGGTAGGGTCTAACGTTGTAGTCTGGTACTGTCTTAAACTCGATATCCTCCTGCCTCTGCCTCCCAAGCACTAGGATGAAAGGCTTGTGGAACATATTCCTGACAATGTTATTGTATTTCTGGTTGGTCTAAGTCAAACCTCAGACTTACACAGTCATGCAATGTGCCCATAGTTCACAATGGCTGGTAGCTGGTAAAGGGGGAAAATGATGGTAGTGTCCTCACGTGGTGCTCAGCTCTAAAGGGTCAGATGTCTCCATTTACATGAAGTTCAAGGGCAGAGTTGTGAGTAAGTAATGCTTTGGCGCGGCAGGAATAGTGGAGGGGGAGCCAGGCGTGGTAGCTCATGCCTTTAATCCCAGGACTCGGGAGGCAGAGGCAGTCGGATTTCTGAGTTCGAGGCCATCCTGGTCTACAAAGTGAGTTCCAGGACAGCCAGGGCTATACAGAGAAACCCTGTCTCGAAAAAACCAAAAAAAAAATAAAATAAAATAAAATAAAAGAATGGTGGAGGGGTATTGGTAGTTCCAGAATCTTGAGGCTATTTTACATCTTTAAGTACAGTATTGCACATAATATACTTGTGTTTTGTGTATGTTAATTAATGAGCTGCCCATGTAAGATTTCTTTTGACTTTATGCCAACCTCAATAAAATTATAAAGTTTTAAAAGTTATGGCTATTTTACTTAGAAACTGTAGCCACATAGAGTAGCTCACTTTGTACTTAATAGGTTAATGCCACCTCGTGAATATAACAAGATTGTGACATCTCCAAAGCCACATAAGGCCCTTTGATTCTGTGAATTTGCTAGCAGCTATGGAATACAGTTATGAACCACATGGGATTAAGACAAGGACTCTACTCATGCTTTATTTTGAACCCATAAAATGTATCTGATGCTTAGTCTTACAAAATGGCCCTCCACACTTTGACCTGCTGTCTTCTGTTAGGTTGGTTAAGTGTTTTACAAAAAATGCTGTTGATTGACCACTGGATGCCGTAGTACATTGCCATTAATCTCAGCAGTCTGCAGTTAGAGGCAGGAGGTCTCTATGACTTCAAGGCCAGCCTACTCTACATAGTAAATTGTAGGCCAACCAGAGCTACCACCTGGCTGGGCATGGTGGCAGACAACTTTAATCCCAGCACTTAAAAGACAGAGGCAATTGGATCTCCAAGTTCAAGGTTGGCCTGGTCTACAGAACAAGTTCCAAGACAGCCAGGGTTACACAGAGAAATCCTATCTTGCAATAAGTAAGTCAAAAAACAAAGACCAAATCTTATGGCCTGGAGAGTTGACTCAGCAGTTAAGAGGACCCCAGTTCTGTTGCCTGTGCCCTGGTGGTGACTCACAACATTCTGAAGCTCCAGCTCTAGGGGCTCTGACACCCTCTTCTGACCTCACACACCAGCCATACGTCCAGCACACATACCGGCAGGCAGAACACTCACACCATTCACACACATAAAGTGGATCTCGGTGTTGTTGTTGTTGTTGTTGTTGTTATTGTTGTTTTAATTTAAACAAGCAAACAAAAATCTTTCAATCCACTAGGTTAGGAGCCCCTGACTGTACCCCAGCGCCCAGGCATAAAAATTGGAAATCCAAGGCACGCTTAAGCCATATGAGACCATGCTTAAGCCAAAATACCATTGAGCCAGGCAGTGGTGGCACACACCTTTAATCCCAGCACTTGGGAGGCATAGGCAGGCGGATTTCTGAGTTCAAGGCCAGCCTGGTCTACAGAATGAGTTCCAGGACAGCCAGGGCTACACAGAGAAACCCTGTTTCGAAAAAAGCAAAAACAAACAAACAAGCAAACAAAACATTGAAAATATCATTGAATAACTCCCTAGCTCAACTACACATATATGTTGCAGTCTTTCAAATGAATTATCATTCATTCATTTGTCCTAACATCTGAATGAGCTGCCTATATATCTTTCTTTGTTTACTTTAAGCTCCAAATTGTCCTCTTTTTTCTTCATTCTCTTTATGTACCTATTGACACAGGTCTCCTCATGAAGTGCTGGCTAACTTGGAACTTACTATGTTGACTAGCCTGGCTTCAACTCAGAGAGATCCTCCCCTCTCTGCCTTCTGTGTGCTGGGATTATAAAGTCTCTTGCTACTTTGCCTGGCACAAAGTGTTCTCTTTTTAAAAGCCCTTTCTATAAGAATGTTGTGGACCCTTTTGCCCACTGATACCTTTTAAAATTTTGTCAAGAGAGGGCAGTGGTGAGACACTGCTGGAATAAAGTCAGTTTCTGGGCTCCTGTGCCCCTCTTAAAGGTAACCTTACTTTGCAGTAGCCAACAGCCACCACGCAAGGCTAACCCAGTACCCTGTTCCTTGGGAGGTTTTGCAGCAGGATCTATTCAGTGAGACATTTTCCCATGAGCAGTTTCCAGCTGAGATGACTGGCAACAGGCTCTAGAGAGTGGACTGGTGGCCTTTCTAAATATGCCTTCCTAGAAGCTGTGAATGTGGCCTTCCATGGGAGGAAAAAAAAATGACTTTTTACAGATGTAATTAAAGTAAGTGATTTAAGATGAGATCATCTTAGATTACAGGGGGTGAGGAGAGAGAGAGAGAGAGAAATGTAAAGACAGAGGCAAATAGGTCCAGTAACCACAGGAACATTTTAAGCCCCAGAAAGTAGAAAAAACCAGGTCAGGCTCCCTGCTGAGCCCCTAGAGGAAGCCGAGCCTGCTGATCCCAGTCGTGGATTGCTGGCTTCTACATCAGTAAGAGAACAAACTGCTAAGCCATTTTGCATGGTTTGGTTTTGTTTTTTAAAATATTTTCAATGACACATGTAGCCTAGGTGGGTACTAGGCTACATACATGAGCCACCATGCTGGCGGAACTACTACTTCCTCAGGCCGCCAAGATCCTGATTTGTCCTGACAGCTCTCTACAGGTTTCCCCCATGTTTCCCCAGTCAGTACCTCGGGGACTCATCCTCTATTCAGTGAACCAGAGGCAGTGCCTTCCCCAGAGAGGCCCTGGTTGCAGGCTTGCTAGGACTAGAAGGCAGGGGAGGGAAGAACGTTCTTCCTAGAACGCTGGGCTCTCCTCCTCCTCTAGAGTAGCTGCTCTGTTCTAGTTAGACAAACTAACGCAGGGCAGGGGACTGGCTCCTGCAACTCTAAATTTACCCAAGTGTGATGGCTTATGCCTGCAAATCTAGTACTTAGAAGTCTGAAGTAGAAGAATTGTCATGAGTCTGGGGCCAAGCCTGTGCTATGTAGTAAGTTCCAGATTATCCTGGGCTACAGAGTTAGACACCGTCCCAAAAATTAATAAATAAATTGTTTTTTGTTTTTTGTTTTGTTTTTGTTTTGGTTTTTTGTTTTGGTTTTTCAAAACAGGGTTTCTCTGTAGAGCCCTGACTGTCCTGGAACTCACTTTGTAGACCAGGCTGGCCTCGAACTCAGAAATCCACCTGCCTCTGTCTCCCGAGTGCTGGGATTAAGGGCATGTGCCACCACGCCTGGCAATAAATAAATTGTAAAGTCAGCTGTTTTCATTCTTTTCTTTTAAAATTCATTTTGAAATGTGGTCTCATGCACCCCATGTTAGTGTGGAATTTTCTATGTAGCCAAGACTGGCCTTAAATTCCTAATCTTCTTGCTTCCACCTCCCAAGTCGTGAAGTTACAGAGGTGCCCACACCATCGTTCCTAGTAGATCCAGTGGAGTCAGGGAGATCAGGCACTCAAGGTCACTCTCTGCTTCCTGAAGAGTTCAAAGCTGCCCTGGGTAGCATGAGACCTTGTCTCAGATAAAAAGAAAAAGCAAAGAAAATAAAATCAGCCAGGCAATTGTGGTGCACGCCTTTAATCCCAGCACTCAGGAGGCAGAGGCAGGCGGATTTCTGAGTTCAAGGCCAGCCTGGTCTTCAGAGTGAGTTCCAGGACAGCCAGGACTATACAGAGAAACCCTGTCTTGATAAATAAATAAATAAATAAAATCAATGATTTCTGCTGAGCCAAAATGGCATTGGCAAAAACACAGGGTGACAGCAGAGGAGCCAAGGCAATGAAGGAAGTTGCCCTTGACTCCAGAGAAATCTGAAAGTGGAGGGAGGCTTTTCTGGCAAAGGAAGGATGAAAGAGAAGGGTCAGGTATAAGTAACTGGAGCCAGTTCTGTGAGAGTCCTGCTTTGTCTCAGACTGGTAGCAGCGACCTCTGTGCTGTGGGAAGGCCAGGTGAACACCCTATGGCCTCTGTGGTCTGCAGGATCAGTATGCTTGCCCTGTAGAGACTGCTGCAGAACTTCACCCAAGCCTGTAGTGACCCCAGGTGTTCTGAATCCAAAGTCTGTCCTGGCACTGATAACATGACAGAGGTCACAAGACCATCCTTCTACCACAGGACACAGCTGCACAGGAGCCCCAGGGAGATTTGGTATTGTTTACTCAGAGGACCTCATCACCTGCTGGTGCCAGATTTCCAGGAGAGGCTGCGCTTCTCCCCTCTTCTGACAGCATTGGCTTTCCTCAGAGAGATGTGATCACCCAGCTGTGATACCAACCAGCGCCTGAGGTGTTGAACCAGACCCAGACCCAGACACCCAAGCACAAAACACAGTAGTAGCATACGGCGTTTTGGGAACGTTACCAAGTATTTTAGAGATTCCTTTCTGACCGGAAGGGAGGGGTCAGCAGTTAGGCCCTGCTCATTGGAGGCATCTCTCATCACACTCCAGTTCCAGGGAAATATCCCATTGTTTTCCATGTTAACTTCCTCTGAAATCAGAACACAATGTGAAGGGAGGGGTCCTGCTCTGTTACATCTTCTGTCCCAGGGTTTAATGGTCACAACTAGATGACAAAACCATGGACAGGAGGCTCCCCAGAACTAATGAAGCTTTGGACCAAGCCAGAGGCCATACTGAAACTGGATATCCCCAGAGCCTTGGTTTGCAAAGACCTGAAATACAATTAGAAAAAAAATAAAACAAAAAACAAAAAACGAAAGCGACGGGTCCTCTGCTGGACACTGACTTGGCCGGCTCCGGGTGACTCTGTGTCTGCCCTGCGTCTGACCTAGGTAGGGTCTTCTTTATTACTTGGGGTTGGAGAAAGGAGATACCTTTTCCTAGGAAGGCATGCACGTCCTTAAAAGTCTGCTTGTGCTTTTAGGGGGGTCCATAAGCCCTTCCCCTCAGAGACTTGTGCATCTGATGTAACGATACTCACTAGCCCTTGACTCTGGTTCCATGTTCTAGAGACCAAAGTTTACCAAGTAGCCTTCCCCTTTCAAGAAAACTGAATTCTTGGGCTGGCGAGATGGCTCAGTGGGTAAGAGCACCCGACTGCTCTTCCGAAGGTCTGGAGTTCAAATCCCAGCAACCACGTGGTGGCTCACAACCATCCGTAACAAGATCTGATGCCCTCTTCTGGAGTGTCTGAACACAGCTACAGTGTACTTACATATAATAAATAAATAAATCTTAAAAAAAAAAAAAAAAAAAAGAAAACTGAAGTGTTTTTCTAATAACACAGTGGTAGTCTGTGTTATTGCTTGTACCATCTATGAACTCCAAGAAATGCCCACAAACCCTTCTAGCTGGAACGCTTTGATTTCTCTAGTTATCAGCCCTTTTCTTCTTCTTTTTTTTTTTTTTTAAAGATTTATTTATTTATTTATTATATGTAAGTACACTGTAGCTGTCTTCAGACACTCCAGAAGAGGGCGTCAGATTTTGTTACAGATGGTTATGAGCCACCACGTGGTTGCTGGGATTTGAACTCGGCACCTTCAGAAGAGCAGTCGGGTGCTCTTACCCACTGAGCCATCTCTCCAGCCCTATCAGCCCTTTTCTTAAAACCCATATTTGGGCCAGGTGCACGCCTTTAAACCCAAGAGGCAGAGGCAGGTAGATTTCTGAGTTTGAGGCCAGCCTGGTCTACAGAGTGAGTTCCAGGACAGTCAGGGCTATACAGAGAAACCCGTCTCAAAAACAAAAAACAAACAAACAAACAAAAAGAACCCAATATAGTAAAAGTGGGGCCATTTCATTTGTTCAGCACGAGTGAGATCAGCACCGTTTGTATTTGTAGGTCTCAGGCCATCAACAAATGTGAGCCTTTTCTTAAATAGTCCGGAGTCTATTTAAGAAAAAGTCTTGCCTTTTGACCTGCTGGCAATGATATGGCAAGCCAGCAACCAGGCTCTGGGGTTTTTAATTTTGAAGAAAGTGAGTCTGATGTCACTTTTCCCCCCTCAGTGACCACTCCTAGATAAGCCTTCCTTTAGTCCCCTCACTCAGAGCCCCAGCCTGTCATCCAAACAATTAGTGAGGACAAACCCGGCTCAGTTATACTTTAAAATGTGTTGGCCTGGTATGGTGGCCCGCACCTATAATCCTAGCATCTGAGGTTGAGTTCAAGGTCATCTTTGGCTATATGGTAAGTTTAAGGTCAGCCAGGGCAGACCAGGCTTGCTCATGGTACTTTCCAATATAGCTTTGAAATTAAGTTAGAGTATAACAATGCTTTCTGGTTATATGACGATTAATAAAGCTGGTTGGCTCTAGAGTGAGCCTGCCAAGGATAAATGTAATACATGTTAATCTGACATTGTAAAGCCTTGCAGAAATTAGATTACTTTAAAATGGTGTATCACAAAGGCATAGAAACACAGTTATGGATATAGAAACCTGGAGTTTATATCTCAGGTCTGTCTTATATTAAAGATAAAAGCTATGTTTTCACATCTGCTATAAAATGGAGCTAATATCCTCTACCCTCTCTGCCTTTTAAAAGAAGTGAAAATAATAGTTAACTTAGAGTTCTGTATAGTTTATCATTTAATTTTTTTTTTTTTGAGACAGGGTTTCTCTGTGTAGCCCTGGCTGTCTTGGAACTCACTCTGTAGACCAGGCTGGAAAATCAGAAATCTGCCTGCCTCTGCCTCCCAAGTACTGGGATTAAAGGCGTATGCCACCACTGCCCGGCTGTCATTTAAATTTTTGACACTTATTTATTTATATTTGTATGTATTGTGTTGTTCATATGCAATGGGAAGCAGAACTTTCCTAAGTCAGTTCTTTCTGTCCATCATGTGGGTTCTGGTTTTGTTTTTTCTTTTTTTTTTTTGAATTTTCTCTATGTGGCCCTCGATGTTTTAGAACCTGATTTGTATATCAGGCTGGCCTTGAATTCACAGAGATCTGCCTGCCTTTGCCTCCCGAGGGCTGGCATTAAAGATATGTGCTACCATACCAGCCTAAATTTATAATTTTAAAAAGGAAATAGCAAGCCCTAATGGAGGAGGTTTTACAATGAACACAAGAAAGGAATCAGGTCCAAATGTATAATGAATGCCTACAAACAAATATGAAAAGACATGTCAAATGGTAATGGATCACGCCTTTACTCCCAGCAATGGCTCATACCTATACTCCCAGCAATGGGGAGGCAGAGACAGGTGTTCAAGACCAGACTGGTCTACAAAGCAAATTCAAGGACAGCCTGGGCTATTCAGAGAAACTCTGTCTCCAAAAAACAAAACAAAAGGGAAGGGAGGGAGGGAGGGAGGGAGGAAGGAAATACAATCTGAAAATGGACAAGACATTTATTTGAATGGGATTTTTTTGAAGATGATATTCCAATGGCCAATGTACTGATGAACCTCAGTATTGGTAGTCACCAGGGATTGCAAATTAAAATTGTACTAAGACCTGGCCCCAGCATAAAGGCGGGAACATGGAACAACCACAACTGCTATTGTATTAACACATTTTCTGTTGCTATATATATACCTGAGATGGGTTTTTGTTATTATTGTTCTTTTGTTTGAGGGAAAGAAGATATCCTTGGAGCAGATATTGGGGTCCTGATCCCTTTCTCTTTTTGCTTCCTGGCCACATGGAAGGAAACAGGCCTTTTCTACCATGTATATACACGCCTCAGGCCCAGAGTAGCAAAACCAGGTGTCCTGAACCAAAATCTCTGAACTCACGACCACAAACAGACCTTTGCTCCACCAGTTCATGACCCCAAGCATTGTGCCACAAGGGAGAAAGCCCTAGGAACTGTATCACTCTGACCTGTCTGTCACCTGCCGTTGTGATTTAGACATTTTACTTCCCTCTTAGGTTTTCTGGGGACCCTTGTGGTTACAATGGCTTCCACAGGGTTATCTCTCCATCTCAAAGCCTGGAATTTAACCACATCTGTAAAGTCTTGTGTGACGTGGCAAAAAAAAAAAAAGTCAAGGGTGTATTCCTTACTAATCTAAACCAGTGGTTCTCAGTTGTGGGTCATGATCCCTTTAGAGTCACCTAAAAACCATTGGAAAAGACAGATTTTATAATTCATAACATTAGCAAGATTATGGTTATAAAGTAGCAGTGAGAATAGTTTTATGGTTGGGGTTACTACACCATAAGGAACTGTATTAAAAGTTGCAGAGTGGGCTAGAGAGATGGCTCAGGGGTTAAGAGCATTGACTGCTCTTCCAGAGGTCCTGAGTTCAATTCTCAGCAACCACATGGTGGCTCACAACCATCTGTAATATGATCTGATGCCCTCTTCTGGTGTGTCTGAAGACAGTGACAGTATATTCATGTTAATAAAATAAATAGTTCTTAAAAAAAAAAAAGTTGCAGAGTTAGGACAGTTGAGAATCACTGCACTTCTCCTAGGGCAGGCATCTATGATCCACTGTAGAGAGAAACAGCTTCAGAGTCACTAGGTTAATTAGAAATCCTTCTGATTGCCTTGCAATGTAATCTCATTAACATTCCCATCAGGTTAAATCCAGTATTCCAGGTTTTATGTTACATGAAGCCCAAAGCATGCTGAGTGATGTAATTCCCCCCACCCGCAGCTAGTTCATTAAAATGGAAGATTTTCTTTTTAACAGAGACAGTCTTGCTATGTAATGCAGGGCTAAAACTCAACCCTCTTATCACTACCTCCCCAGTGCTTAGATTCTAAGAATGTGTTAACCCTTGGCCGGATGCTCACTACTGTGATGATTCACCTTGGCAGGATCTAGAAGCATCGATGAGACAAGCCTCTGGTCATGGCTGTGAGGGATTACCCAGTAAGGATAACAGGTAGGAAGATGCATCCCAAAGAGGTGGTGCCATTCCCTGGGTTGTGTCCTGTACTGCATAAAAAGAAAGCTAGCTGTGGACAGCATTCATCTTTTAACTTCCTGGTCGGCAGATACAATGTGACCAGCTGCCTTAAAATCTTACCACTGCAAGGGGCTTCTCCATAATGGTCCGTACCCTCAAACTGTGAGGCAAAATAAACCTTTCCTCCCTGAAGTTTGCTACTTGTTGGGTATTTTGTAACACTATGAAAACAAGTAACAAATCCTACCAAAGAAAGGAGATCAGCGGTGGGTCTTGGGCAAAATGACTCTTAAGCTTCTCAGAACCTTCAGAGAACCGACAGAGCTTCCATGAGGCAGACAGCACACTGTGCCTTGGGGGCCGTTTTGGGCCGGCTCTGTCACGCTTTTCTCTGCTTTCCCACATTCCCACGGAATTTCAAGCAGGTGAAATAGTCAAGGCATCAGTAAGCCACACCCATCCCCATTAACACTCGGTCCTCAGCGAGGCTAGCCATAGCCTCCAATTGACATCACTAAGACTGAAGGGGACTTTGAATTGGGTGACTAAAGGAACCTAGAGAGTAGGCAGAGGAAGATGAACAGAGACAGAAAGGAAAGGGCATGGTGAGGTGTGGCAAAGGCAAACATGTTAAATAAGACAAAATGCGTACAGAAATTCTAGTGTAAAGAAGTCCCTTGGCAGAAATTAAAATCTATCTAAGGTCAACACTTATTGAAATCAAAATATGTGCTCATTTTATTTCTCCATGCACTGCTCAAATCACGTAAGAATTTGACCACATCTGATTACTTGAGAGCGAGACACGAGACCCCTTTGCATTAGGCATAAGAATGCAGTGGAGGGCTGGTGAGATGGCTCACTGGTTAAGAGCACTGACTGCTCTTCCGAAGGTCCTGAGTTCAAATCCCAGCAACCACAGGGTGGCTCACAACCATCCGTAACAAGATCTAACGCCCTCTTCTGGAGTGTCTGAAGACAGCTACAGTATACTCACATATAATAATAAATAAATCTTTAAAAAAAAAAAAGAATGCAGTGGACCTGAGAGATGGCTCAGCGGTTAAGAGCACTGACTGCTCTTCCAAAGGTCCTGAGTTCAAATCTCAGCAACCATATGGTGGTTCACAACCATCCATAATGAGTTCTGACTCCCTCTTTTGGAGTGTCTGAAGACAGCTACAGTATACTTACATATAATAATAATAATAATAATAATAATAATAATAATAATAAGTAAAACTCTTTTTTTTATGGTTTTTCGAGACAGGGTTTCTCTGTATAGCCCTGGCTGTCCTGGAACTCACTTCGTAGACCAGGCTGGGCTCTAACTCAGAAATCTGCCTGCCTCTGCCTCCCAAGTGTGTGGTCATTTTCTTGAAAGTCCAGATCCATTTCTTAGAGAAAAGTATGGTGTGAGGGAGAATGAGACCACAGCAACGTGAAAGGAAAGAGCAGTGTCCATAGAAGATTTCCTGCAGAATTCCTAATGTCTAACTCCTAGGATGAGGCTTGAAGAGATCCTGTGGGCTAGGAGTATGGCTTGGTGGTACAATGTGCACAGCATGTAGACGCCCTAGGTTCATTCCCCAGCACCTCAAAAAGAGGAACTTGGGGTGCAGCTTAATGGAGAAGGTTTGCCCAGCCCAGCTGCACAGGCCCTGAATGCAGAACACAGAACACACATGTGTGCACACACACACACACACACACACACATGCACACAAACACAAACACACATATCAAGAAAGAGAAATCCTGTCAGGTAATAGACCAAATGTTTTCTGTAGTTGGATTTTTTGCCTCCTTTTGAATGAGGGAACACTTAGAAGTTGCTAGGTTTACTCTCAAGAAGTATGAGGACTCATGGAGGCCAGGTGATATTAGAACAGGCTATTCAGTCTTCTTAAACTTGGCATCCAAATCTGAATTAAAGACTTATCTTTAGAACCTGTTTCTTCCCCTGAATTCTCTGTTCCAGTTAATGACATCACTCATTCACCCACACCCAGACCAGGAAATTCTTGTCAACACATCTCTGCCCTCTAGCTCCACTAGCCAATGGTCACTTGGTTCTGTTGATTCTTGCCTTCCGAGAAATCTCACTCTGTGCTCTGCACTGCTTTTGTCCGAGGCTGCTCTGGTTTAGGGCTTTGCTCTCTTCCTGTCTGTCCTTTTCTAGTCAACTGTACAGCATTCCAGTTAGTACTTGGAGTGCCAAGAATGCCCAGAGGCAATAAATACAAAATCAATGAGACTGAAAGAGTGACTGAGTGGATCCTTTTGAACATTATGAGTGCTGCTGCTTCTTCTCCTTCTTCTTCTCCTCCTTCTTTTCCTTCCTTCCTTCCTTTCTCCCTCCCTCCCTTCCTCCCTTCCGTCCTTCCTTCCTTCCTTTATTTATTTTGTTCTCGGGAATGGGGGGAGCAGGTTTTTATTTCTTTAATATAGCCCTGGCTTTCCTGGAACTCATTATGTAGACTACACTGGCCTCAAGCTCACAGTGATCTATCTGCCTACCTCTGCCTCCTGAGTGCTGGGATTAAAGGCATGCACTACCATGCCTGACTTCAACTATTTCCATTTCCCTATTATAGTAAAGCATTGTAATATCTTTTTTTTTTTTTTAGACCTATCTCCTCCCTCATTTTTTGCCTGGAACTGAGCTCAAGGTCTTGCCATGCTAGGAAAGCACTCTATTGATGAACTATACCCCCCTACTTCTGATTTTTATTTTGAAATGGGGGCTTGCTAAATTGCCCCAGGTGGTCCTTAAGCTGGAGATCCTTTTGCTGAAGTCACTGGACTTACAGGCCCATAGAAACATGCCATGTCTCTACACTGGCTCTTTTTCCTTTCAAAGGATTTAAAAAAGAAATGGCTAAAAATAAAATTGGTTGGGAAAAGATACTACTGTTATCTCCCTTCAATTCCTCTAAGCAGGAAATCCTGAGATAGAGATATGAGTTGAGCCCAAGTATTTGATATGGGAGGTGATTCCAGGAAACACTAGAGAGCAGGGAAGGAAGAGGTGGGGGAAGGAAGTCAATAACGGGTTTATCAACAACCATTTACCACACGGGCAATTAAACTGGAGACCCACTGGGGAGCTTGGGGAGGCAGTCAGTACAAAGCACACTCAAATTTTCCAGACCATAAGACGAAGAATTTGGGGTATTATCCGTCAACTGCCCAGTTGTCATAGTTTGAAAGATGTTTTCTAGAACATATTAGCTCCCTGGTGCTCTTAACATGCCCAATATATGTAATCTGAGCTTGTTCTATGGAACAAAAATGTTCAAGAGGAAAAGAACCTTTGAATTTAGAAGTGAAAGCAGAGGGTAATGGGAAAGGCACTTAGAGCATCTGCTACAGATATTTTTATAGCTTTTATACACCATTAAGGAGCTCTATGAATGAAGAGAACCAATGTATACTATACTTAGCAATTTCAAAATATGACCTTGCTCAAGCCCCATGACCCTGATAGTTTATCCGTTCTCACCTTCCTTCCTTCCTTCCTATTTTTTCCCATGATGTCACATAGCCAAGACTGTCTTGGAACTCTCTAAGGACAACCTTAACATTGTGATCCTCTTGCCTCAATCTACTACATGCTGGAATTTCTGGCTTGGGCTGGTCACGTTCTATCTTATATAAAGCTAGAGGTGACAGTTGTAATTATTATTTGTAGCTGGTTTTTTACTAATTTGTGGGTTCTTCTTCTCTTTCCTACCCTTTATTCCCCCTTTTTACCCCCCAAATACTAGATGGGAGAGAAAGGATGGGGGGGGGGAGAGAGACCCCTGATCTAATTACTTTTCCAACTGCTCCTCCCTGTTCCCAGTCCAACCCCTTCAGACATTTCTCCCACCCAATCCTCCCTCAGTTCCCCAACAGTCTGCATAAACAGCACCTCCTCCCAGCTTCCCAATACTATCAGTTGTAATTATTATTAACAAAAATAATACCCAGATGGATTTCTCTGCTTTACTTTGTTTGCAAATCTTTTCATCTATGACTATTTCTTACTTATTTTTTTCTATGTGTTCTTTATGTGAAAAAAATTGTTTTGGTTTTTTGAGACAGGGTTTCTCTGTATAGCCCTGGCTGTCCTGGAACTCACTTTGTAGACCAGGCTGGCTTCGAACTCAGAAATCTGCCTGCCTCTGCCTCCTGAGTGCTGGGATCAAGGGCATGCGCCACCACGCCCGGCATGAAAAATCTTTGTATCTGCTGCCCCACTCTCTAACTTTTCAATGTTCTATTTAATATTTACTTATTCATTTGTTACTTATTTATATGTGTGTGGGTGTTTGTTTGTTTTGCATGTATATGAGTACACTTTGTTCCTTCAAAGATCAGAAGAAGCCATTGGATTCCCAGGAACCGAAGTTATAGATGGTTGTAAGGTAGGTGCTGGGGGCCAAACCTAGGTCTTCTGGAAGAGCAGTCGGGTGCTCTTACCCACTGAGCTATCTCTCCAGCCCCTTTCTTTCCATTTTTAAAAGCTTCTTATTGTCTCTGTGTGAGCTCCCCATCATCCTGCTCATCTCTCAGCCCCTCATATCCACACTTTGTCCTTTTGAGCTCCTCCCTCCAAATGAAACAAACAACAGCAAAGCACGGGAAACACCTCATCCTGGAAGCTGTAGTGTGTCACAGTGTGTCCCACAGTTTGTCCCTCTGTCCATACATCTTCACTTGCAAATGTTCACTGCAGTGAGTCGTTCGTCTGGTTCCAGATCTCCAGTTTCTGTGACATCATTTATATCGGATCCTCGCTGGGGCTCCTACCATTTATCCTGATGTTGCTCTGTGACGTGGAGGTACTGAAGCTTTGGAGCAGCAGGACTGGCCCTTTCACATGTCTCGACCGTTTACAAACAATAAAGATGTTGGGATGGGCCAATTCAGAGCCCTGAATCTGGGCCTGGGTGGTAGTTCAGCTAGTGAGGCCACAGGGTCTCCCCTATCCATACCACCAGGGACAGCTTTTTAGCATTGCTCTGGCTAGACCACCCAGTGCTGCCATCAGCGGGAGGCAAGAATCAGCTCTCCTGCTCCCATGTCCTCTGGGATAGCTCACCCACATCCATGTCTCCAGAGCCAGCTCCACTGCACTGCCCAGTCAAGGTTTGGAGGCCCACTCTCCCAAGTGTGAACAGCCTGTTGAGGGGCTGGGCCAGCTCTCCAACTCTCACACCCTCTGATTGGCTCACCTGTGCCTTCCCTATGGAGGTCAGCTCCAATGTGTTGCCCAGGTAAGGTGCAGGGTCACTCTCCCAAGTGCTAGGAGCCAATGAGGGGGCGGGGCTACCTCTCCTGCTCTTTTTTTTTTTTTTTTTAGACCTATCTCCTCCCTCAT
>NC_034604.1:61355788-61361544 GCF_900095145.1 Mus pahari
GATTTATTTATTTATTATATGTAAGTACACTGTAGCTGTCTTCAGACACTCCAGAAGAGGAAGTCAGATCTTGTTATGGATGGTTATGAGCCAGCATGTGGTTGCTGGGATTTGAACTCCAGACCTTCGGAAGAGCAGTCGGGTGCTCTTACCCACTGAGCCATCTCACCAGCCCCTCTCCTGCTCTTAAGACCCCGGGATTGGCAATCCCCACTACTCCAGTTGGCAATGGGGTAGGAGGGAATCACCTCCGCACCCATACTACATCACCATCACACCAGACAAGCGTCGAAGCCAACTCTCCCTTGCTCTCACCCTTAGGGCCAGCTCTCTCAAACTCTCACCATCTGAGCCAGCTCTCTCACATTCTCTCTAGCAGGGCCAGCTCTACTGTGCTACGCAGGGGAGGAGCAGGACCCACTCTCCTGAGCACTGCTGCGGGCCGGTGAGGGAAGAGGGTCAGATCTCCTGCTTCATGACCTCAGGGCCAGTCTTCTGACTGCCACAGCTGATGAGGAGCAAAGATGGGAGAGGACACCACCCTCTTACCCATGCCACCTCATGGCAAGTGGCAGGGCCAGCTCTCACCCGCGAGGCTGGCTCACTCCTACAGCCTCAGCCAGGGCCAGCCCTGCTCTGCTGTCCAGGCAAGGTAAGAGCCGGCTCTCCTGAGTGCTACACCAATGAGGCCCAGCTCAGCAGCTCTCATGAACCCAAGGTCATCTCTCCCAACTCCCACAGGTGTCCGAGAGGGGACAGAGCATCTCCACCCTGTCCAGGCCACCTCATGGTAGGGCCATGCTCCCCGATCTCACTCTCAAGGCCCCCTCAACCCTACTGTGCTTCCCAGGCAAGGTGCAGCTTTCTTTCCATTTTTTTTTTTTTTTTTTTTTTAAACAAAGGGGAAAACACATTCAAGTTTGGGGATTGGGAGTTGGCTGCTGAGATGGGGTTAAAGCCCACAATGCACTGACTATAAACCACATCATTTCACCTAACATTTATATTGTATTTATACACACCTATCCTGTGTTTATACATCATGGGCTTGCCATATGCAAGCTCTGTTCCTTGCATGTATCCCAAGTAATGCAGGCTTCCTGTCTTTGCCAACTGGCCTCAATCGTGTTCCATTTGCTGTCTGAAACCCAGAGGGGGAAGGGCTTCCAGTCTTCCTCTGCCAACTGGCGTCTTTCATACATTAATTTTCATCTTGCTATCTTCCAGTCTCTCTGTTCTCCTGACACAAGCTCCCACCCACAGCTGAATGATCTCAGAAATCATTCTTTTTTGGGGGTAGAGCAGAAGTATAATAATCAATATTCTATAATTGCTTCCATGCTGGTGAAGCTCATAGCTCCCCCACACACACACCCGAGAGGGACCACAGGCTCTCTCTCTACTTTACTTACTAGTTGGAAAAGTTGCTTTAGTGGTCCTGTAGTGGCAGTTTAGTTTAAAAGTGTTTAAATAGCTTAGAATCCACAAATTTTGCAAGATTAAAAATACAAGTTTTAAGCAAAAGTAGCCAATGACCCCCAGAATGGACAAGAACCAGGAAAGCCATAGTCATGGTTGTTTCAGAAGAGCCAGGCAGCCTTCATTGCTTGTCCTTGGTGTGGTGTTTGAGTGTGTGCACACACGAGTGCACAGGTATAATTGATTTCAGGTATGGGCGAGAGCCCTTGCATTAGGATACAGCCATGGGAAGGGTAGGTCTGGGGCCAAGGAGTGTCACTAAGACATCACACTGTGCATCAGATGTAGCACAAGAGGTTTATTGAGGGACCAGGGAGGACAAAAGGCCGTCTCTGAGTGGGGAAATGGGAAAGGGGGAGACAGATGAAGTAAACTGCTGCTGGAAGACAGGCTGGCCGAATGCCAAATTTACATCACTGTGAATAGTTAACAAACAAACAAACAAGCCATCATCATGGTTACATATTAAGCCTATCTGGGGGCTGGAGAGATGGCTCAGTGCTTAAGAGCATTGACTCCTCTTCCAGAGGTGCTGAGTTTAATTCTCAGCAACCACATGGCCCTCTTCTGGTGTGTCTGAAGACAGCTACAGTGTACTCATATAAAAAAAAATATAGTAAGTCTTTGAGAGAGAGAGAGAGAGAGAGAGAGAGAGAGAGAGAGAATGTATCTGGGGCCTGGCATGCTTTTAATCCCAGAAAAAGAAAGCAGACAGATCTCTTTTTTTTTTAACCTTTAAAAAAAAAAAAAAAGATTTATTTATTATTATATCTAAGTACACTGTAGCTGTCTTCAGATGCACCAGAAGAGGGCGTCAGATTTCATTACGGATGGTTGTGAGCCACCATGTGGTTGCTGGGATTTGAACTCAGGACCTTCGGTGCTCTTATCCACTGAGCCATCTCTCCAACCTGAAAAAGCATTTAAAAAAAAAACCCAGAAAAAATGAATTAATAATAATGTGGGGGCTGTAGAAATGGCTTACATGTTATGAGAAAATACTGCTCCTACAGATGACCCAACATTCAGTTCCCAACACCAATGTTAGGCACCTTGCAACTGCTGTTAATTTTAGCCCCAGGGGATCCCTCTTCTGGTCTCCATAGGTCCTACATGTATGTGTTCAAGTACCTGTCACATATACGCACGTTAAAAAGAAACAAAATCTTTTTCTAAAATTTGGCAAGATAGAAAAGAACAGTTGCTGGGCGTGGTGGCACATGCCTTTAATCCCAGTACTTGGGAGATCAGAGGCAGGCAGATTTCTGAGTTTGAACCTAGCCTGGTCTACAAAGTGAGTTCCAGGATAGCCAGGGCTACACAGAGAAACATTATTTGGAAAAAAGAAAGAAAGAAAGAAAGAAAGAAAGAAAGAAAGAAAGAAAGAAAGAAAGAAAGAGAAAAGAAGAGAAGGAAAGAAAAGAAGAGAGAAGAAAAGACAAGAAAAGACAAGAAAAGACAAGACAAGAAAAGAAAAGAAAAGAAAAGAAAAGAAAAGAAAAGAAAAAAAAAGAAAAGAGAAAAAGAAAGATAGTTTGGGGAAGAATAACAAAGTGGACCTCTGAGGCATGACGCCCAGACCTCAGGGCAGAAACTGACCATAGCTACCACTAAATAATGGTGTCTACAGTGTTCACCAAGAGTGAAGAGGCACTTATATTGCCCTTACTGGGGGTGGGTAATAGTGTATGGGTAAATGTGGAAAGCCTCATGCCTTCTAACAAGAGTACATCAGCCCTCTGTTAGCCCTACTGTTGACAATGAGTCAACAATGGCTTAGAAGAAAACAGGAGAAAATCAGGAACACACAATTCTTCTCAGCTGAAAATAAATTCAAGTACCCCCCGTTAAAAAAAAAAAAAAAAACTATTTCAGCTATAAATTTGCTTACAGACCATTGGATCCTTTTTTCCTTAGCCAAACTCTGGACTAACTTTGGCTAAATTGTAACAAGGAGGGCCCACGTCTGCATAAAGCTTGCCAAAATACATAGGATATGCTCTTTTTTCCTATGAAATCTCCAAGGAATAGATGGTGATGTTTTTTAAACAAAGAATTCAGAATATGAAAAATGTACTGATGCTAGGATATGATTTTTCTTTTTTTCGAGACAGGGTTTCTCTGTATAGCCCTGGCTGTCCTGGAACTTACTCTTTAGACCAGGCTGGCCTCGAACTCAGAAATCCGCCTGCCTCTGCCTCCTGAGTGCTGGGATTAAAGGCTTGCACCACCAAGGATACGATTTTGAAGAAACATTTAAAGCAAAAGTAATGGTTTAATCAACCAGAACATAGGATTTAAAGTATTGCCTGAGGTGTCATAGGAATAGTTTCAAATTAGTTTTTGATCTTCTGTAAGGTAATGAGACTCTCCTTGTATTATGGAAGTAAAGTCTGTCTTTTTACTGTGCAAATTTTGTTTTGCTTTGCTGTGTTTCCAAAGACAGGGTTTCTCTGTGTATCCCTGGCTGTCCTGGAACTCTGTAGACCAGGCTGGCCTTGAACTTAAGAGTTCTGCCTGCCTCTGCCTTCCAAATGCTGGGACTAGGAGTGTACCGCCACTGAACTTGGTAAAATTTTTCCTTTATCCTGTGATTTGGGGTGCTAATATCATCTTCCAAATAAAACATCTTTGTAGCTGGGTGGTGGTGGCGCATGCCTTTAATCCCAGCACTCGGGAGGCAGAGGCAGAGGCAGGTGGATTTCTGAGTTCGAGGCCAGCCTGGTCTACAAAGTGAGTTCCAGGACAGCCAGGGCTATACAGAGAAACCCTGTCTCGGAAAAAAAAAATCTCTGTGTGTGTGTGTGTGTGTGTGTGTGTGTGTGTGTGTGAGAGAGAGAGAGAGAGAGAGAGAGAGAGAGAGAGAGAGAGAGAGCACATATCAATCACATATCAGGTATTCCAGTCCTCCCAAGTACTGGGATTACTGGAGTGTATACCATGATGCCAGGTTTCAAACAAAAACTTTATGGAAGTGGTTCTGGCCTTCTGGTTTTCTTCCAAAGGAGAAGGCAGATCGAAAAAGAGGAGGAGAAAGAAGAAAAGCCGGGGAGGGAAAAGAGCAAGAAGAGGGGGAGGGAGAGGAATAAGGGTAGAGGGAAGGGAGGAGAGAAAGCAGAGGAAATGGGGAGGTGGATGGAGAAGAGGAAGGAGTGCGATACCCTCCGGAGGTGGTCCAGTGAGAGCTCTGTGAACCACCCTTTCAAAGTGGACTGTGGAACCCTGGCCCCTTCCCTGTGCTTCCTACCCACGCCCTCCCCATTGTTGCCATTCAGTATACCCCCAAAAGTCTCAAAGCTTTGGATTCACCCAGGCACGGACTGGTACCTCTAAAACTCTGAAAATGATTGTTTTCTCCTTTGATGTTTGTTACTTGGGAATTTTAGCGCAGTAAGCAGGTAGGGGGATCGCACACAGAGGCACCAGCTCAGGACCTCTCAGGACCGGCTCCTTGCAGAGTCAGCCATTCATGGCTCTCTGGTTTGTATGGCCAGCTTGTTTGGAGTCAGGAGGTGGTGAGAATTATTTTGGCAGACGGACTGTTCTCATTGAGACATAGCTTTTCCAGAACAGAGTATTTTCAGAACATTTACTGGCAGCAGGACACAGATGATATCACAGAAGTGATTCCGGCACTGCTGAGCTGGTCAATTCCCCAGTTAAGTACCGTTCCTATGTCAACAGCTCTGAGTCAGGAGGCCAGAGTCACATCACAACCGCAAAGACTGCTGCCCACCCAGGACGCTGCTCTTGCCTGCTTTTAACTTTAAACAAGTTACTCTTTTACTTAACTGATGGGCTTTATTTGAGATTTGGCATTTTAATCACAGCTTAAAATTTTCAACACATTTGAAATGAGAAGAGCCTGGTTCTCTTACTCCAAAGCCACTTAAATGAAAAAGTGTAAAAAACAGACGAGGTTATGTTTCTATATTTGCTCTACTGTTACTTTAAAAGGTATATGAGGGTTGGAGAGATGGCTCAGTGGTTTAGAGCACTTCTAGAGGACACAAATTCAATTCCCAGCACTCACAACAGCCAATAACTCCAGCTTCCAGGGATCTGACACCCTCTTCTCACCTTTGTGGGCGCCTGTACATACAAGCATATATCCCCCCCCACACACACACACTCACACACATTTAAAAAACAATACCCAAAGGCTTGCCTACAAGTCACAAGTGGAGGCCTCTTCCCAGGTAAGTCTAGGTTTGTATTGAGTTTACAAACCCACTGGCACAGTTACTTACCACTTCTCTGTATCTTCATAGGGGAGA
>NC_034604.1:61361599-61368906 GCF_900095145.1 Mus pahari
AGATTTATTTATTTATTATATGTAAGTACACTGTAGCTGACTTCAGACACTCCAGAAGAGGGCATCAGATCTTGTTACAGATGGTTGTGAGCCACCATATGGTTGCTGGGATTTGAACTTGGGACCTTTGGAAGAGCGAACTTGGGACCTTTGGAAGAGCAGTCAGTGCTCTTACCCGCTGAGCCATCTCACCAGCCCAGCATGCATTCTTCTATATACTTAGTGAAAACTTGCTTTGACTGGTTAACAAGATGGATAAACAGCCCCTGACCATCACCCTGGCCTGAAGAGATGCAGCTCACTTTGGCTTATTACTTTGCAAGATGAGCCGGGTAAGAGTATGGGACACTTAACTCACTTTTCATGTACCAAAGAAGTTTATATTGACCGTCCAGGTCTTTGCTTGGGTAGTGTAGTAGGAGACAGCTTAAGCAAACAATTTAAACGTAGAGATAAATGGGGGGAAAGGGCATTGAAGAAAGAGGGTGACACTCTCCTGACCATGCTCACCGAGGAGAAAGTTACATCCTTGGGTGAGCACTACCAATAGTATAATGATATGCCTCCTCCCATTTTCCAGGCAATGTGAACATCCTCCTTAGAAGTTTCTAAAAACAATGCCAAGCAGTGGTGATGCAGGCCCTTAATCCCAGCACTCCGGAGACAAGGGCAGGTAGACCTCTGAGTCCAAGGCCAGCCTGGTCTGCAGAGTGAGTTCCAGGATAGCCAGGGTTACACAAAGAAGCCCTGTCTCAAAACAAACAACAAAAGGTCTTTAAAAAACAAAAAGGAGAGCAAGTATATTTCTCTTAACTATTTCCATCTTAAAGCACACTAAACTTAAACTTAAAACGTGCTCGGAATACATTTCATGGGAATATATACACTCCCTCTGAATTCTAGGAATATATATAGGAATATATATACTCCCTCTGAATTCTACCCTGTTTTTAACCTCAACATTTATTTTAATCTAAAAACATATAGGTTCTTTTAAAAACTGTAAAATTCTAGGTGTGGTGATTCTCGCCTGTAATCTGAGCACTCAGGAGGCTGAGGCAGGAGAATGGCCTTGAATTTGAAGCCAGCTAGACATTAGAGTTAGACCCTGCGAAAAACAATGAATGGACCAGTGAGATGGCTCAATGGATAAGTGTGTCTGACACCAGGCCTGAACACTTGGGTTTGATTCTGGAACCTACATGTTGACAGAGAGTGAATTTCTCCAAGTTGTCCTCTGGCCTTCATATATGGTCTGTGGTGCATACATACACACACACACACACACACACACACACACACACACACACACTGAAATCAATAAAATGGAAAACAGTTTTTTTAAAAAAAAAACTTTAAAAATGTATAAAATATAACATGCTTATATGCATGGCTTGGGTTTTTGTTTATCAACTTGACACAAGTTGGAACTTCTGGGAAAAGAGACTGAGAAAATGACTCTATCAGATTGGCCAACAGACAAACAGACAAACCTGTGGAGTGTTGTTGTTTGTTGGTGGTGGTGGTAGTGTGTGTGTATGTGTTTTAATTGGGGCTGTCTTACAGTTTCAGAGATTTAGTCCATTATCATCATAGCAGGAAGCATGGCAGCAGGCAGACATGTGGTACTGGAGAAGGTGCTCAGAGCTCTGCATCTTTTTTTTTTTTTTTTTTGAGACAGTGTTTCTCTGTGTAGCCCTGGCTGTCCTGGAACTCACTTTGTAGACCAGGCTGCCTCGAGAGAGTTCTGCATCTTGACTCAAAGGCAACCAGGAGAGACTGTCTTTCTCAGGCAGCTAGGAGGAAGCTCTCATCTGCAATGGGTAGAGCCTGAACCTAGAAGGCAGCCTCCAAAGCCCGACCCCCCACGGAAACACACTTCTTCCAACAAGGCCACACCTCCTAACAGTACCATTCCCTGTGGGCCAAGCGTATTCAAACCACCACAGTCATGGAGTTTTAACAGTAATAGAATGTAACCTAGGACAGAAATTGGTGCCCAAAAGTAAACGATTGCTGGGACAGGCCTAACCATGTTGTCATGGGAGGGTTATGAAGGATGTGAGAGTCTGGTGCTAGAAAAGTTAAGTGTTCGGAGCTGTGGTGGGGGCTTCAGAAATAATGCTGAGAGCAGCGCAGACAATACATGCCTGGCTCCTGAAGTCTCAGAGGGAAGTTTGACAGTCCCTTAAAGGCTCTGCCATTTGTCTGATATTTTGAGTTAAGAATCTGGTTCTAGTCAGTTTGGGCTGTAGAATCAACCATGTTAAAGGAGAGACCAAACACAAAAGTGAAACCTTTTGCTTTGATGGGACAGCCAATGACTGTTTTCTGGGCCTGAAAAATCAGCTGTGATTAGGGGACATCATTGAAGTGAGATCCGGGAAGTCTTTCCTCAGGGTCAGTACACAAAGCTGAGGTCCAGAGGTGGCCAAGGCTGCATATCACTATAGTAGTTGTACTTGGTTATCTATAAGACTCTTGCATGGGCTGGAGAGATGGCTCAACGGGTAAGAGCATTGTGCTTCTGAAGGTCCTGAGTTCAAATCCCAGCAACCACATGGTGGCTCACAACCACCCGTGATAAGATCTGACACTCTCTTCTGGGTACGGCTGAAGACAGTTGCAATGCACTTATTTATAATAATAAATAAATCTTTGGGCCTGAGCGAGTAAGGTTGACCGGTGAGCAGGGCTGACTGGAGCGAGCAGGGTTAACCAGAGCAAGCAGAGGTCCTAAATTCAATTCCCAACAACCAGATGAAGGCTCACAACCATCTGTATAGCTACAGTGTCCTTGTATACATAAAATAAATAAATCTTTTTTTTAAAAAAGAGTCTTTCACATGGGATTGTTTTACAAGACATGAATGGGTCATGGAAAACAGCTGAAACTTGTCATCGTGTGATAGAGGCAGAGTCCCTGAAGCCTGGGTTAAGAAGCCATTGGTAAGTATAGGCTATGGAGCATATTTAAAACTTTAGGACTATGGGGGAACCACTAAGGACAGCAGCAGCCATGAAGTGGGGCTGACCTGAGCTTATAGATGAGCTCTATGTGCTGCAGATGGGGGAGCCAGATAAACAGAGCTGACCAGGCCTTTGGAGCCCTGAGGATGGACGGCGGATTCCAGATGTCAAGCACTGAACCTTTCACACTGTTGGATTTTGCTTTGACTTGTGACTGCGCCTGGCTTCTTGCCGTTTGGAGTAAGACAGTATGAAACTCATTTCTTATTTTACGGGAGCCCACAGTTAAGAGACTTTGGAATTTTAGAGAGAGATTGGGGTTTTGTTTGTTCGTTTTTGGCCCAGGGTCTCTTTGTGTGGTCCTGGTTGTCCTAGAGCTCACTCTGTAGGGCAGGCTGGCCTCTAACTCACAGAGATCCTTCTGCTCTGCCTCCTGAAAATAGCTTCAGTTATTTGGATAGTCGAGTCATACAAGAAACAGATATTCTGTAAAAGTGCACTGTGCGCTATGAAAGGATCAGTTGTTGGGTAAAAGAGGCTTGAAGGAGCACTTCCGTTTACCAGAAAAGCAAATCTCCTAAATCAAGCTTCTGTTTGTCAGGAACCACTCCTAATCCTCCAGAAATCCCCCTTAACCTTTCCCAAAGGTTAACCACCTCAGCAAGGGCACTTAGTTCCTGCTTTATTCCCAACAGCCTGTACCATCCCAGCTGACTGTCATATAAACTCCACTTGCTCTTCAGCATTTTATTCTTCTCTCTGATCCCTCACCCCCAGAATGACCTTGGCAGTCTGATCTGCAGTAATTCTTCCTACCCACAGAACAGTCTAGTTTGTTAGGTTCCCTGCCCCATTGCATGGAGGCAAGGCTGCTCTCCGGAGGCAGGTGAAACCTGCTGTATGAGACAGACTGGAGCCACTGGCCAGAATGAGGCTATCTGACAATCCCGTCTGCGGCTGGCTAGCTACATCTGGAATTTGGTCCAGGTTTCCTACCAAGTCTGAATAATCAAAGAATCTGCAAAGCTAAAGACTGTAATAGTTCAATTAAATCATAGTCTGTAAATAGTCCATAGCCACCAATCTCACTCAGTTATGAGAATCCACAAACTACTTCCGATGTAGGACTTTCTACAAACTTACAATTTTGTCTCGTTTTTTTTTTTTTTTTTTTTTAACAAAACAAAACAAAACAAAAAACTTGGGCCGGGCATGGTGGTGCACGCCTTTAATCCCAGCACTCGGGAGGCAGAGGCAGGTGGATTTCTGAGTTGGAGGCCAGCCTGGTCCACAAAGTGAGTTCCAGGACAGCCAGAACTATACAGAGAAACCCTGTCTCGAAAACAAAACAAAACAAAACAAAACAAAACAAAACAAAAAACTTTAATTTTATTTTATATGTATGAGTGTTTGGTCTGCACGTATGTCACAGTGCACTGTGAGCATGCAGTAGCCTTGGAGGAGAGAAGGGAGCATAAAATCACCTGGGAATAGAGTTACATATGCCTGTAAACTGCTTTGAGGATGCTGGTTCTCTGGGAGAGCAGCCAATTATCATAGCCACTGAGGCATTTCTTGAGCCCTTGTTTCTACCTTAGAGGCAGATCTATATGAATTGTTCACATGGATGAGTGCAATTTAGGAGTGTAAGATTAAGGTAGGTAATAATAATAATAATAATAATAATAATAAAAAGATTAAGGTAGGCAAGGTGGTACATGCCTATAATTCTAGCACCCTGGAAGCTTCAGAACTCCAAGTTCAGCATAGACAAAGTGCAAGAGTGACTTTCATTTACTTATGATTCAAATAAATATGTTTACTCTTGTCAAAATGAATTAACTGTCTATCCTACCCAGACAAATATATGATTCAGATACAGTAAGGGATGGGTATACTGGGGAGTAACAGCATTCACATTGTCCAGTGTTGGTTGTATATGACTTCTGGAAATAGATAAACAAGGGTCTGTTCATCCCAGATAGAACTGTGATCACAGACCAAATAAACAATTCTATACAGATTTATCTAAGTGAAACAGTGACCTTATTGGGGTCATTTACAGAAGTGTGGGTAAGAAGTTACAGTATTACATATAACTCAAAGAGATCTGTATCCTCACAAAGTTCACCCCAGCATGAGTGAAGGAAAATTCACAAAGGCCGAATCCCTGGCACTCTCTGTAGTCACTATAATCAACTAGAGTATTGTTGTTACAACTTGTATAGCCTTGGGGAGGAGCCTTGTGATCTTGTAAGCTTCAGGAACTTCCTGAGACTTGTGAGTTTAGTTTACTTTCTGAGACTTAAGAGGCCTGGTTCTAGGAGTGGATGCTTCAATCCAGAAAAGATAAGTTATAACAATAGACAGAGATGGGAATATTATGTTGGGAACAGGCAGAAAATTTTATTCTGAATCTCCTGCCTGAGACAAACTTCAGCAGATGATAAAGTGTCCCTTTCACTTAATCTTCCCCCCATAGTATAAATAGAGCTTCCACATTAAAAACACCCATACTTCAATGTGAGAAAGTGAATAAGATAATAGATGGGTCATGGAAATATGTAGGTTTACTTTTGGGTCTACTTTCATTATTGCTACAGGATACTCAATGGATATTGAGTTATTATTAGTAAGTTCTATGTGTTGCCTGGAAAGCATCCATCTAGGATGCAGCACTAATGGGCAGGGATTAGAGCTGTGCGGAAGATTCCATTACATCATCCTCCAGCGTCACTAGAGAAAAATGACTTCACGATGGTTCACTGGGAAGTTCTGGATCCTACAAGGAGTTCATAAATAACAATGCCAGCATGTCCATTCATCACAGATTGTAGCTGGTATGTATTTTTCATGTTATTTTAAAACAATTGAAACACATTCAGGTAGACGAGTCTCTGTTGGTTATTCTTGTTGGACTTCTGTTTTATGATCATGAGAGTCAATAATCTAA
This sequence comes from Mus pahari, assembly GCF_900095145.1. Taxonomy (NCBI): domain Eukaryota; kingdom Metazoa; phylum Chordata; class Mammalia; order Rodentia; family Muridae; genus Mus; species Mus pahari. Next base: position 61,367,523 of record NC_034604.1, read on the forward strand.
TTTGGATTTACTTTCTTTTCTTGCCATCATCTAAATCATTATTAAATAAAATCAAGTGATATGCGTCTCCTCATCTCCAAATGGAAGAGTACATTCAATTTATTTTAAAACATTTTGCACAGCAGCATCACTTTCGGAAAATACTCAATAATTGCCTGACAGATTGTCCTCTTGCAGCCCAGTGGTGTTCTGGTTATATTCAGGAGTATCTTAATGCAGGAGAAACCTCTGGGGATTGAATAAACAACGTCTTCCCTGCTGTAAAGATGGAGAGGAGTCCAGATTCCCTCCCCACAGAACTGGACCTTAAATCAGTTATGTTTCACCACCTTGCTATCAACTCCTCCCCTGCCTCCTTAGCTCTCCTAAGTGAGGTGGGCACTTTTAGGTTCAGTATTTTAACTATATTTTCAAAGTGCTCTTTTTTAATTTATCTAATATTTTATAGAGAAAAATCCATGCTGATGGCATGGTGTTCCTGTCTGCCTTCTAATCTTTCTACCTGTATAACTTTGTGCTTAGTATGACCAAAACCAGTGTCCAGCTAGGCAGTGGTGGTGCATACCTTTAATTCCAACACTTGGGATGTAAAGGCAGGTAGATCTCTATGAGTTTGAGGCCAGCCTGATCTACAGAGTGATTTCCAAGACAGCCATGGCTACATAGATAAATACTGTCCTGACCCCTCTCCCCAAATTACTTAAGTAACACCAGATTCTTCTGTATCTTTTTTTATTTTCTTTATTTTATTCTATATATAGGGGTTCGCTGTAGCTGCCTTCAGAAGAGGGTATCAGATCCCATTACAGATGGTTGTGAGCCACCATGTGGTTTCTGGGAATTGAACTCAAGACCTCCAGAAGAGCAATCAGTACTCTTAACCGCTGAGCCATCTCTCCAGCCCCCTTATGTATCTTTAACTCGGCTTTGCCTTATGATAATTTAACACAGAGCCATAATCAAAACTATTTTTAAAAAACAGGGCTGGAGAGATGGCTCAGTGGTTAAGAGCATTGACTGCTCTTCCACAGGACCTGAATTCAAATCCCAGCAACCATGTGGAGCTCACAGCTGTCTATAACTCCAATACCAAAGGATCCAACAACCTCACACAGACATGCATGTAAGCCAAACACCAAATATACATCAAATAATATTTTTAAGATTTATTTATTTTATTTGAGTACACAGTTGCTGTTCTCAAACACACCAGAAGAGGGCATCAGATCCCATTATAGATGGTTGTGAGCCACCATGAGGTTGCTGGAAATTGAACTCAGGACCTCTGGAAGAGCAGTCAGTGCTCTTAACCTCTGAGCCATCTCTCCAGCCCTAAATAAATTATATATGTGTATATATATATATATATATATATATATATATA
>NC_034604.1:61369947-61372145 GCF_900095145.1 Mus pahari
TTCTTTTCTTTTTTTTTTTTTTTTTTTTTTTTTGAAACTGGATTTCTGTTTTTTGTCTTTGTCGTTCTGGAACTCACTTTGTAGACCAGGCCGGCCTGGTCTCAGAAATCCGCCTGCCTCTGCCTCCCAAGTGCTGGGATTAAAGGTGTGCGCCACCACTGCCTGGCTTAATGTTGGTTAGCCCACCAGCCACCAGAGGTAGTGGGAAGGAAAGGATATGGGAAAATGGGTCTGTTTAGAAGGGTTCTTTGCAGCAACTCCCATCTGTATGGCCTGGAAATCAGCAGTTCAGTTCACAGGTTAGCAGGCAGTGGCAGCTCCATCCACTCCCAAACACTTCATGGATACAGCAGCAGTTCAGTAGAGTCAGGTTAGCAACAGTGATGACTAAACCTCGCCAAGAGGAGTCAGGGGGAGGGACCCACAGAAACACCTGGAGAAGTTCTTCTCTGTGCCTCTCAGGGAAACAAAGATCAGAGAAGACAAGAGACCCACAAGCATTGCACAGCTAGCTGTATCAGAGCCAAGGTCTATCTCCATCACTCTGCGGAGTGGAGTTCTATTTATACCCTCCAGACATCACATGTCCTCCACGTGACTTGCCTCAGTACTTGCATCCAATCAGTGCAAGTCCTTGGAAACAGCAACAAACTGCAGCACTCCACCAGAAGTTTTTTGGTGCGTTTCTGTCTATGGAGTCCCAACAAATGCAGCTCAACTACACAATGTAAGACAAACCAATACATGCACTGCTGCTGCTGCTGCTGCTGCTGCTGCTGCTGCTGCTGCTAGCAAAGAATTCTTCATCATGTGTCCTTTCAAGTGCTTTAGCAGAATAGCCTCTCTCCTATCTCTGCTTCAGTGAAACATTCCCTCACGAGCCTGCCTTAGCCTTTCACACCTGTATCTACTTTAATGAAAAACGTTCCTTCACATGTTTGCCCCAGAAAAACCATCCAACTGACTTTCCACTTTGCCCCTCCTCAGGGGAAGTTGTCTATTCTAGTGGCTTTCAAAATAGCATAAATCCTGTCTAAAACCTACATTAGCACAATTGTCTCGGTGCTCATTATCTACTCTTGGGGGACTAGAAGCTAGATGGATCCCTGATAGGCAAACAGATAAAAAGAGGGGTCAGGCCTAGATAGATAATGAAGACAGCAAGCTTCCTGTTTCTCCCTCACACTCCTGTCTGAAGATGTAGGCTTAAAGCCCAGGTCTTTTCTCCCTGCAGCAGCCCCTACCCCACCTGTAGTTCAAAGACTTAAGGGCAGCTAGAATTCCTGAAGCTGCAGGCCTACCAGTCTCCCTATCTTTGTTCAAACCAACCAACCGTATATTAGGGGAGGAAACCCCTCAAAGACCTTTAAAGCACTGGCCCGCAGGGAGGCCAGACTTCCAGCTCCTGACATGCTACAAAGTATCTTTCTGTGTATGTATCTTGCTGTGTGTGAGCATTTCTTCACCCCCAATAAAAGCATTTCATTGCCGGACTGTTTCTGACTACTGCATGTGAGATGTCCCCTGCTGCTACTTGTTACAACTTGAGATTCTTCCTGCCTTTTAATTCTTTAACCCGCAGACAAATCAAACCTAATCAAGCCCACTGGCGGGCAACATCTCTTACCTCAAAACTGCTCTAATTTACTTCCTAATAAACCTTTAACCACGTCTACCTTGTACACTATGATCTGGGTCTGGGCTGAATTCCCTCTACAGAAATCATAGGACTAGAACTGGAGAGATGGCTCCGGACTGACTGCTCTTCCAGATGACCTGGGTTCAATTCGCAGCACCCACATGTCAGCTCACAACTGACTGTAACTCCAATATCTGACACCCTCACACAGACTCGTCTGCAGTCAAAACACTGATACACGTAAACTAAAAGTAAATAAAATATTAAAGAAAGAAAGAGAGAGGGAGGGAGGGAGGGAGGACGAAGTAAGTCACAGGACTGAGGCATTGAGCATGATCCTGGGGACAAAATGACAGAGCCCAGAACAAGAGTCCTACAATTTATTCTCTAAGGATAATCCAACTCTGAGGCTGGCAGTCCATATGTCTACATTAGCTCCTTTGTTGTTGTTGTTGTTGTTTTTCAAGGCATGGTTTCTCTGTATAGCCCTGGCTGTCCTGGAACTCACTCTGTAGACCAGGCTGGCCTCGAACTCAGAAATCCACCTGCCTCTGCCTCC
>NC_034604.1:61372195-61375841 GCF_900095145.1 Mus pahari
GAGTGCTGGGATTAAAGGCGTGTGCAACCATGCCTGGCTTACATTAGCTCTTTGTTCCTCTCTTCTTCACCCTCCACAGGAGTTTAAGGGATTGGTCACCTCAGCTGACTTGGTGACTTATGTCTGACCTGTAACCTGAGTACGGGCCATTACGAAGAGATGCGTCAGATTCAAGGCCAGCCTAGGTAATGGTCTGGTGATCCGTTTCCAAAACTAAAATCTCAACTGACCAAAGAAACAAATGCTCAAATGCTTCTCCAATAACTCTCTTCAGTGTTAGTGTTGCCAGCTTTTGTCCCCAAACTGGATCCTTTTATATGTATATATAGTTGTGGGAAGCAATAACAAATGCCAGTGTAACAGCAAAACCAGATTTTATTCTCAGATACCAAGTCCAGTCTGAGATAAACTCAAAAATCAACTTCTCATCTTTGGGGAGGTTGAGAAGTTATAGGCAAAAGAAATGAATGGGAGGGGTAGGCTCTTACGGGGAAGAGTATCTGCGGGCTTTCTGAAAATGGGCCACATCTTCTAGGAATTCAGGCAGCGCTTACTTCTATCTCCTTTTAGGGTTTTGTCCTGTCGCGGCCAAGGCAATTGTGTAGTCTTGTGGCATTTGAATGGGTGTCATTTACCAGGCAGACGGCATTGTAAAGAAGTTAGAAGCTGGCTGGTATTACTTTGGCAGTCATCTTGGTACTAACCAGTTTCAGTCAATGCACACAGGGAAGTTCTTCGGCATTCTGTCCTAAAATATAAAATGGATTAGAGTGGGGTTTGTGTGGTAGTTTGCATAAAAATGGCCCCCATAGAGCCCTCTTGACATGAGTGGCCTATGCTGCCACAAGAGTCAACAGTAATGTCTTGGTTCTTGCTAAGGGCCATGTCTGGATCCAAGGCCCTAGTGCAGCTGGGGTCTGTGTTGATGTCCAGGGTCCAGGTGACCAGCAAGGGCCACGCGATATCTGTTGTCTGTGCGGCCGTCTGAAGCCATGTTTGAGTGGTCCAGGCAGCCTCAGAGGGCCTTGTCTAGGTCATGCAGTAGAACCATGGTCATGATCTGTGCTATCTATCACCAGAAGCGGTGTGGCGACCCTTGATGTCTGTCCCACCTACTGTGAAGAGCAAGGAGGCTACTTTTGTTGTGATATCAATGATTGCAGGTGCACAGTTGAGAGGGAGAGACCTGGAAGGCTTCTTGTGACGATTCCTACCCACAGCCCAAACCCCCTCAAAAAAAAAAAAAAAAAAAGCACAGCCACTGAAGAGAACTCTTTTGCTGTTGATGTTTTGTTTTGTTTTTTGCTTTTCCAAGACAAGGTTTCTCATTGTAGTCCTGGCTGTCCCGGAATTGACTCTGTAGACCAGGGTGGCCTGGAACTCAGAGATCTCTGCCTGCCTCTGCCTCCCAAGTGCGGGATTAGAGGGATGCCCAGTGTGCCAGGGATGCTGAAAAGTACCTCTCCACAACTGATGGCTCCTGGAAGAGGTACAAGAGGGGAGGGACTTGATTCTATTTAAGGGGCAGGCCACTGTGGCCTAAGGTTGAACTCTCTAGTATGAGTTTCCAAGTTACTCCACAACAGACCTGTGTCTAGCACCAGTTTCCAGGTTATTTCCCAACAAACTTGCATCTAACACCAGTTTCCAGGTTGCAAGCCTGCCCCTGACACTTCACTCCCTAACAACTACCAATCAGAAGAAAGACAGAAGTTACGTTTTTTGGTTTGGCTCACAGCACCAGCCAGTTATTTTATTTATTATATGTAAGTACACTGTAGCTGTCTTCAGACCTTCCAGAAGAGGGCATCAGATCTCATTACAGATGGTTGTGAGCCACCATGTGGTTGCTGGGATTTGAACTCAGGACCTTCAGAAGAGCAGTCAGTACTCTTAACCAATGAGCTATCTCTCCAGCCCCCAAGCCAGTTATTTAAAGGGCAACAAGATTCCATAATAGTCCCCCAGTCAGATGTGTGTCAGGCTAGAAACCCCCCTGCTTGATTGCTCGTCTCTATAAATGCTTGCTTGAAACTGGGTTCTGGGCTTCACCCTCCTGTCCTGCTGCATCAGAGATGGTGGTGTGGCCCAAGCTCGAGCTTGAATAAAAAGGTTCGAATACAACTAAATTGGAGTTGGCTCCTTGGTGGTCTTTTGCGGTTCTCGAAAAGGCACAACAGGGGTAGGTCACAAGGAGGGGCAGACATGGTAGGACTGGAAAGGGATTATGATCAGGGTGCATGATGTGAAACTTCCAGAGAATCAATAGAAATATTATGTGGAAAAAAAAAAAGTAAAGGAAAGAAAATGGCCCCCATAGGCTTATAGGGAGAAGGGCTGGAGGTGTGGCCTTGTTGGAATAGGTGTGACTCTGCTGGAGGAATTGTGTCACTAGGGCTCGGGCTCTGATGTTTCAGATGCTCAAGCCTGCCCAGTGTTGCATTCTCTTCCTGTTGCCTGTGGATCTAGATATAGAACTCTCAGTTCCTTCTCCAGCACTCTGTCTGTCTGCATGCTGCCATGCTTTCTGCCATGGTGACAATGGCCTAAACCAATGAAACTGTGAGCCAGCCCCCAATGGAATGTTTTCTTGTTAGAGTTGCTGTGGTCATGGTGTCTCTTCACAGCAGTAGAAACCTGAAGATGGGGTGAAACTCCACTAGATCACACAGGCCAAATTCATGGTAACATTAGCGGAAAATGTTTTCTAATGCAAGATCCTTTTGACTTAGCTGTGTTCAACCTGCTTACTCCTGAGAAAAGTAGCATACAACTGAAGGCGTGCAGATGGTGGTTTGCCATCCAGCAAGACCCACCACTGTATTGCTGTTGCCTCACTGAACACCAGCCTCTAAACTTTTACAGACACTTAATATATATTGTGTGCTCATGTGCCTTGATAGGCCTGTGGAGAATACAGAACAAGGTGGGCTGGGGGTCAGTTCTCTCCTTCTACTATGTAGGTTCTGGGGATTGAACTTAGGTACTCAAGGCCTTGGCAGCAAGCCCCTTTACCAACTAAGCATCTCACTGGCTCTGAGAAACAATTTCTAAATGGTTAGGAGTCAGCAGCACATGACAATAGAGGCAAACCTAAGACTTGTTGATCCATTAATAATGGTGTAGTATGCTGGGCATGGTTGAGCACACCTTTAATCCAGCACTCAGGAGGCAGAGGCAGGCGGATCTCTGANTTTGAGGCCAGCCTGTCTACAGAGTGAGTTCCAGGACAGTCAGGGCTACACAGAGAAACCCTGTCTCGAAAAACCAAAAATAAATAAATAATAATAATAATAATAATAAAAATAAAAAAATAATGGGGGCTGGTGAGATGGCTCAGTGGGTAAGAGCACCCGACTGCTCTTCTGAAGGTCCTGAGTTCAAATCCTAGCAACCACATGGTGGCTCGTAACCATCCATAACAAGATCTGATGCCCTCTTCTGGAGTGTCTGAAGACAGCTACAGTGTACTTACATATAATTAAATAAATCTTTAAAATAAAATAAAATAAAATGTAAATGAAGTAAAAAAAATAATGATGTAGTACTTGGATCATTACCTACATCACCATACAAGAACACAGAACTAGCCATAGAATGTTTCCCTTTAGCCGGGTGTGGTGGCACAAGCCTTTAATCCCAGCAC
>NC_034604.1:61375931-61379563 GCF_900095145.1 Mus pahari
AAAAAAAAAAAAGAAAAAGAAAAAGAAAAAAGAAAAGAATGTTTCAATGTTTCACTTTTCTTTTTTTTCTCTTTCTTCTCCTTCTTCCCCTCCTCCTCTTCCCCCTGCTCATCCTCTTCTTTCTTCTGGCTTTGATTTTCCTGACAGAAGGTATCTCTGTGTAGCCCAAGATCAATTTAATCTTGAGATCCTCCTGGTTCAGCCTCTCTGTTCCTGGGATTATAAGGATTATAGATTTGTGTCCATTGGCTTTTGTTTTTGCTTTATTTTTCCTTTGCAACTGGAGATAACACTCATATCTTCCTCCCCACCCCCTGCCTCTTTTTGGTTTGATTTGTCTGAGACAGGGGGTTTCACTGTGTAGCTCTGCCTGTCCTGGAACTCACACTGTAAACTAGGATGGCCTTGAACTCAGAGATCTGCCTGCCTCTGCTTCTGAGTTCTGGGATTAAAGGCATGTGCCACCACTGCCTGGCCCATGCATATCTTCTTAATTATTACCACTGGGGCCCGTGAGTTGTCTCACAAACTACCAACCTGAGTGGTGACTGACTAGTCAGGAATAGTGTATTGAGCATTTGCCCCAGGACTGATTGATCAAGGCCTTAGACTAGACTCTAGAGCTGATTGCAACCCTGAGCCAGGAACCTACAGAGCTCTGAAATTCACAAACATCTGTGCCAAGTTATTTCACCAATCAGGATTTAGGGATAGGGAATTTTCTTAGGAATATGTTTTCGTTGTACATTTGTCCTGTCCTCATTGGTTGGGTTACTTAAGTGTGGTGGGTCAACTTGACTTGTCTAGCATTCATGTCCCACCTTGCTAACAAGTATGTTAGTTGCCCACAAACATAACTCTGTCAAGTAGAATGCCAATTCCCAGGGAAATCTCTGAAACTTAAAACTTTACTCAACCCCAATTCAAAATTGAAGTCTTATTTCAAATGGCTACTTATTTAGGTGCATGTGACTCTCTTATGTTGGGGGTCCATCTCAGGGACAGCTTACAAAGACAAAACCAGTAGAAGCTCACACACAGGAACAGGAAGTGTTGCCGGGCAGTTGTTTCGGGTCCAAGCACATTATGGCTAACTATACAAAGCAGTTCTAACTGACCTCCACTGCGATTGGTTTCCAAGAACACTAAAGCATAGAAGATAACAGAATATGCAATCAACTGGGGCATGAAAGAGCTTCCTGGGAACAGCACAAGAGTTTCCTTGTAACAGTAACAACAGTGTAAAATGGCCGGCTAGGCCTTCACAATTATAAAGTGCATTTATCTAAAACAAATACGTGAAGGTATTCATGGTTTGCTCTGATTAAAGAATTATGGTAATTAGGCTGTGGATTATGTTTCTCTTTAGTTATTACTGTTAAAAGCTAGCATAAAACAGGATGGTGGGGGCACTTGCCTTTAATTTCAGCATTCTGGAGGCAGAGGCAGGCATTCAAGGCCTGACTGGTCTAGAGAGTGAGTTCCAGGATAGCCAGGGCTACACAGAGAAACCCCCCCCACACACTTCAAAAAACAAAACAAAACAAAACAAAAAGTTATCATAAAGCTGGGCGTGGCGGCGCACGCCTTTAATCCCAACACTCGGGAGGCAGAGGCAGGTGGATCTCTGAGTTTGAGGCCAGCCGGGTCTACAGAGTGAGTTCCAGGACACCAGGGCTACACAGAAAAACAAAAGAAAAAAATACCCCCCCCCCAAAAGTTATCAGAACAAGTAAATGGTTTTATTGCATCATTTCCACACTCATGTGACACTTTCTTCTTTTTCATGATTTTTCTCCCACAATCCTTGCCTAACTTCCTGCCTCAAACTCGCTCTCCTTTCCTCCCCATCCCCACCTGTGGTTTTCAGTCCTACCTTCTGGTTCACATCACACAGATTTGAAACTTTTTTTTTTTTTTTTTTTTTTTTTTTTTTTTTTTTTTTTTTTTTTTTTTTTTTCTTTTTTTGCTTTTTGGTTTTTCGAGACAGGGTTTCTCTGTGCAGTCCTGGCTGTCCTGGAACTCACTCTGTAGACTAGGCTGGCCTCGAACTCAGAAATCTGCCTGCCTCTGCCTCCCGAGTGCTGGGATTAAAGGCGTGTGCCACCATGCCCGGCCTGAAAATCTTTTCTTATTACAGTTCTCTTTATACTTTATCACTGTTGGGGTTCCGGGTGAGAGCCAGAAAACTCGCTTTGGAAACTGACAGACAGCTTAAATCTCCTGAGAAGCTTTATCTTCTGAGTGCTAGGGGTGGAGGGTGGGTGGGGGGTGGATAGGGGGTGTGGTGGGGTGTGGTGGGGGTGGGAATGGCCAGTTCAGGAGCTGAACCAACTCCCCAAAGGAGGATTGTACAAATTTTTTTTTTTTTGGTTTTTCGAGACAGGGTTTCTCTGTATAGCCTTGGCTGTCCTGGAACTCACTTTGTAGACCAGGCTGGTCTCAAACTCAGAAATCCACCTGCCTCTGCTTCCTGTACAATGTTTTTAACGTATGAGAACACAAAGCTGGGGGGGGGGACTGCAGTGCTACCCAGCTGTAGTTTGACATAGCGAGTTAAGTAGGGGACTGCTCCCTGGAGACTGCGCTGTATCCAGGGCACCAGGCTTCCAGGTCCTTAACTCAGCTTTTACAGCCAGGTCCTCTCCTGGACTCTGGCCTGGAATTTTAAAATGATAAGCGAACAAAGGGCTGGGTAAGCTGTATATAGTCAGTTAGGACATAGCGGGCAATTAGTATATATATCTTTACAACTTACTCACCTTGGTTTAGATAACAACAATTTCTATATGCTTTACTGATTAGCAGACAATTAAAAATATTTGGAGAAGTGGGATAGGCTCCTAGACCTGGGAACATGAACTTCTTTGACCCTGCCAACAAGATGGAGAAATTGTCCTTGAGAGGGCTGGACTCAGACAACTGTTTTACAACAGAAGCTGTTCAGCTATAGGAAGGTTCCCAGCTCCCTCAGGGCCTGGGATTGAATTTAGTTAGTATTTAGAATATGCTTCTTTTGCTTGCTCCTAACATTATCCATATACATACATACACACACGCGTGCACTCACACATGCATAAACAGACATACACATATACACATACATATACACACATATACATACACACACACATACCCAGACACACATATACATACACATACAAAAACACACATACATACACAGACACACATACATACACACATAGAGACACACTTTTTGAGGTGTTGGGCCTCACTATGTTGCCCTGCCTCATCTGGAACTCACAGGGCTCCACCTGTTTTTTGCCTCATGGGGACAGAGATTAAAGGCGTGAGCCACATGCTTAGCATTCCACCTTCCACGCGTGACAGAAAGTAGGCAGGATTTGCCTTTGGCCCTGAAGTATGGGTGGTGTGTGATAAAACTTTTCCTTGGAAAATGCAACACACACACACACACACACACACACACACACACACACACACACCTACTCACCCAGAGAGGGAACCTACAGCTGACCTAAGTATGGATGCCTCCAAAGTCCACCTTGGTGAACCAATGAATTTGACTGGGGTTGTGAGGTAGTTTGAGTAAGAATGGCCCCCACAGCCGGGCGTGGTGGCCCACACCTTTAATCCCAGCACTCGGGAGG
>NC_034604.1:61379628-61383493 GCF_900095145.1 Mus pahari
AGAAAGAAAAGAAAAGAATGGCCCCCACAGACTCAAAGATTTAAATGCTTGATCCACAGGGAGCCCCACTATTTGAAAGGATTAGGAATTGCGACCTTGTTGAAGGAAGTGTGTCACTACAGGTGGGCTTCGAGGTTTCAGAAGAGAGTCTCTTAATCCCAGCACTCGGGAGGCAGAGGCAGGCGGGCGGATTTCTGAGTTCGAGACCACTACAAAGTGAGTTCCAGGACAGCCAGGGCTACACAGAGAAACCCTGTCTCGAGAAACCAAAAGAAGAAGAAGAAGAAGAAGAAGAAGAAGAAGAAGAAGAAGAAGAAGAAGAAGAAGAAGAAGAAGAAGAAGAGGAAGAAGAGTCTCCTGCTGACTGTGGATCCAGATGTAGAGCTCTCAGCTACTGGGCCTGCCTGCATGCTGCCATGCTTCCTGTCATGATGATAATGAACTACATTTTTGAAACTAAGCAAGCCCCAGTGAAAAAATTTTTTTCAATGGGTTGCCTTGTTTATGGTGTCTCTTCACAGCAAGAGAACACTGAGTAAGACAGGTCACTTACAGAAATATGAGTGAGGGGTTAACCTCAGGAGCAGAGATGACAGCTGCATCACCAAAGCCCACCCCAGCTCACAGAGCTGGGGACCTAGGAACCTGGAGCACAGGGCACCGTCTGCAGGCAGGCAACAGGTTGGCGAGTGTCCTTTCCAGGGGCCTCAGTTGGTCTAAGCCTCTTCCAGGGTAGCCTGGTCCGTTTCTGCTTCTCCCAGTCCCAGGCTGCCCTGGAACTCACTCTGTAGATCAGGCTAGCCTGAAACTCAGAGATCTGCCTGCCTCTGCTTCCCATGTGCTTTGATTAAAGGTATGTTCCACCACTGCCTGGTCCACCTCAAGATCTTAATTATTTCTTGAATATTTTTAAAAGATTTATTTATTTTATGTATATGGGCACACTGTTGATGTCTTCAGACACACCAGAAGAAGGCATCGGATCCCATTGCAGATGGTTGTGAGCAACCATGTGGTTGCAGGGAATTGAACTCAGGACCTCTGGAAGAGCAGTCAGTGCTCTTAACCACTGAGCCATCCCTCATCAACTTAATCATTTCTTTAAAGTTCATTTATCATGAAAGGCAACCTGTTTGTGGGTTCAGGGGTTGGGTGTAGACATTTGGAGAGCCTTTCTCATCCTACCTCTCAGTGCTGTTGAAAATGTACATTCCCAGATGTCAGTGAGAGCATTCACCCTCCATCACAGAAATTGAAAGTCAAAGGGCTGAGAAAGTTGTCTTTCATCTCACACTAAGTCTTAGAAGTGACCTACAATATATATATATATATATATATATATATATATATATATATATATATATACTCTCTCTCTCTGACGTCACACATCAGTTGTCCCAAATAGTCAGGCCCTGGGGTGGTACACTGCATTATCTGAGAACTCAATTTCCTTTCTCAGGTCCCAGGACAACAAGTCCCCTCACAGCACGAGGACTTGAGAATAGCGATTCCCCTGTTACCATGGAGAGAGGGAGTACAAATGTTAGCCATGGTGGTGGTGAGCACTGTTTGTGGAGCCCTGTGTTGTCCTTGCTTACATAGGACAGAAGGAGGATAGCAGCTAGTAGGACCCAGCATGTATACCTCCTCCTACCAAGCACCTTTTGAGAGTTTACTGTGTTGTGGGCAAAGAATATATGGAAAGTCTCCTTTCCTTCTCCGCTGCCAGTCCTCTATGGGACTTTTGTTATAGCTGTTGTCAACTGTGCGCTGTGTAGGGGCTTGCTGTACTTGATCTATGGCAATGGAAACCCAGGTGCCCAGTCTTGAACTTAGTGTGCTGTCTTGTCTATAGCATTCACCCCTCAGCATGCACAGCGCAAAGCCAAGCCCAGCCAGGCCAAGCCAAGCCAGGCCAGTCTAAACAGCAACTCAGCTGTTTTCAGTTATGTGACCTAAGGACTAAATCCTTTGTTTGCTATTTTTGAGATGGATTTTTGGGAATAGCCCAGGCTGGCCTTGAATTGGAATTCTTTGAACTTGTGCTTGACTCCTGTCTGGCCTTTGACCCACACCCCCAAATGCTGGGGTTCCAGGGAAAACGTACCATCATCATATCTGGCTTTAAATAGTGAACTCTTGACATAAAGGTTACAGAAAGGTCACAGCTGACGGTGCTGGTGCTGGCATTGCTTGGATCCTTAGTCACCACAGTAAATAGCAGCAGCTCAGGGGCCTGACACTGCCTTGTCCCTGGCCTTCCATGGCCACTTCTTCCTATTGGACCACATCTGCACCCCCCCCCCCCAGTCCTGCCACACAGATTTCTTGCCCAAAGTCCATGACTGTCCTGTGTTGTTAATAGTTTACTCGAACCCAAGTGACAGACTTCCTGGAAAGTCAACTGAGTCCCTTAGGAGAAGGCAGAACTCTGAAATGCATCTCCAGTTGAGGAGCCCCAGATTTCAGCTAAGACATTATTTTACCGCACATTGCAGAGGCCCGTCTGCCTGTGAAAACCTGTTAGGACTACGGGGGTAAACATCAGTGGTAGAGTAGTACATCCCCAGAGGCTCAACCACGGCACTGCAAAATAAATTAATAATTAACTTAGAATAGGCTGTGACTTTACCGCTGTTTTATAATGTTGCTCCTGACCCTGTTTTTTTGAGATAGGGTATCACTTAGGGCTGTCCGGGGCCTGCAATCCTGCCATCCATCCCCTGTGGGCACTAGGACCGCAGTATTCACCAGCATACTGGTTCTATTGTGACTTTTTATTATTTATATTTATTTATTTTGGGTTTTTTGAATCAAGGTGTCTCTGTCCTGGGTGTCCTTGAATGAGTTCTGTAGACCAGGCTGGACTTCAATTCCCAGTGATCCACTTGTGTCTGCCTCCTGAGTGATGGGATCAAAGACATGTGCCACCATTGCCTGGGATCTGTTGTGACTTTTAACTATGACCCCCAACTACCGTGGGAAATAACAGTTTTGGAAAAGTCATCCGGAAGATCTGCCTTTTTCTCATTCTCAGTCACAGCAAATGACCCAGGCCTGTAACATTTACCCTTTTTAAAAGATTCATTGTTACTGTTGGTTATGGTGTCTCATGCCTTTAGTCCTAGCACTTGAGAGGCAGGCAGATCTCTGTGAGTTCGATGCCAGCCTGGTACATAATAAGTACCAGGACAAATAGAGCCATACAGCAAGACACTGTATCAAAAAAACATTAATTTTATTCTTTTTAATTATGTGCCTGTGTGTGTGTGTGGGGGGGGTGTGTACACATGTGTGTGTGGGGGGGGCATGGTTAGGTGCAAGTGAGTGCAGATGCCTGTGAAGACCAGAGGTGTTGGACCCCCTATAGAGTTGCATTTACAGGCAGTAGTAGGCTGCCCAGCATGGATACCAGAACTGAACTCAAGTCCCCTGCAAGGACTACCTCTGAGCAACCCCATATGCCCCTCTAAAGATTCAAATCAACAAGACCCTCTGACCCCCTCTGAGGAAAGAAACCAAGCCCTTCAGATCCCCCTCCCCCTGGCCACTGCCCCCGTGGTCTCCCTCTGTTCAGCCCACACTATAGTCCTCTCTGCAGCCACTCCATGTCCCCTTCTCCCTTCTGCTCCATTCAGAACTCAGGATCAGGAACACACTGGTTTCACAGCTGCCTCAGGCATAAGGGGACACAGCTCTCAAATGTCTCACTCGAGCTCCAGGGAAATCTTTAGGGTTTCAGGTTGAAGTCTGGCTAAGGACCTAGGTTCACTTCAAAAGCCTGAAGGATGCTGTCTTAGTCAGGGTTTCTATTCCTGCACAAACATCATGACCAAGAAGCAAGTTGGGGAGGAAAGGGTTTATT
>NC_034604.1:61383703-61386953 GCF_900095145.1 Mus pahari
AGAATCCTAGACTACCAGCCCAGGGATGGCACCACCCACAAGGGGCCTCTCCCCCTTGATCACTAATTGAGAAAATGCCCCACAGCTGGATCTCATGGGGGCATTTCCCCAACTGAAGCTCCTTTCTCTGTGATAACTCCAGCTGTGTCAAGCTGACACAAAGCTACCCAGTACAGATGCTCTTTGGCTAGCCCCTCCACTGCAGAACTCATCTCTCTCTTCCCTGTCAAACCTCCCACAAGCATGGGATCCTATATGTACCCTGCATATCCCGGGAGAAGGGCATTCATGAGTGTCTCACAGTTCTACATTCAGATATGGCTTCCCCCTACACTCTATTCTAGATTACCTTTGCAAGAAAATCTGAAGACAGGAACATTAAAAGAAATCTCAGCACTGGGGCTGTCCCTCAGTTGGTACAGTGTTTATCTAGCATGCACACAGCCTCAGATTTGATCCCCAGCCCTGTATAAACCAGGAGTTGTGTAGTCTTACTACTTGACTCAAGGTCTGAAACCATGTTTGATTACATAGCAAATTAGAGGCACCATATCCAAAGCATTTGTGTGTGTGTATGTGTGTGTGTGTGTGTGTGTGTAGCCCTGTCTGTCCAGGAACTCACTCTGTAGACCAGTTTGGCCTTGAACTCAGAAATCCATCTGCCTCTGCCTCCCAAGTACTGGGACTAAAGGCGTGCGCCACCACTCCCCAGGTCAAAGCAATTTTTATGTAAAAAACAAAACAAAACAAAAACCTATCTATATATTTCTACCAAAGGCCTTAGCCATACATAATTTTATGGATGTTATCTACCACAAAGTTACTTGTCAGTTATTTAAAGGGACAGGACAGGTAAAATGTGTAAAATCTAATCACTGTAGGTTAACATACTTCATACAAAAGGATAGCAATCAAACTGGTAACAAAAGCACGGAATCTCAGCCACCTTGGAGGCCTAGGTAAGGGAAGCAAAAGTTCAAGGCCTACCTGTGCTATAGGGCAAGTCCAAGGACAGCCTGGGCAAACTTAGTGAGGCTGTATCTTACAAGGAGATAGAGGGATTCAGCTCAGTGGTACGTATAGCATTTTTGTTTGGCATGTGTGAGCCTAGCTGGGTTCAGCCCACAGTTCTGAAGAAGAGCAGAGCAAACAGCCTTGGCAACAACAGTGTGTTTCCCTTGAGCCAGGGCAAGATGTCACACTCCTGGAAAGAACAGGAGCAGGAACGAAAGCCTGGGTGGGCTTATTCCTCCATCAACAGATATGCAAAGTCCCTAAGCCCCAGCGGGAGCAGGACAGTGTGTGTACTAGAACCCTGGCTGCATCAATGCTCACCAGAAGGACAGCCTGACTGCTGTCCTGGCAAGAGGATGATCTTGGCCTTCCAGGTTGGTCCTCTCCACCTACCATAGCTGACTTCCTGCCCTGAGGACAGGGAGGCTGTTCTTACCATCAAGTCATCAAGAGGCACTCTGAATTTATTGAGGAAGCCAGGGTGGAACTTGGAGATGTAAAGATTCCAGTCTAATGAAGCTATCTGCTCTCACAGGCCATGGAAAAACCGGCAGGGAAGACATACAACCCCAAGGCTGCAGCTACCGAGGCTCACAGTTCTGTATGAGATGCTTTGGTGCCACCTACCGGCTGCTGTCAGCTAAGGCAATCCAGAGCCCTGGATGGACCTGTGAGAAGGGGGGTGGGGGTGGAGGGGGATGATCCTCACCAAAAAGACAGGTTGGAAATATACACTACAATTAAATTTATAGAGTGTAAAAATGAGACTCGTTGAAGCAGAATTTTCCAGAAAAATTAAACAGGAGAGCTATAGACCTAGATATCTGAAGAGACATTTTAAAGGGACATGACTGTGGAGTCTGGGAAACTAGGAACCTTGGCATGATTTCTGTTGCAGGCATCCTTGTTTGCTTGATTTTGAGAGGATTTTTCTATGTAGCCCTTGCTGATCAGCTGTGTTGATCAGGCTGGCTTTGAATTCCCAAAGATCTGTCTGTCTCTGCCCCGGAGGGCTTAAAGGCTGCACCACTAGGCCCCGTTAGTTGTTTGTGTCATAACTCCAATGAAGAGGCCCTCTTCTCTCCTGGAAATGTAGGTCCAACTCAGAGATCCGCCAGCTTCTGCCTTCTGAGTGCTGGGATTAAAGGCCTGCCTGCTGTTTGCAACTCTATGGGCAACTTCTGAAACCTTGGTGAAATGACTGTTGTTGTTGTTTTTTTTTTGTTTTTTTTTTTTTAAAGAAAAGAACTGCCTGCCCCAAAAAAGAGGGAGGGAGAGAGTTGGGAGTGAAGGGAAACTGGGAAACAGAACAACCAATAGTCTTTAAAAACACAATCAAAAATCCAACTAAAGCACCATGAAGCCTCAGGGTGGTGCACACCTTCAATCCCAGCCCTTGGGAGGCAGAGGCTGGTGGATCTGAGTTCAAGGCCAGCCTGGTTCAAAGAGTGAGTTTCCAGGACAGCCAGGGCTCCACAGAGAAACCCTGTCTTGGAACCAAACCAAACCAAAAAGTCCCCAAACAAACAAACCTTCCCACCCCAGAGGTGAACTACCAGAGGTGAACTGAAGTTTTTCAGCGATGAACAGGACAGAATTCCCCACTTGCATTGGAGATTCTTCAGACTAATGAGAATTGTGTGATTGTGGGGAGCTGAAAAGTTGCAGGCCAGAGTAGAAGACAAAAACTCCCTCAGGCTGTCTTTGGCCCCTTTCACTTGTAGCTACCAGCCATCTCCCACCTGCCTCTGCCTCTGCCCAGGTGCCCTTTTGACTGTCAGGTAAAGCATTTAGAATGCATTAGCTTAGAATACCACTGGCTTCCACCACCCCCAGAGCTGGGGCTGTAACAGCAGAGACTCCCTGATTTGCTGTAGCCTACTTATCAGTGACTCTGTGAATCTATGGCTTTGGAACAACAGCTGTGTTTTGCATTGACACTGCAGTGGACCACAGAGAGAAATAACAGGTTGTTCAGTTAGGGGGTTAGCTTCTGGTGGAGTGCTTGCCTAGCAACTGCACGATGCTGGGGTCGGCTGCCAACATCGTTACTGTGGAGTTTCAGAGTCATTTTCTTAGTGATTAGAAATAACATTCTGTATATTTCAGTTGCGATGCATTAATTTAAAAAATGCCAGCCGGGCATGGTGGCGCACGCCTTTAATCCCAGCACTCGGGAGGCAGAGGCAGAGGCAGGCGGATTTCTGAGTTCGAGGCCAGCCTGGTCTACAGAGTG
>NC_034604.1:61387233-61389748 GCF_900095145.1 Mus pahari
AGACAGGGTTTCTCTGAATAGCCCTGGCTGTCCTGGAACTCACTTTGTAGACCAGGCTGGCCTCGAACTCAGAAATCTGCCTGCCTCTGCCTCTGCCTCCCAAGTGCTGGGATTAAAGGCGTGCGCCACCACCGCCCGGCAGAACAGTACATTTCTTACACACACAACAGTTCATTTCTCTTCCTTCCTGCCATACAGACAACTGGAAATGCCAATCACCAAGCTTGGATCTAAGGCTCTTAGCTGTTCTTCCTTTCCTTTCTTTGTTTCTGCTCACGAGATTCCAGAGTGGACTGGGATGTGGAAGGAACAGTGAAGTCTTGACTTCCTATCTGATTCTTAGAAGGCTAAAGGAGTGTTGGTAACGAATGAGCCCAGCTTCCTGCTCCCAGGAGTAGAGTGTGTGTGCGCGCGTGCGCGCACGCTTGTATCCCCAGAGACTGAACCCAAGGTCCTATCATGTTATGGCTCTACACTCTACCATGAGCCTTGCTCCTCTCCCCAGGATGGGGTTCAACAGCTGCAGGTGCAGTGGTGTTCATTTCTGGCTCGAGTGGGAAAGTGGGAACAGCAGAAACTGCAAGACTTGCACATGCTTGTAGTTTGTGGGTTCTTTGTTTGGAGAATGTCTTATGTTGTGTCTCTGGATTTTTGAGGGTGTACTAGAGAGGGTCTCACTCTATAGCCCATCCTGGCCTCTGACTAACAGCAATTCTATCATTTCAGCTTCCCAGAATGTTAGGATTAGTGTGAGTCACCATGTCAACATTTGCTATCTTGAGGGGGAGTGTCAGCAGTGCATCAGGGGTAAAACGACGCCCATTCTTCCAGCCTGGAGGTGGAGAGCAGTATCCCACACTTACACACTGCGTAGTGTCCTGTCATACCTTTGCTCTTTGCTTCTGATTCTCGGTAAGGTCTGCTTGTAGCCTCGAATCTGGGCTCTTCCTGCCTCCATCTTCTTTTCTTTCTTTAAAAAAGTGATTCCAATGGCTGCTTAAAGCAAGCATTTACTTATTTTATTTATATAAGTACACTGTAGTTGTCTTCAGACACATGAGAAGAAGGCATCGGATCCCATTACAGATGGTTGTGAGCCACCATGTGGTTGCTGGGAACTGAATTCAGGACCTTTGGAAGAACAGTCAGTGCTCTTACCCACTGAGCCAACTCTCCAGCCCCCAGCTTCCACCTTCCAAGTGCTGCTGGATTTAATGGCAGGCATCACCACACCCAGAGTTGTTCTCTTTACTCTAACGAGCTCCTCCAACACCTTTGAAACTTTTGTGTGTATCTGTTTCGGGTTCTCAATTTGAAATCTGTTGCTCTAAGCTGGGTGTGGTGGCCCACGCCTTTAATCCTAGCACTCGGGAGGCAGAGGCAGGTGAATTTCTGAGTTTGAGGCCAGCCTGATCTACAGAATGAGTTCCAGGACAGCCGGGGCTATACAGAGAAACCCTGTCTCNTGAGTTCCAGGACAGCCGGGGCTATACAGAGAAACCCTGTCTCGAAAAACCAAAAAAAAAAAAAAAAAAAAAAAAAAAAAAAAAAAAAAAAAAAAAAAAAAAAAATAATAATAAAAAAAAAATATATATATATATGCAATATTACAGGTGTCTCCGAGATCCCTAAAACAATACAGGGCAATACTGCCAGAGTGCCTGCCAGAGTGCTGATGGTAAGACCCTACTGCTGGAGACGTCATTTTGATAACAAGGCCTGGAAAAATCAAGCTGTTACTGACTGGCAGACTTCTCCCCTGCTGGGTACTACCAGAAGGTGCTATATGGGCTGCTATGGAAGAAAATTAATAGTCTTTCCTAGCTGTGAGCCCTGCAAGCTATACTAATGACTGGTCTGGCAAGATATTCCCGTGGTTGCAGTAGTGGCACACATGTTACTGGGTAACAAACTGCTTTCTGATTGGATTTAGGGCCTGCTCCACAGGAGGAAACTCACGTCTAGTGTATAAAATGAGGTGGGAGACCACTGCTGGGGAAGCCATCAGCCGATGGGCCACTATTACTATTTTGCTGAATGGACATAGTGTAAATCGACCTTTCATCTCTGTACACATAGATTAATGCTGTTTTCAGTCCTTGCCAGGGGAGCTTCTTTTTTACTGAGTATTGGCTTAATACAGAGATTCACAACTGGTCATGGTGCAGAGAATAATTATCTGTGGCGTGCTCAGCCATAAACAGGGCAGCAGTAATCACATCCTCTCCCCCAAATCTCAGGATACATCTCAGAAGAGGGGATGGAGAGACTGCAGGAGCCAGGTATGGGGAGCAGCTGTGACTGTCTGCACAAGGCCTGTACAATATCAAGCCACACTTCAGTATGGCCGGGGACAGCGTCACATGTGAAAGGGTTGATGAACAGGGAGTGGTTTCTAGTAGCATAAGATTTTTGGACAAGGGGGCTGGTGAGATGGCTCAGTGGGTAAGAGCATCCAACTGCTCTTCCAAAGGTCCGGAGTTCAAATCCCAGTCAACCACATGGTGGCACATAA
>NC_034604.1:61390013-61416124 GCF_900095145.1 Mus pahari
GCTGTTGTTTATGGTCTCACTGTAGGTTCACTGACTCTAACAATAATGCATGTGCCTGCCTGTGCTTTAAAACTTATGTCTGCTTTTTCTTTTCTCTTCTTCTTCTTCTTCTTCTTCTTTTTTTTTTTTTTTTTTTTTCTGAGAAAGGGTTTCTCTATGTAGTCCTGGAATTCACTCTGTAGACCAGCCCGGCCTTAAACTCGCAGAGATCTCCTGCCTCGGCCTTATGAGTGCTGGGATTAAAGGAGAGCACCACCTCTGCCCAGTGGGTCTGACTTTCTAAAAATTCTATTCTTTTTATTCCATATTCTACTTTCAGTAAATGTTTACTGTCTTTAAACTTGGCTTTCAGGAGCTGAAGCAATGGCCCAGGAGTTAAGGTTACTGGCTGATTTTGCAGAGGACCTGGGTTGCACTCCCAGTACCCACCAGGCAGCTCACGACCCTGCATAACTCCAGTTCTAGGGGATTCAACATTCTCTTCTAGCCTCTACAGGTACTGCATATACATGCTAAACTACAAACACGCATGCAATCCACTTTCGCACATAAAAATAAATAAACCTCCAAAAATTGATAAACTTAGCTTTCATAAATGTTTACTTTTAAAAGTATAGATTTGATTGTACTTTTTTATTATAGTGTTTTGTTTCTGAAAATTAATGAATAGCTATTAGTTTTACGCACAGCTGATGTACTTGGGGTCTACCTCTAAAATAGGAATAAAATCTCAAAAAGGATTACTTTTATATATGTCTGTGTGTATTTTTATCTGTTGTGTGCAGGAAGAGTGGAGATCCTCAAGGAATCCAGAGGTTTCAGATTCTCTGGAGCTGGAACTAAAATAAAAGTGGTGAGTCATTCAAGCCATGCCCCAGATCTTATTAATTTAAAGAAGAGTAAGGAAAACTCACGACTGGTAAGCTCATTTCACTGCCAGTCTCTGTACAGTTCCGTCAGGGAACAAGTGGGACTAGTTATTTTGAGACCCTTGGCACAGGCCTTTAATCCCAGCACTTGGGAGGCACAGGCAGGCAGATTTCTGAGTTCGAGGCCAGATTGGTCTACAGAGTGAGTTCCAGGACAGTCAGGGCTATACAGAGAAACCCTGTCTCGAAAACAGACAAACAAAAAACAAAAAATATTCTCATTCTTTAAACATCCTTATTTTTCTATGTATGCACCTATATGTATGTCTGTGAACCAAGTGCATCCTGGCGCTCATGGAGCCAAACTCGGGGGTTTGATCCTGTGGGAGTTAGACAGACTACCTCTCACCTAAAACCCTCGTAGGATGAATGTTCCACTACTTCCCGAGTTTGACTGACTCTCCTGATTTGAGCACTTTCCTTCACACGTTTCTCTCTGCAGGCTATTTTTGTTTGTTTTACTTACTTCTCCATTAAAGACTGGCTCCAAGCAAGTAAATATGGGACATCCTTTTGGGTCTTGCCATCACCCCAGGTGACTTTCTAGAACTTTTTTCCTCTTTCTGGTTTTGCTGACACCCTTGAGTCTCCTGTACTTGTGCCATCTTTCAGCACTGACCGCTGCTTCAGGTCCTCCACTCCTCATCAATTTCATCCTTCGGGGGGACTTTACGCTCGCTGAGCCGGACTCCCGAAGCCACAACTTTGGGCGGCTCCATCATTCCTAAGAAGCTCTGGTTAAGCGGTCGAGCCCCCCACTCCAATCTGCTGCGGGACGTCTCTACTCGCTCGGTGTGCGGATCACGTGTTTTCCGAGGCGCACACCCGCAGGCTGACCCCGGAAGGCGCTTTCACTTTTCCATCCTCCTCTGTCTCCCAGCTTCGTCCGCCGCCGCAGCGAGGTCTGGACGCAGGCTCCGCCCGCGCAGGGCGTGTCCCTCGGGGCGTGGCGCGCCGGGGCCGACGCGGGCGGGCGGGCAGGCGGGCGAGGGCCGACGTGCCGTGCGTGCCTCCGCGGCGGTCCGGGGGCTGCGGGCCGCACCGCCGCCCTCTCGGAGGCGGGCCGGGCAGACAGCGGCGGCCATGTTTGTGGCGCGCAGCATCGCGGCGGACCACAAGGACCTCATCCACGATGTGTCTTTCGACTTCCACGGGCGCCGGATGGCCACCTGCTCCAGCGATCAGAGCGTCAAGGTGCGCGCGGCACTCGCCGCTGCCCGGGGCCCGGCCCGGACGGGAGGGAGGCGGCGCAGGAGGGATTAATCCCAACCGAGGCGCGCGCGACCGGCAGCCGCGGACGCCGCCACGCCGGAAGCGGCGAGAGCCCTCCCCGCCGGCGGATTGTGGGGTCACGGACGCCCGCGCTCGCGGCGTCTTCCTACCGCGCCTGCGCAGGGAGGCCCTCGGCCTCGGGGCGCTCGCTAAGCGCACGCGCATGCTGGGCCTGCGGCGTGGGCCGCGGCTGTGGTCTGTCGCGCTTATCCTGACTTTGGGCTTCTTTTTCCTATGGCGCTGTGTGTGTCATTTCTGTGGGCCTCGCCTGTGCTCCTTTGCTCAGGACACATGGGATGCCCTGAAGGGCTAATACATGTAATACATCACACACACACACACACACACACGTTTTTCTGAGACTGACTTAGACTCTAGACCTGACTGATGTCCTCCAGTCTCAGTTTCACCACGCTGGGGTTACAAGTCTGAACTCCTTCACAACCCCAAAATAGCTGGACATCAGTTTTTAATTCGTGTTCATGTTCAAGTGGTCTCTGAAGATGGTTATCACAAGTGTGCGTTGAATGTGCTACGATGTAGTTTTTGGAAACAGGGTCTCAGTTCTGTATCCCAAATGATCTGCCTGCCTCTGCTGAGACAGTGGTGTGATTAAAGATGTGCGCCACCAGGAACGACTCCACTCTCCCAGCCCCACAATTTTAGAGACATATTCGTGTGAGTGTTTTGTCTGCGTGTATGAAGGTGCACTGCCTGGTGTGTCTGCGGGTCAGAAAGAGCGAGTTAAGATTGAGATCCATCTTGTTAGGAGAACCGAGCGTGGGTCTTTTGTTGGCCAATGAGTGCAGCTGATTTTGGTAGTAGTACCTATAGCCTTTTGGAATGGTGTTTACTAAGGTAAACACCATTGGGAGAGATCGTAATTCTGCATCTCGATGCTTGCTTACTTGCACAGCCAGCCAGTGAAGGGGCTACTTCAGCTGTCAGGCTACCAAACTGCCTGTGGCTTTCACAGCTTGGTCGTGGGACTGCTCATCTCTGTTGCTTTTGCTGTAGTCACCCCTCTGGCATCTCTGAAGGTGATTTTGTGTGACCACTTCTGTTCACTACTATTGGAAGTAGGCGAGAAAAAGACATCTCTCCAAGCCTTTTACGAGCCTTGTATCACACTAGGAGAGATGACCTACAGCTGACTGACTTAGTGAGCCTGAGCAGCCTGCTTGGAGAACCAGAGAAAGTGGTATTTGAGCCACTCACAGCCTTCAACCTTTTTAGCACCTGTTACAGCAGTCCCTGCTAGGTGACTAGGTGGAATTGCCTGGAAGAAATGGTTGATTTCCTCAAAGCTCTGAGAGTAAAAAGTGCCGACAGCTGGGCTGGAACTGTGCCTTCAGGAGCGCAGTCAGGGGCAGTCGTGGATACTTTTCTCTGGGCTTGTGGGAGAGTTTCAGATCGATGGTGTTTGGATTAAGGACAGTCAGGTTGTCCAGAGTACATTTTCTTTTCTCTCATTTTTCTTTTTCGACACTACATTTTAGCTCAGGCTGTCTTGGAACTCCCTGTGTGGAACAGACTGTCCTGGAACTGAAGAGGTCTACCTGCCTCTGCCTCCCAAGTGCTGGGATTAAAGGTGTGGGCCACGACTCCTGGCTAGAGTACTTTATCTTACTCAAGAGGTTTGTGTTTATACACTCTTTTTTTTAAAAAAAAAATCTGTGAAAATGATAGACTTTCTTTTTAGAAACAGTTACTGTGGGGCTGGAGAGACAGCTCCATGATTAAGAGTGTGTATCCTCTTACGATGAACTAAGCTTGGCTCCCAGCACTAATAGTCTGAGGCTCACAACCATCTGTAACTGCAGCTCCAGTAGATCCGGTGCACCAGTGCCGCCTTCTGGCTTCTCTGTGATCTTCACTCAGCATGCACGCACACACTTACACATGTAAATGATTCTTTAAAAAAAAAAAAAAAGTAACTAGTAAGTTCCTTGCTATCTGAACACTCCCTGTATTTATCAATCTTCTCCCTTCTTTGAATGTTTTTACTGTCTTTTAAAGAATGTCATCAAGCTGGATGTGGTAGCACACGCCTTTAATCCCAGCTCCTGGGAGGCTTGGGGTAGTTGGATTAGTTCCAGACCAGTGTGGTCTACATAGTGGGTTCCAGGACAGTCAGCACTATGTAGAGAGACCCTGTCTTAAAAACAAAAGGTTGGGAGGTGGTGGTATATGCCTTTAATCCCAGCACTCAAGAGGTAGAGGCCAGCTTGGTTAACAGAGTGAGTTCTGGAATGGACAGCCAGGACTACATAGTGAAACACAACAAACCAAACCAAACAGAATTTTGTCAAGTTCCTTCTGGGATAATTGAATGCCGGTGCTGACTTTAAAAGGTTCATTATTTGTATATGTGCATGTATGTGTGCCTGTATGAGGTCAGGAGGAGCTGATCCCTTGCATGTATGTGTGCCTGTATGAGGTCAGGAGGAGCTGATCCCTTGCATGTATGTGTGCCTGTATGAGGGCAGGAGGAGCTGATCCCTTGAATGTATGTGTGCCTGTATGAGGTCAGGAGGAGCTGATCCCTTGCATGTATGTGTGCCTGTATGAGGTCAGGAGGAGCTGATCCCTTGCATGTATATGTGCCTGTATGAGGGCAGGAGGAACTGATTCCTTGGAGTTTCAGGCATTTATGAGCCACATGTGGGTGCTGAGAACTGAATCAGGGTCCAGTACAAGAGCAGTAAGTGTTCTTATTGCTGAGCCATCTTTCTAACCTCTTCATTGAATGTCTTTGTGTGTGTGTAGGTGTGTGTAAGCTTTTCGTGATGAATTACTTTTTCTCCCAATATTGTTACATTTTCTTAGTAATTACCAGTTCTTAATACATTTTTGATAGATTAAATTAGAACTTTTTTATAGTCTATGATTTTCTTGTTGTTTTTTTTTTGTTTTGTTTTGTTTTTTTTCTTCGAGACAGGGTTTCTCTGTATAGCCCTGTCTGTCCTGGAACTCACTTTGTAGACCAGGCTGGCCTCGAACTCAGAAATCTGCCTGCCTCTGCCTCCCGAGTGCTGGGATTAAAGGCATGCGCCACCACCGCCCGGCAGAACAGTACATTTCTTGCACACACAACAGTTCATTTCTCTTCCTTCCTGCCATACAGACAATTGGAAATGCCAATCACCAAGCTTGGTTCTAAGGGTTGGAACACCCGGCTTCCTTGGTGTTTTTATTGAATATTTCACTTTAGCTTTGTTTTACATAACACTGATCAATGTTATCATGTTTAATTGTATTATTTTGTGTGAATGGGTGAATGTTTGCACATGTATCTATCTGTCCCTTCAGTGCCTCTAGAGGTCAGAAGAGCAGAAGAGGGTGTAGGGTGCTGAGAAGTGAACCTGGGTCCTGGTAGAAGACCAGTGCTCTTATATGCTGAGACATCTATC
This sequence comes from Mus pahari, assembly GCF_900095145.1. Taxonomy (NCBI): domain Eukaryota; kingdom Metazoa; phylum Chordata; class Mammalia; order Rodentia; family Muridae; genus Mus; species Mus pahari. The sequence continues at coordinate 61,395,628 of NC_034604.1, forward strand.
AAGCACTGGTTGCTGCTATTTTTTTTTTTTTTTTTGGTTTTTCGAGACAGAGTTTCTCTGTGTAGCCCTGGCTGTCCTGGAACTCACTTTGTTGTCCGGGCTGGCCTCGAACTCAGAAATCCGCCTGCCTCTGCCTCCCGAGTGCTGGGATTTAAAGGCATGCGCCACCAAGCCCAGTTTTTTTTTTTTTTAACCTCATTAAAATTTATTACCTCAAAGTGAATAGCCACTGTGTGTGGGTTTCTCCTCCTCCCCCGCCCCAATCTGGTCTGTAACTCATAGACCAGACTGGCTTGGAACTTATTTAGAGATCCATCTGCTTCTGCCTCCCAAGAGTTAGGATTAAAGGTTATGCCACCAAGCTTGGCCCCACTGTGCTTCTGCAGTCAGTTACAAAAATGTGGGATGCAGTGAATCTGTAGAATATTTTCACTTCTATATTGACACTGTATCCAGTCACTTCTTTTCCTATCTCCATAAGTCTCCTGGTTACATTTTCTTGGCTTAGATGGAACAGGATGACTTCCTTTGTATTTGGTTCATGTTGTAAGTAAATTCTTTTTCACAATCCACTTACTTAGTGCCACAGTTTGTTTATTCATTCATTTATTTACTTACTTATTTAGTTTTAGTATAGAATAGAGTTTATTCAGGGCATGGGGAGGGGAGTTAAGAGGGTAGTAGAGGCAGAGAAAGGCAGAGAGTGGCGAGTAGAGAAATGGGTTAGAAATGACCATGTGGAGAGGGGGGGAAGGGAATTGGGAGTAAGGGGGCAAGAGAGAGGCAAGAAGAGGGTAAGAGCTGTGCATTTTTTTTTTATCCTTTCTGTTGGTGAGCTCAAAGGCTAAAAATGGTTTCCAGGGGCAGTACTGAAATGCTTTCTATTGCTCAGAAGCACAAGCAAGGTGTGGTGTAGCTTAGAAAATGTGTCTGATACGTGCCCTTCAGGCATGATTACAGGCTGTGAGTTAGGTGTTGAGGAATGGCTAGTTTATGTCAAATCAGGTGTCTTTAAACAGAAGTACACACTAAAGAAGATTATATACTGATTGATTGGTGAAAATGTTCCACCAGATACAGGAACCTAACCTGTAGGAACAGTGTTTTCATTAGTCAGAGTTCCTCAGTAGAACATAGTTGGGGACTGCATGAGACTTTGGGCTGAGTCTTCAGTTCACCACTAGCCCCTAATGGCGGTACCAGGGCTGGGGACATGGTTGCCTTTGTCTGAGCTCAGCTTCAGTGCTGCTTGGTTTTCAGTGACTGTCAGCCTGAGGGCGAGTGCTCCCTCACTGGTGTGTCCTTTGTGGAACTGAGGGTCCCTTGTATCCACACTCAGTTGCCTTTGTTTTCTTACAGGTGTGGGATAAGAGCGAGAGCGGAGACTGGCATTGTACAGCTAGCTGGAAGGTTAGTGTTAATTTTTACATGGTTTGAAATGTTTGCTATTTTAGTATTAATGATTTGGTGTTCAGCTTTGAGAAAATGATAAACCTGACACAGTGTTCTTTTCCTGGAAATACAGTTCCTGGTTTTTTAAATTATTGTTTTGTTATTAAAGTAATAGTAAATTTGATAATAAGAATATTTATAGGTCCGGCCAGGTATGGAATCTCAGTGCCTTGGGAGGATGAGGCAGGAGATTGCTGTGAGTTAGAGGCCAGCTTGGATACAGAGTGAGACCCTGTCTCAAAATAAAACCATAGAGTGGAAAAATAGTATTTTTGTATCATTCTGCAATTACTACCTTTAGGGTTTTAGAATATTTCATGTTTCTTCCCTTCCTCTTACTGCCCACCCAACTTTATATTCTTTCTCAAACAAAAACCCCTACAAAACCACAAAAATAAAAATTAAAACAAGCAGAAGACTGTAAGACAAAAAAAAAAAAATGCCAAAAGAAAACAAAAACTTCATAAACTGTCCATGGAGGTCTTTGTGTTGGCTAATTGCTCCTGGACATGGGGCTTGCCTGAGGTGTGGTTGACACCCACAGTGAGACTCCACTGAAGAAAACGGATTTTTCCTTTGCTAACAGGTATCAGTTATAGATAGCATCTTGTTTAGGGGTGGGACCCTATGTCCATTTCTCTCTCTTAGCCCTGGGACCCTTGACCCCCTGTATGCTCCTTAGTGTCTGAGTTCTTATGTGCATCGCTCCTGTTGTGCTAGAAGTCACTGTTTGCTTGGTGTTGTCTGTCACTTCTGGCTGTTCAAATCTTCCTGCCTACTCTTCAGTATAGAGCCTTACTTAGCCTTGAAGGGAGGCTTTGATGAAAAACATCCCATGTAGGACTGAGTGCTCCAAAGTCTGTCATTCTGCACATTGTCCAGTTGTGGGTCTCTGTTAATTCCCATCTACTGCAAGAAGCAGCTTCTCTGATCTATGGGCATAGCAGTCTGTCATTAGGAGTCACTTTAGTGTTAAGATCCTTTGTCAGAATCGCAGCAGTAAGTGACCTACCTAGGTGCAGGTTCTTGGCCATCTTAGCAGTGTCGAGTCAGTCAGAAAGTGGTTGGTTTCTTTCACAGTAGGTTTGCCACTATGGCTCTAATACGTCTTGCAGATGGGTCACTTGTAGGTCACACGATTTGCAGCTTGGTGATCCCAACTGTGACTTTCAGGTACTAACATGAATACTAGATTTAAATCATTATTTTTTTTTTTTTTAAGATTTATTTATTTATTATATGTAAGTACACTATAGCTGTCTTCAGACACTCCAGAAGAGGGCACCAGATTTTGTTACGGATGGTTATGAGCCACCATGTGGTTGCTGGGATTTGAACTCTGGACCTTCGGAAGAGCAGTCGGGTGCTCTTACCCACTGAGCCATCTCACCAGCCCCTTAAATCATTATCTTATCTCTAGTTTCAAAAATTGATCTAAAGATCCCCTTATGACTGTGACTGCTTGAGGATCAATCCGTTTCCTCCTCAGTTTGGTCCTCACAGAATGTTTACTTCTGATTATACTTACTGATAATTGATTGCCCTTTCAGATACTCCTTTCAGTGACTTAGCATGCCTGTGTAGGGCAACAAGAGCTTGACCTGTTCAGAGGAAGGCGGAGATGATGCCAGTTTTTCTATCCTTTGTTCAGTTACCTTGTGGACCTGTGAGGAATCCATAATTTTTAGCAAAAGCAGTTTCTGAGTATTTGTTATGGGACGATAGTTTGTAGCAGTGCTATTTTCTCCTGGCCTCACATGACTATTGCCGTCACAAAGCCGAGTTGCCTTGGTGACTTCCAGAATTTCCTGGCCCTGTAGTCACAGTAAGGGAATGAGTGGACAGCACAGTGATGGCTGACTCTATGCTAATACAGAAGGCTGTAGAGCTGCTAATATTCTTTCTTAGAAAGAGATGGGGAAGAGTCAGCAGACCCTCCTTTGAAACTGACTGTGGTCTTGGGTGCTCCTATATAGACAAGGTAGGAGGTTGACTGAAGATGGCATGCTACAGTCATCAGCCAGGCTGATGGGGACTTGGTGATAGTTATCTTTCTGTGTTAACCCACTCTTATACTCCTGTAAGTAACCCAAGCAAAGTCACTGGTCCGCTTAGCTAGACTTGGATAGAATGCATTGGATAGAATTCTGTTGGATACCCCTAGGAAGAGCCACACAACACTGTAATAGCATAGATATAGTCCTTTGTACCTGGCTAGTTTCCGGTAGTGTAGTTTTTAGTTTCATCCATGTTGTGTTTTATGTATTTCCTCATCTTTGCTCTTTTCTTTTTTTAAAGATTTATTTATTTATTTATTTTTTGTATATGAATATAAACTGTAGCTGTACAGATAGTTGTGCCTTCATCTGGTTGTTGGGAATTGAATTTAGGATCTCTGCTTGTTCCAGTTGGCCTAGCTTGCTCAAGCCCAAAGATTTATTTATTATAAACACACTGTAGCTGTCTTCAGACGAGTCAGAAGAGGGCATCAGATCCCATTACAGATGGTTGTGAGCCACCATGTGGTTGCTGGGATTTGAACTCAGGACCTTCGGAAGAGCAATCAGTGCTCTTACCCGCTAAGCCATCTCATAAAGATAAAAGATAAAGCCCCTGCTTTATCTTTTCTTTGAGACTGGTTTATACTGTGTAGTTCTGGCTGTCCTAGAACTTATCCTAGACCAGGCTGGTCTCAAACTCAGAGAGATCCACCTGCCTCTGTCTCTCAAGTGCTGGCATTAAAGACATGTGCCACCATACTCAGCGTGTTTTTGTTGTTGTTGTTGTTGATGTTGTTTTGTTTTTTTATGTAATGTGTTATTACCACATTGCCAGAATATTATCAGCCACATTTTATTTATTGACTCATCTGCTGTTGGACATTGGAATTACTTCTAGTTTTTCAGTGTAAAAAATGTTTGTGTTTGGGGGCTGGAGAGATGGCTCATTGGTTAAGAACACTGGCTGCTCTTCCTGAGGTCCTGAGTTGAATTCCCAGCAAGCACATGGTGGCTCACAACCATCTGTAATGGCCTCTTCTTGGGTGTCTGAAGAAACTACAGTGTACTCATGTGCATGAAATAAATACATAAATCTTTAAAAAAAAAAAAAAAAAAGTAAAAAAGAGAAATGTTTGTGCTATAAGCCATTATAGCAAAATACTAGAATTAATTAAATGTAACAGACTCACAGCTTCAGTATATGATAGGTTAGGCTAATTAACCAATTTTCGCTTTGGGTCTATGGTAGGAATAGATGGGTTAAAGTCCCCACACATTTTGCAGCTCTGTATCAAAAATAGAAAGTCATGCTTGCATGGCAAACATTTTACTGACTAAGCTATTCCACAGACTCCCAGTTTGTTTCTTTGAGACAGGGTCTTGCTCTGTAGCCCAGGCTATTGTGAACTTGCAGTAGTAGTTCTGCCTCAGCTTCCCTATTGTGTATATCAACATGCCATGTGCAAAGGAAGCCCCCGTCTCACAATTTAGTACTGTCCTATGACTTGAAAGGCTATTTAGAAACATCCAGTAAATATTCTGTGTTGATTAACTGATGGTGATTTAAAAGTTTGTTACTGTTTGTTTGAGATAGCCTGGAGCTTGCAGTGTAAATCAAGCAGGCTGTCCTTAGGTTTGTGACATTGTTTATGAGTCTGTCTTCCCATCTGCTAAGAGTGTAAGCGCCTGCCGCCACACCCGGATACATAATGTAAGTTTGATAAAGGATCTTGCTTTCTAACCCTGATTGGTCTGGTACTTGCTGTGTAGACTAGGCTGGCCCTGTTTACAGGGATGCATCTGCCTGGGTTAAAGGCATATGCCTGACTATTGAAATTTTTAAAAATTGTGGTGACATCTTTGTGCAGACCTCATTCTTTAGTTAAAATAAGAATCTTAACACTTGGCCAAACAAATATATAGCACAGTGTGTCTTTTAGTTGATAGCTTTTTTTTTAAATTATTGTATGTAAATGTACTGTTGCTGTCTTCAGACACCCCAGGAGAGGGAGAGGGCATCAGATCTCATTACAGATGGTTGTGAGCCACCATGTGGTTGCTGGGATTTGAACTCAGGACCTTTGGAAGAGCAGGAGGTCTTATTCAAAATAAGATAAAAATTAATTTAAAAAAGAATACTAGCTCTAGGGGTTGATGAGATAGCTCAGCAGTTAAGAAGCCTGACTATCCAGAGGTCTGGAGTTCGATTCCCAGCAACCACAAGATGGCTCATGCCATCTATGAAGGGATTTGATGCTGTGTTCTGGCATATAGGTGTAGGTGTGGACAGTACACTCATACATAAGAAAATAATAAATAATAAGTACAACTCCAGAAGTCCACTATCCTAAATATCTTCCAAAAGTTCTAGGTTTTTAGAAATTAACTTTTTTGTTTTTTTTTTCGAGACAGGATTTCTCTGTATAGCCCTGGCTGTCCCGGAACTCACTTTGTAGACCAGACTGGCCTCGAACTCAGAAATCCACCTGCCTCTGCCTCCTGAGTGCTGGGATTAAAGGCGTGCGCCACCACGCCCAGCTCTTAACTTTTTATTTAAATGTTACATTGCATCTTTCTTGTCTTATTTTTAAACAGACACATAGTGGATCTGTATGGCGTGTGACATGGGCTCATCCTGAATTTGGACAAGTTTTGGCTTCCTGTTCATTTGACCGAACAGCAGCTGTATGGGAAGAAATAGTAGGAGAATCCAACGATAAACTTCGAGGACAGAGTCACTGGGTGAGATTATTTCCTTGCTCCTCTTTCCATATTATCTCCTGTTTATTTCACTTTGGCTTGGCTCACCCTGGTACCCAGGCAGGCTTTTCATTGTTCTAATGGAGAACCCAGAGGGTTTTCTTTGCACCAGATTCTGTGTATTTATGTATTTTATATGATTTTGTACAATAGTTAGTATACGGTTTTAGGCTGATTTGTAGTCCTTTTGCGATGTCTGGGATTGAACCCAAGGCTTCATGCCCTGTCACCGAGCTGTGCTGTCCCGGAACTGCCCTGTCCCAGAGCTGCGCTGTCCTGTAGCTGCACTCTAAGCGTCCCTTCCCCTCGTTTAAACTCTACCTCAGTTGATTGTTACCTGTGTGCTGCTCATGGTCCTCGACTCTCAAAGTAGAGAATTAAACTAGATTATAAGACTTTCCACCGCTTTCACTGAAGTTTATCGTATGAAGTGTTTTATTTTCCTTTCAATTTATTTTTCTTAGTAAACACACACAGTATAAAATTCAAAACCGTAAAAGGATGTGTGCAGTGAGAACTTCCTCTTCTCTGCTTCTGCCGTAAGGGTTTCTGGTCCGCAGACGTTCCGTATTGTCTGTGATTCAGTCCATTCCTTTACTGATGCTGTTGCAAGCCTTACGTTTACTGTTGAAGGAGTCAATTTTGCTTGATTTACTGCTTGCAGCATGCTTTGTATGACAGCATTATGTATAAAACTGCTAACATTTCTGGATTGGTGATGATGTAAGTGAGGTTACTAACCTAATATATTAATTTAGAGCTTGTATATGCACAGTGCTTCACTGGAAATAGAGACCAAGAGTGGCTTTAGGTTTTTGGTGCAAGAATGAAAACCTAATGAGTGGCAGAGTTGCCTGTGAAGATAACACAGTGGCTCTTCAGATCCATCACAGTTCTTTTCATGTATGATTTTTTTGTTTGTTTGTTTGTTTTTGTTTTTTTTTTTAAAGACTTATTTATTGATTATATGTAAGTACACTGTAGCTGTCTTCAGACACTCCAGAAGAGGGAGTCAGATCTTGTTACAGATGGTTATGAGCCACCATGTGGTTGCTGGGATTTGAACTCCGGACCTTCGGAAGAGCAATCGGGTGCTCTTACCCACTGAGCCATCTCACCAGCCCCTGTTTGTTTTTTTTCGAGACAGGTTTTCTCTGTGAAGCCCTGGCTGTCCTGGAACTCACTCTGTAGATCAGGCTGGCCTTGAACTCAGAAATCCGCCTGTGTCTGCCTCCCAAGTGCTGGGATTAAAGGCATGCGCCACCAACACCCGGCTCATGTATGGTTTAAAGTGTATTTTTTTTCCCAGGTGAAGAGGACAACTCTAGTGGACAGCAGAACATCTGTTACTGATGTGAAATTTGCTCCCAAACATATGGGTCTGATGTTAGCAACCTGTTCAGCAGATGGTATAGTAAGAATATACGAGGCTCCAGATGTGATGAATCTCAGCCAGTGGTCTCTGCAGCACGAGATCTCATGTAAGCTGTGCTGCAGCTGTGTCTCTTGGAACCCTTCCAGGTAAGCTCATAGCAAACTCCCCAAGTCTTTTAAAGCAGGCAGGTGACTTTTCACACTAAGAATTTACTGGTTTAATTTTTCAGATGCTTTTTGTAATTAGATAATATTATCCAGAGGACAGTTTCCACTTTCCTATCTCCATAAAATGGAGGAACTTATTCATTATCAACAGTTTGGTGATAACTTTTTTTTTTTTTTTTTTTTTTTCAAGACAGGGTTTCTCTGTGTAGCCCTGGCTGTCCTGGAACTCACTCTGTAGACCAGGCTGGCCTTGAACTCAGAAATCCGCCTGCCTCTGCCTCCCGAGTGCTGGGATTAAAGGCATGCGCCACCATGCCTGGCTAAATTAGAATATTTTTAACACAGATCTGTGCAAATAACCAGATACATACCAACCCAAGAAGACATACTATACTCAGTCATGTAAAGAACTCATACATTTTCCTCAAGGATCTTTTTCTCACAGAAAAATACTTTGTGGTCATTTCTTCACATTTTACTATATAATTTATTTTAAAGCATCCAATAAGTGAATCCCCTAAACAATTAATTAATGAACTAATTGGAAACATCCTTACCTTATTGACTATGCTGGTATAGAACTTGCTGTGTAACCAGCCAGCTCTGATGTTGAACTTACCCTGCTTCACCCTCCTGAGTGTTGGTCATCATGTCTGTCCCTTCGTTATTCCTGTTTAATGCTCCGCGTTGAGTGTTACTGTATGACTATGCTATGGTTGCTTTTACAAGATTTAAACAAAGCTATTATTTATGTGTGTGTTTGTGAAACACATATGTGTCTGGTGTTCTTGGAGGCATGAAGTGGATATTGGATCCCTGGAACTTGAGTTATAGTCTGTTGTGAGTCGCCATGTAGGTCCTTGGAATTGAACCTGGGTCCTCCAGAGGAGCAATAAGTGATCTTAACTTCTGAGACATCTTTCCAGCTCCCATGTTTGCTTTGTATTTATTTATTTTAATCACTTGGTAAAAAAGAAAATATGCCGGGCATGGTGGCGCACGCCTTTGATCCCAGCACTCGGGAGGCAGAGGCAGGTGAATTTCTGAGTTCGAGGCCATCCTGGTCTACAGTGTGAGTTTCAGGACAGCCAGGGCTACACAGAGAAATAACCTGGGAGAGGAGAGAGACATAGAGAACGAGTGAGCTTATTTTGCTTCTGTTTCATGTTGAGACTTTCTATTAAATTCTGTTACACTGTAATAAATACATGATGAATATTTATAACATTTGGGTTCTGTAGATATTAATATGGGTATAGATATTTGGTCTGTGAGCACTAGTTGACTCTGTAATTTAACTAGCAGCCAGATTATGTGAATATTGTATGTACACTCTCTCATGAAGCTGTTGTTCACATAGAATAATCTCTCCATACCTTTTGTTATTACCGTAGCTCTTTATAGTTTATCTAAGCTTTCTGTTTAGATTAGTGGCTCTAATTATGTAATGCTTTAGTAATAAAGCTTTAGTTTAGTTTTTTTTTTTTTTCCCAATGCTAACTGTTGGAATGCCCTTGTTTAGAAGAAGTGCTCCTTGAGAAGCAGTTGTGAGGGACAGTGTGTGCAGTCCTCACGCGCACATGTAACATGGCAGGGCTCTGGTGAACATCCAGATGTGATGGGGAGGATCTGGCTGACTTGTAGGTTGTCTGTCTCCTGGAGTCCAGGTCTGAATCCTGTTAAGCCCACAGCTTATTGTATTACATAAATGTTTCCCTTCCTTCCAGCTCTCGTTCTCACCCCCCCATGATCGCTGTGGGAAGTGATGACAGCAGTCCAAATTCAATGGCCAAGGTTCAGATTTTTGAATACAATGAAAATACCAGGTCAGTACTGCTTTGTTCCGAATTGTGTTTACGTTTTAAATGATTGTCCTTTATCATCTGCCTTGTACATGATTCATTGTTACTGCTTTCCTGAGAGATACCAAGTTCTGTGCTATGCTTTCATTTATAGTTAGTGTTTTTTTTTTTTTTTTTGTTTTTTGTTTTTGTTTTTCCCAAGACGGGGTTTCTTTATGTAGCCCTGGCTGTCCTGGAGCTCCCTCTGTAGGCCAGGCCTCTGTCTCACAAGTGCTGGAATTCATGGACTGTGCCACCACAGCCTGGCCTGTTTTTTTCGGGTCCTGGAACTCACTTTGTAGACCAGGCTGGCCTCGAACTCAGAAATCCACCTGCATCTGCCTCCCGAGTGCTGGGATTAAAGGTTTGCACCACCACGCCCGGCGCACAAGACCTCGTCGGCACTGCAGTTGTGGCTGAACAGGCAGATGGGATGTGAAGACAGGAAGCGCAGGAGCCTGTTCCACTGCTAGAGTGTCTGTCATCTTACTGGCCACTTGGACTTGAGTACAGGGCCAGAGGGTAGTTTAAAGAGGTGTGATTAAGTATTTTAGAAGGGAACATGAGTGGTTGTTAAAAGTCATCTAGTTGGGAGATGACAGTGGCTTTGGCATAAAGTAGGGACAATGAGAAAGGGGAAGATGGCAAGGTAATGCAGGTATGTGATAATGCAGGTATGTGATACATTTATCTCAGTGCTTAGGAAGTCTGAACACAAAAGCAGGGTAAAAAGCTTTGACACTAACAGCACAGGCTGGCCAGGAACTCAATGATCTTGTCTAGTTCCTAAATGCTGAAGTCACAGGTGTATGCCATCCCTTCCCTCCTTCCTGTCTGAGACAGGCTCACTGTGTGTGTGTGTGACCTTTGTTGGCCTAGAATTCACTATGTAGACCAGGCTGAACTCATACAATTCTCCCTCCCTGTGGGATTAAAGGCATGAACCACCATGCTAGCCTCTTACCCTTTTTTAAAAAAAGATTTAAAAAAAAAGGCTAGGAGAGCACTGTCTGTTCTTCTAGATGTCATGAGTTTAATTCTCAGCAACTACACGGTGGCTCACAATCATCTGTAATGGGATGTGATACCCTCTTCTGGTATGTCTGAAGACAGCTACAGTGTATTCATATACATAAAAGAAAATCTTAAACAATAACATACATTAAAAAAATAAAAGAAACAATTTAAAAATAAAAGTCTGGATTTATTAGGCTTTTTTTTCCGAAGATATATTTATTTATTTTTCATGTATTTTAAAAGAGGAATAAAAAGGATCACATTTTTTAAAAAAGATTTATTTATTCTTATTATATGTAAGTACACTGTAAGCTGTCTTCAAACACACCAGAAGAGGGCATCAGATATCATTATAGATGGCTGTGAGCCACCATGTGGTTGCTGGGATTTGAACTCAGGACCTTTGGAAGAACAGTCAGTGCTCTTAACCGCTGAGCCATCTCTCCAGCCCCCTAAGATTTATTTTATTTTATTTTATTTTATTCATTTATTTATTTATTTTGGTTTTTTGGAGACAGGGTTTCTCTGTATAGCCCTGGCTGTCCTGGAACTTATTCTGTAGACCAGGCTGGCCTTGAACTCAGAAATTCACCTGCCTCTGCCTCCCAAGTGCTGGGATTAAAGGCGTGCGCCACCACGCCTGGCTAAGATTTATTTTATATATGTGAGTATAATGTCACTCTCTTCAGACACACCAGAAGAGGGCATCAGATCTCATTACAGATGGTTGTTAGCCACCATGTGGTTGCAGGGATTTGAACTCAGGACCTCTGGAAGAACAGTCAGTGCTCTTTGCCTCTGAGCCATCCCGCCAGCCCTGTTTTGTGTTTTTTCTCTGTGTAACCCTGACTGTCCTGGAACTTACTCTGTAGACTAGGCTAGCCTCAAACTCGGAGAGCTCCACCTACCTCTGCCACCCTCAGGCTGGGTTTAAAGGTGTGGGCTACCACTGCCCTGTTTACCCTTTCTTATCTAAGGGCACTGAATTTTAGGGTCAGTCTACCCTAGTATAATGAATAAGGAATAGATAAAAAACCTTTTTTTTTTTGGAATAAGGTTATTCCGGTTTGGGCCTATGAGTTAAGTCATTTGGGGGCCACTATTGAGTGTCCCCCAAAAGGCAAGCATTTTCTGAGAGGAGTATGAAAAACATTGAGATATGTTAATGAACTTTTGCATATTTCTGACATTTAAAAGAAAAAATTAGTTACTCATTTATTTTGAAACATACATAGTCCTGGTGGGCCTTGAGTTCACAGAAGGTGAGCCTCTGCCTCCACAGTGCAGGGCTTAAAGCGGCATGCCGCCAAACTTTTTATTTTAAGATTTATGCTTGTTCATGTACATGTGTATGCATGCGTGTATGCCACCTATGTGCTGGTGCCTACAGAGGCCAGAGAAGAACATTTAGATCCCTTGAAGCTGGCGTTACAGGCAGGTGTGAACCACCTGAGGTAGGTGTGGACTCGGGGTACTGCCAGTGCTCTAACCCTGAGCCATCTCTCCAGCGTCAAGTTTTGTGAGTTTTATATCTGAAAATTTTAATTCCTTTTTCTTTGAATTAGGAAATATGTGAAAGCTGAGACTCTTATGACAGTCACAGATCCTGTCCATGATATCGCGTTTGCTCCAAATTTGGGAAGATCTTTCCACATCCTGGCAGTAGCAACCAAAGATGTAAGAATTTTCACATTAAAACCTCTGAGGTGAGTTGTAGAAAACGAGGAATTTGAAAGTACTCTTTCCTTCTGCTCTCTTCCTCTGTGGAGAACAGTAAAGGCACAGGTCTGCAGAGTGAGTCTTCTTGTGATTGCTTTATGTGGCTTTTTGGAGTGAGGACTTAGTTTGAATTGTTTCAGTCCTTTGTTTCTATGCTTCCTTTCTGCTACTTTGTCTTGTAAAACTGTTACATCTGTTAGAGTCTGAACTTGTTTCAGAGAATAATGTGCTCTTTTGCGGGGTGAAGTTAAGTCCAGATTTTGGAGAAGTCAAATGGAATGATATTCACATAGTCCAAAAGTTGACTAGGAAGCCGGGCCTGGTGGCACAGGCCTTTAATCCCAGCACTCGGGAGGCAGAGGCAGGTGGATTTCTGAGTTCGAGGCCAGTTTGGTCTACAAAGTGAGTTCCAGGACAGCCAGGGCTATACAGAGAAACCCTGTCTCGAAAAGCCAAAAAAAAAAAAAAAAAAAAAAAACTTGACTAGGGAGTGGGGGAGTGGGCAGGGGACATAAGTGCACATCAGGAAAGAATATGTTAAGTGTGTTTATTTGTATTTCTTACTTCAAATGTGTGTTTATGTGTGAGTGTGTATATACACATAAGGCACTTTTTGAAAACTTTGTTAATCTTTTTTTTAGGAAAGAACTTACTTCCTCTGGTGGTCCAACAAAATTTGAAATCCATATTGTGGCTCAGTTTGATAATCATAATTCTCAGGTCTGGAGGGTGAGTTGGAACATAACAGGAACAGTCCTAGCATCTTCAGGAGATGACGGCTGTGTTAGGTTGTGGAAAGGTAAAGTTTTTAATGGAGGGGTAGTTATTACTTATATTTACTTTTCACTTGAAAGTATAAACTCTGAAATATATTTAAAAATTTTTTTAATATTGTTTAAAATAATTGTCCTATATTTGTACTGTTTTGAAATATCGGATTACCTAGTTCATAGAATTAATGGCCAATTGAATTGCTTTATTTCTATGTAGAAGAAAGCCAGTTTTAAAACTAGTTAGAACATGGGGTATCTCCAGGAAAAGCTAATGTGGATAACTGTTTTATTAAACCCTGGAGAGGCCTCCACTGGTCCTTGGTAAAAGTATTTGCTTCCCATGAGTAAGGACATGAGTGTGAATGTCTGCAACCCCCTGCTCCTTTAGGGAACTGGGGGCAGAGAGGGGAGACTTCTAAGAATCTAGGGTCCTTAATCTGGTAAACATAGGTCAGTGTAAAAAAAAAAACAGTAGAGTCCTTTTCTTAAACAAGGTTGAAATATGGGCTTACATCTGAAATTAACCTCTGCAAGGGTGCTGTGGCACTCTCTCTCTCTCTCTCTCTCTCTCACTCACTCACTCACTCACTCACTCACTCACTAGAGACTTTAGATTCATCATCTTTTCTGATTGTGAGTTTCTTGTGCCACACTGAGGGAACTTGGTCTAATCAGTTGCCACTCAGCTTCACAGTGGCTGACTCCATTCTGAACATCAGCTGTAGAACTGCAGTGGGTCTTTTGCCCTCAGTAATATTTGCTTCATAAAATGCAGTTTGGCTAAGCCTCGATGGCTTCCCATTTTTTGTCTTATGGTATATTCTGTAGGATCAGCCCAAAATTTCCTATCCTCATTTTGATTTTAAGGACTTATTTTTAGTTTCTAAACTTAAAATAGGACAGCCTTGTTGTTTCCCATTAGGCTCTTTAATTTTGATTTACTGACTTCAGTGACTAGTTTTGCATTCAAAGAATGAGACCATGTTAGATGAACCACTATACTGTTAAGCAGAGGTTTTCTTATCAATACACATCTCTGACCCTAATCTAAACAGTGCCCACGTAATGTGCATAGCCAAGAAGACAGCTCCAGTCCTTATTTAGATTAATTGTAAGAAAGCCAAAGGATTTGGGTTTATTTCTTTAAAGGTTTTGTTGTGATATTAACTTGTATTGGCAGAGGACAGAGGATACCCTTGGGTATTCTTCTTCAGTTATGACTCATTTTTGTGTTTGAGACAAGGACTTTCTTGCCTAGAAACTCACCAAGTAGGCTAGGCTGGCTGGTCAGCTGTTGATCCCCAGGGATTGGTCTGTCCCTGATAGTCTGTTGCTAGGATCACAAAGGCACACCACTGTACCTGGTGGATTCTGTCACTGACTCTCAGTCCACATGGCTGCAAGTCAAGCACTTCACTGAGTGAATTATTATCCCAGACCAGATACTAACTTCCTTATCTCTGAGATTAGATAATTGTCTCAGCTAATTGTCTCTGAAAGATGGAAATAGTAAAAAGCTTTCCTGTTTTTTAAACAACTAATAGTTTTTGATACAGGATCTTATTGTGTAGCTTAGGCTGATCTGGAACTCACTGTGTGGCCCAGGGTTAACCCCAAACTCAGATCAATTCTTCTGCCTCAAGTATGAGTCATCTTGGCTGGTTTAAATTAGTAATTCTTTGAAAACCTTAATATATTTCATCTAAAAATTGTACTTACCTAGAACTAAATGTAGCTTGCTGGAACTGTGGAGATGGCTCAGTGGGTAAAGAGCTTGCTGTAACCAAGCAGTGGTGGTGCACGCCTTTAATCTCATCACTTGGGAGGCAGAGGCAGGCTGATTTCTGAGTTAGAGGCCAGCCTGGTTTACAGAGTTCCAGGATAGCCACGGCTTACAGAGAAACCCTGTCTTGAAAACAACAAGAACAACAAAAAAAGAGCTTGCTGTAAAAGCATGAGGACCCGAGCTCAGCTCTTCAGCACCTATGTGAAACCCAGGCCTATTAGTGTGCAGTTGTAATTCTAGCTCAAGGGAGCCTTAAGCAATAAGGTTTTTGGAGCTGCCCAGGAAACTGGTGTAGTCAAATTGGTGAACTCTAGATTTAGCGAGTCTTTATCTCAAAAACCAAGATGGGGAGGCCAAGGGGAAGAGAGCCAGCCCAGGTTAACATCTGGCTTCCATGTGCATGTTTGTGCACATGTATATGGTGGTACATGCACTTTAAGAGCACTTGGTAGGGGACTGGAAAGATGGCTCAGCAGTTAAGAGCACTGACTGCTCTTCCAGAGGTCCTGAGTCCAATTCCCAGCAACCACATGGTGGCTCACAACCATCTGCAGTGGGATCTGATGCCCTCTTCTGGTGTGCCTGAAGTTAACTACAGTGTACTCATAAATAAAAATAAAATAAAAAGAATCCAAAACTTCTCTCGAGTCCTTGGTGTCATCCTATGAGGTGAGGTAGAATCCTCCTCCTCCTCTCCCATAACACTTTCAAAAAAAAGCACTTGGGAGGCAGAGGCCAGGTGGGTTTCTGAATTCGAGGCCAGCCTGGTCTACAGAGTGAGTTCTAGGACAGCCAGGGATACACAGAGAAACCGTGTCTCGAAAAACTAAAAAACAAAAACAAAACAAAACAAAAAACCAAAACCAAAACAAAAAAAAACTGAAAAAAAAAATGTAGCCCATACTTTGTTTCAGTTCCTGTAGTTTTAGGAGAAGAGTACAGATATATGTATTTATATGAATAGATATTAGTCATATTAATTCCTTTGGCTTTTTTTCTTTCAGCTAATTACATGGATAATTGGAAGTGTACTGGTATTTTGAAAGGTAACGGGAGCCCAGTAAATGGGAGTTCTCAGCTGGGAAACTCAAATCCTTCACTGAGCTCAAATATTCCAAATCTTCAAAATTCATTAAATGGAACTTCTGCTAGCAGGTAGGCTCTTCTGTGGGAAAACTAGAAACCTCAACCCCTGCCCCCATGCACACTTTTTACGTATGTGGGTGTTTTGCCTGCATGTATATCTGTGCTCCATAATGTGTGCAATGTTTGGGGAGGCCAGAGTCAAGTGTTTTGGAACTGGAGTTATGGATTCATGTGAGCAACCACGTGGGTGCTCAGAATCAAACCTGGGTCCTTTGAAAGAGAGCCAGTGCTCTTAATTGCTGAGCCACCTCTCCTAGTAGTCATTCTAAAAGGTGAATTTTAAAATGGAATAAAGTATTTCGCCAATAATTGTGACCCTTACTCTTGGAATTTCACTCTTGCCTGTATTTGGTGGCTTCCTTGGTTATAGTATGGACAGTTTTTAAGTCCATTGAATTATATTCTGAAATTCAGTGGTCAGTAAAAACGTTAGTAGCTTTATGATTCTGTGTTCTTTTCTGCAGCAGTGAAAGGAGATGTGGTTTAATAGAGTTGACTCTTAGATAAACATTCGGGTCTTTTTTTTTTTTTTTTTTAGTGCCTCTTGGGTAGGCTTTGTATCAGGTCACATTGAAATTTTAAATAAAGTCCATAACTACAGCTTTGTGATATCAGTGTGTGAAATGATTGGTCTTTTGTGCATATAATAACTAAGAGAAAGTAGTAAGATATAAGATTTTGAAGTTTAGGCTATTCTGCATACATCTAAAACAAAATTTGACATAATCTAGAGTCAGCTTTTTTCATTCAGATTTCAAATATGTAAATTTGCAATATAAAAATTTAAAAATATGCTTTTGGGTGTAATTTGGAATAGAGGTTGAGAAACTTCCAAGTTCAACCTTAAAATGGCTCTGTAGTTACCCTATTGTCATCCTAAGCAGAAGAACATAGATTTTATTTTTCTATTGTTATGATTACTACTATATTCTTTTAATAAAGAAATCTTGCTGTTTGATTTTGAGGTTTTAAGTATTTGCAACTATAGAAACTGTTTCCAGTTACTATAGAGAAGAACAAATTATTTTATGAAGGAGTTAATTTTTAAAAATCTGGTCTTAGGTTATGGCTTTAGTACTGTGTTATTTTCTTCCATAAATAGCTTTGATCTGTTTTCTTATTGTGCCAATACCATCTTTGTTAGATCTGTGATGCATTCTCCCTTCTCCGTTTGTGTTGTGTCCTTTAACAGAAAGCACAGCTGAGCACAAGCTGGCTGGAGTAACTTTGCTGTTTTGCTGCTTGTTGCATGCACACAGGAATGGAAATCAACTCCTTTTCCCCTTTCCCAGCGCCGTTTGATCTCTTCCAAGATGCACCAGCAGCCCGTTCACTACTACACACAGTCCAAAAGGCCTTTAAAGTGACAGTGTATATAACTTTTGTACCAGTCAGCCTCCTGACACTATAAATGGAAAGGCTTTTTGTTGACACATCATCACCAAAACAATTTTTTGGGATGTTCTGGAGACTAACTTGGGAAAACATTGCTATTATCCTCATAAGCAGTTGGGAGGAGGGAAAATATAATTTTATTCCATTTGGAGAATATAGGAATATGTCTTTTATTTTCTAAAGCAATAAGCTAAAATGATGAGTTTTTATAATTTTAATTTGAAAATCGAATAAATATTTTCTTAAAGATTGTTTTGAGTGGTAATGTGTTTACCTTTTGTAGACTTGCTCTATAGGTGATATCATCCACACAACCACTTTACAGGTGATATTATCCACACAACTAGTTTTTCTTGTAATTAAAAGTACTAGTAACCTGGCACCACAGTTTATACAATGGTTTGTAGCCAAGCAGCACATTAGCATTTGCTAGTTTAGAAGTGGAAACACTTCTAAGTTTTCATCTCATACCCATTACAAAGATGGCTGTTTCTAATATATGCATGAATGTTTATGGTGTGATCTTATACAACTTGGTTTCCTTTAAGACAATTTGGAAACATGAGTTGACATTTTTTCAGAAAATGTGCATGCAGTTGAAATTCCATGTCTCAGGATTTTTAATGTGTTGTTTCAATGAGTTCCTGTCTTCTGACACTTGACTTGACAAAGTTATACACCTTTTCATTCACTAAACTGCATACATATTACGGGTAAGTTATAAGATGGTAGAATAACAGGCTATAATTCTTTGAGCCTTTTTTTGCACCAAAATTCTGTAGCTATTCTAAGTTTTTTGCAGGAAACTAAGGCTGTCCAATGGTTGTATTTTTCAAAGCCTGTGGCAGTGACCAGCTTTCCCACGTAGTGTATTGGAGTTGCTTCTCAGTATCATGTACGCACTAACAAGGTGTGTCTGCTGCTGCAGCACACACAGGACTGCTGACAGTGGACAGCAGTGTGTAAATCAAAGAGTCAGATGGGATTGGACAAGGCTTCACATTTATAAAATGAATGTCTCTGTAACATACGGACTGATAATTTTGGGGGGCATTTTAACTTTATCAGATTGTATTTTTTTCAAACTTTTATACTTAACCTTGATTCAAGTGCAAGCCTTGATTTGTACTGTTCTATTAGTTGTGGCATGAATATACAAGCTTTTTTTCCCTTCCTTCCAGCATGTTTTCTCTTCTTTGGTTCTCTTGTATTTACTGCTTTTCTCTTTTTCTTCTGTTTCCCTCCCTCCTCCCCTGTTGGTTTTGTTTTGGTGTTTTGTCCCTGTCTTCATTATTTCAGGTATTTCTTTCCCCCTCTGGATTCCCCACGGGCTGGATCAAGATGGTCCAGTTGTGCCCAGCTCCTTCCTCCTCCTGCTCCTCTGCTAGAGCACTCTTGCAATGCTGACACTGCCAACCTCCAGTATCCTCACCCTCGCAGAGGATACCTCTCTCGGCCTCTTAACCCCTTACCTGAGAATGAAGGGGTGTAAAATACTGACGCAAAGGCCTTATCCAGATGCTTGTACATGCTTTTACTCTGGGCTGCTTTTGGTTTCTTCATTTTCTTTTAGAAGATCCTTCTTATTTAGGGCATGTCTTGCATGTATCACAACTCAAGTGTTTGAAACCAAACCTTTTTTTGTACTTACGCACCAGGAAACCTTGGCTTCACTGGTTGGTTACCTTTGATGAGATGAGCTTCAAAAAAGCAATATTAACTGTGAAAGATTCCCAGTATCTGATTCAAAGTGCCTGTCTTGTAAATTCTGTGTGGAATTGTTATCATAGAGTTCAGTTTTGTCTGTTGATAGGTAGCTTCATTGGAAAGCATATCATTGTGAACTTCACTCTGTATTTCAGACATTAAGAAATGTTTTGAATTTTATAGGCTGATGTTACAGAAGACTGTAAAATAAATCATTCCTGTGTATAAAGCAGCAAATCATAAGGGTATTTTTGTCTTTTTTTTTTTTAAAGGAAAATGCCTTTTACTTCTGGGAATTAATACTTAAAGATTTTGTAATTATTCTCCAAGTAGGTTATTTAATAAAAATATTTTAAAAGATGTGAATCTGTTGTCTTATAAAAAAACCACATGTACTTGGGTTTTGAGAGTCTGTATAGGCTTACCTGGAACTGAATATGTAGCCCAGCACAATCTTGAGCTCACATAACCTACCTTTGCCTTCCTGGGCTTATAGGCTTGTACCCATACCTGGCTAAAATGAATGCACTTTAAGATAATTTAGACTTAGTGTCATTTTCTCACGTCACCAAACCAAACCAACACAAGAAAAAGCTTAAAAAACAAACCCGAACAACCCTTAGGGGATAAGCAAGTGTTACACTTATAAAAGGTACAGTGCCAGGTGAGATGGCTCAGTGGGTAAAGATGCCTGCCACCAAACTTGACCACCCGAGTTCACTCTCCAGAACCACATGGTGGTGGGAGAGAACCAACCCCTGCAGGTAGTTCTCTGACTCCACACAAATACTAACATAAAATAGAATGTCATTAAAGTTAGAATGTCAACATGCAAATTAACATTCAGAACTGACAAGTGTCTTCAGTCTCATTATTCATTATTATTATTATTATTAGTTCTTTTGAGGCAGGCTTTCTATATAGCCTTAGTCTTGGAACTCACTATGTACACGAGGCTGGTTCTTGAACTCAAGAGATTTGCCTGCCTCTGCCTCCTGAATGTTGGGATTATAGACATGCACCACCATGCCCAACTCAGCATTATTTTGTAGATGAAGTTAGAAATCAAGCTTTATTAAAAGTGTGGAGGTAGTAATCTTATCTTGGCCATTTCTTTTGAATTGTTGAGGATTTACCTTTCAAGGCAAAAGGATATCTTCTCTAAAAATTGTATTTTATTTATGTCTATGTGTGGGTATATGCATGAGTGAATGCAGGTGCTCTTGGGGTCCATTAGAGGGGTCAGGTTCCCTGGAGCTGGAAGAGTTCTGGGCAGTTGTGAGCTGCTGGACAGTGGAGCTGGGAGCCTAACTTGGGTTCTCAGCTAGAGTAGCAGGCACTCTTTTTTTTTTTTTTTTT
>NC_034604.1:61416209-61423786 GCF_900095145.1 Mus pahari
GCCTCCCAAGTGCTGGGATTAAAGGCGTATGCCACCACGCCCGGCTGTAGCAGGCACTCTTAAACACTGAGTCTTAGCCGGGCCTTGGGAGGCAGAAGCAGGTGGATTTCTGAGTTCGAGGCCAGTTTGGTCTACAAAGTGAGTTCCAGGACAGCCAGGGCTATACAGAGAAACCCTCTCTCTCTCTCTCAAAAAAAAAAAAAAAAAAACCCAAAAAAGCAAAAAACAAAACACTGAGTCTTCTCTCCAGCCCAAAGAGATGTTTTAAGAAGTTTCATACGTGCATGTACATTTTTTTATACTGGTGACATTGTTATAACCTTATTTATAGAACATCTTAACTTGGAGAGGATAAAGATTAGATAGAACAGATCTTAGTTCAATTAAAGGAATATTTGAGTTGTGTTTAATGCCAAATAAGCCAGACATGGTGGTGCATGTCTGTAATTCCAGCACTTGGGATGCTGTGATACTTCTCAGAATTAACAGTTTATGTCTTTGAGATTTCAGTGGCTCTATTACAGAGTTAGAATGAGACTTTGAGACCGACCATTCTCCAACTTAATGTGGTATTTCATAGCTAGCATGTCCAGTATACAGAAGCTAGAGGGTATGTGAAAAATAAAAAAGGTGCTCACTCAGTCAGCGTGCAGATGCATTTTAGTGAGAGAAAACACTTATGTAATATAGTGAATAACAAGGGCTCTGCTTTGTAGTCAAGATGGCACCACTGACTGTAAAACTACTGATTTGCCTTAGCAGGCAGAATGTGGAAGAGATGTGGCAATTTCACAGGTTGGCTAAGGTGGAGAAATAGGGCTGTTTTCAGGGAACATGACTGTTGGTTGATTTTTTTTTTTTTTTTAAAGCTATTTTATTGGGTTAGTATATTTCTACCTTGCTTCTCATCCCAGACACTAGGTTGGAGAGAACGGTTAGAGGGGAAAGGGGATGTAGACCTCTTGACGACTTGCTGCTGACTGGGGCATTGGGTTTTGGGGGGCCAGTCCAATCTTAGCATCTCCTGCTTCTCATCTGTTTGCTTACAAACACATGCCAAACCACAACAGCAGCCAGGGGCACCAGCCTCCACAGCCCTCTGGCTTTCTCATACCCTCTCCAGAACCCTGAGAATTAAACTATGTGCAGCTAGCATACATCACAGCCCTGCCTGTGAAAGAGGTAAACCAGTCACCTGCTGTGACGCAGTCTCTTATCCCACACCCGGGTTAAAACAAAGATACCCACATACCTGGACTTTTAAAGACTCCAAAATTCTGACTACACATGACATGTAATCATAGTGTGATTGCTCTGAATTCATCCCCTGTAACCGAGATTGAATACTGACTGAGGCGTTCCACTGAAACCATCTGGAGCTCTCCTGTTTATGTTTTGGATAGGTTTCACTTCTGGTCCTTTGGAAGGCACTACTGGTTGTAGGGCCTCTACTGGCTCTAAGCTCTAAAAGGGCCTTGCAGACTACATTGGGAATTTCAGTCTTTCTAGTTGGCAAACTAAGGTAAGGTACAGGTTAAGACAGTAGGAACACCGATCTGTTGAATAAGAGTACCAAGGGCTTCCGTGTGGGACTGCTTTCCCGGTGTGTGAGTTGAATTACCCAAGACTCCAGTTATCCCTATTTTACAAATGAAGGCACATAACCAAGACCTGGAAGACTTGGTTTACATATAGGCAGTTCTAGCCGTAAGAGTTCAGGCTTAGGACTAGAATTGCCTCGATAAGAGTTGCCTTGAGTCGGTGGAGAGATGGCTCAGCCGTTAAGGAGCACTGACTGCTCTTCCAGAGGTCCTGAGTTCAATTCCCAGCAACCACATGGTGGCTCACAGCCACCAGTAATGAGATCTGATGCCCTTTTCTGGTGTGTCTGAAGAAAGTGACATTGTACTCACATACCTAAAATAAGTAAGTCTTAAAAAAGAATTCAGGCTTTTCTGCCTGCATATACTTTGGCTCATCTCTGGAGAATCAACAGGATGCTGAGTGCTTTAGGATAAGTTCCAGTGACTTGAGGGTTGTGGACAGTTTTTTGTTTTTTTTGTTTTTTGTTTTTTTTTGTTTGTTTTTTGGTTTTTCCAGACAGGGTTTCTCTGTGTATCCCTGGCTGTCCTGGAACTCACTTTGTAGACCAGGCTGGCCTCGAACTCAGAAATTCGCCTGCCTCTGCCTCCCAAGTGCTGGGATTAAAGGCGTGTGCAACCAGTGGATAGTTCTTGAGTTGGGAACCCGGGAATAAAGAAACTATTGGACCCATTGCACAGCTCACCTCCAACTGGGTTAAGATCTTTGTGAAAGAACGGTAGTTTATATAGATTGCTTTGAGCTCCACGGCTGAGGGTTTGTTAAGTTTTTGCTTGATTTTGAGTTTTCATTGGATGTGACATACAATTATCACAAAAGGGGGAAAAAAAGAACAAGGGGATAGTGTACAGCAGAGTAGAAGACAGAGTTTTGATTGATTTTTTTTTTTTTTTTGTAAACAGTCTCAGTTTTCTTTTTTTTTGTCTGTTTATTTTGTTTTGTTTTTTCAAGACAGGGTTTCTTTGTGTAGCCCTGGCTGTCCTGGAACTCACTCTGTAGACCAGGCTGGCCTCCCAAGTGCTAGGATTAAAGGCGCGCGTGCACGTGTGTACGTGTGTGTGTGTGTGTGTGTGTGTGTGTGTGTGTCTGTGTGCAACCACTGCCTGGCTAGTCTTAGTTTTCTTAGGTAATGTGACCTTGAACCTTGAACAGGGTACCCTACTCCCTCAGCCTCCCAAACACAGGGATTATGGGTGTGCGCCATTATAATAGGTATTGTTTCTGGAAAGAAACCCTGAAGAGGTTAACCAAGAGTGACCACCCAGGAGGCTTTTGAAGGACACAGAAAGGAAAATGATCAAATAAGTCTTTCCCCAGCAGGCCAAAAATCAGGTACAGCAACCGTGGGCTTTGCATTTCTCTTCTACTATGTTCGAGTGTTTTTAAATAGACATTCAAAAGCTGTTGACGGTAAGGAATTTGTTAGGAAGAAGTCCTTTCCCTTTTGAGACGCTGAAGTTTTAAGACAGACACGATACATTTTTCAGGTAAAACTTGTGCGGAGCCGGGCAGTGGTGGCACACGCCTTTAATCCCAGCACTTGGGAGGCAGAGGCAGGCGGTTTCCTGAGTTCAAGGCCAGCCTGGTCTACAGAGAGAGTTCCAGGACAGCCAGGGCTACACTGAGAAACCCTGTCTCGAACCCCGCCCCCCGCGAAAACAAAATTTGTGCGGAACAAAGACGGTGATGGGATTTGTGTGACTTAGTTAGAACGGCAGTTAAGGAAATAAATTTCCCCCAGTTGGTCCCAGCGTTCTCCCAGGCGATTAGGTGTAGCTAAATTTCGTGACGTGTGTACCCCAAGGAATGATTTGCTAAGCAAACCATGAAGCTTATGAGTCCACTAATTGGCGATAGGAAAATTAAAAAAAAAAAAAAAAGCCAACCTAGTGGGGAAAGGAGACTTAACGGACCTTTGGGGAGATCTCAAACCTAGGAATAAATCCCAAGGCTCTCACAACGGCGGCTACGGGAAAGCTTCTCCCTTCTAAGCTGCGCGGCTTCGGGTCTTCAAATCCAGGAACGCGCGGTCCTTACCAATCACAGGCTTCTGCCCGCCCCTTGCCCTAGCCTAGCCCAATCCCGGGCGGGCTCAAAGGCCACGCCCTCGCTTCCTACAGGAGGGAGAGCTCGCGGGCCTCCGGGGCGCGCGCATGCGCACTGCGGCGCCGCGGATCCGCCCCTCTAGCGGACGTTTTCCTGGCGCTCGTGGCTGGCGGAGCTGGGGGCTCGTGGCCGGGTGAGGAAGGGTCGTCGGTGCGGTGGACTCGAGGGAGAGGGCAGGGCTGGAGCTTCTAGGCGGCGGCGGTGACCGCCCGGCCTGGTGGGGGACACGGGCCAGAGGCTGGGCTGCTCTGTGCGATCAGGCGCCGGCGTGTGGCCCAGGCTCCCTGCCCGGGCTTTGGAGCGGCGGCATCCTCGTTCCCTCCGGTCCGGCTAGGGATCGCTCACTTCCCATGGTCTCTGAGCTCCGCAGTGTTTTCTTCTTGCAAAGTGCTCTGGCGCCTGTTGTGCTGTATTGTGGTGGGCGGTCCTCCGTCCTTTTGCCTGACTCTGCCTCGGGAAGTAAGGTTTTTGTTCGCTCTGAGGGGAGGGTTCTTATGTCAACCGGTGTCTGCTAAGCTTCCTGTACCCTTACCCCTAACAGCTAATGCACAAATGAAAGTCTGATTTTACTCTCCCCTCCTGCTTTGCTCTCGATTTCAGACTTTGTGTGGTTAAGCATGAGGTCCCTTCTGACATCGTCGTTTGGAGGCCAGCTGTCTATAGGACAGTGCAGTCATTCGCACTTACCCTTTTGAAATCATGCTTCTGGTATTTTCATTTCGACCAAACCAACTTTTTCTTCAGATTTCAGCGTTGTGGGCGAACTTCACGGTAAGTTTTAAAAGTTATATACGAAACGGCTACCTAATTTTGACATGTGTCACAGGGTGCCAATAGTTACATGATGATTGCTGGCAACTCAGTGTTTCGGGTTCTACAGCATGTACTTTTTAAATGTATGTAACTAAGTACATAGACCTTTAAGACAACAGGAAGTAATCTTTTATGTACCCATGAATGTGATTCATTAAATACAAGTAAATCAATGTGTGAAAATTGAAGCCACTGTACTTACTCCTTTAAAAAAACAGCATAGGTGGTTACTTGTTTTTAATACAGTAGAATAATAAATAACATTGTGTTTTCTTAACATTACATGGTGGATAATGGAATACTAAGGGAAATTAGTGCCCTTTCCCATATAGGAATGTTTTAGGAACGTGCTGTATGCATGGATGGGGTTTTTTGTTTTGGTTCGCTTTGGAAATTTGTTATCTTTACATGTGTGCATACACATGTTAGAGGATAACCTGTGGGAGTTGATGCTCTCCTTCCATCAACTTAGATTGCCAGGCTTGTGTTTTTAGTTAGTTTGTTTTTTTTTTAAAAAAACTTTAATATAGGACCTTCTTACTTCTGGCATGGTGCTGGCTGTGTAGCCCAGGCTGGACCGAAACCTAAGGCAGTCTTGTCTCAGCCTCCTAGATTGCTGGCATATAAGGCTAGACTTAGGCAGCATAGTCAGAACCCTTGAGCAGTGGCTCAAAATGTAACGGACAACATGTGCTGGGAGTAAGTAGTGGGTCTCAGCTCTAGAGAGGCATTTGAAATTAGAAACATTAGAAGTTGATAACTGATATAGCAGGAGGAATTAGAATTATCAGAGGTACCCATGTATGCCACAGCTCCTTTGTTGTCCTATCTGGGGACAACTCTCCTTCCACTGTGTGGACTTAGGTCATTGAGCTTGACAGCAAGCATCTCTGCCACTGAGCCATCTTGCCAGCTCTCAAGAACAGAATTCTAAACTTACCCTAAAAGTCACTAGTTTTATACTGTCTTTGCTTTTCTCACTAGCTAAGTTTGTGATTCTTCATATTCCTTCCTCCACTAAACCATGGGCGCCTTAGCCCATGAGCATGACAACTCTTATAAAAGAAAGCATTTAGTTGGGGCTGGCTTGCAGTTCAAAGGTTCAGTTCATTATTATCATGGAGAGAAGCATGGCAGCATGCAGACAGACATTGTGCTGAAGAAGGATCTGAGAGTTTTCTATCTTGATCTACAGGCAGCAGAGGTACACAGACATTCCAGGTCTAGCTTGAGCATATGAAACATCAAACCTCCACACCTCCACAGTGACATACTTCCTCCAGTAAGGCTACACCTCCCAATCATGCCACTCACTAAAGACCAAGCATTCAAACACAAGAGTCTGTGAGGGGCCATTCCTATTCAGACCACCACAGTGGGTAAAGCCGACTTGTGTTTCTTGCTCTGTCGGATAGAAGAAGGTAAGTGTAGTGTTTGCTGTGTATGCTCTTAATTGTAAGGTGGCGAGGTCTTCTGAGGTTTACTTTAGCTCAGAGTACTTGTTAGTAACCATTCTTACTGATGTTACAAAAAAAATCTTGTTTTGTTTTGTTTTTTAAAGAGACATTGTACTTTTAATCATCGGAAAATGTAATAAAATATTCAACTTATTTTTCAAATGCAATTGTTGCAGTGAGATGGAAGATTTGCGAGGAATAGCAGAAGAGTCATTTCCAAGCTTTTTAGCCAATTCACTACTTGGTAATAGTGAGGTTTTGGGAAATGTCACTTTTCCATCAAATTTTGGCTTGCCCATTGCTGTTTCTACACTTGCCAAGAGCAGACCCAGCACTGACAACAGGTAAGTTGCACTTGAACAAGTATTTTCTTTCAGGTTTACAAACCCAGTGCTTCTCTCTGGATAACTGTCACTCTCTTGTTCTCCCAACCTACTGGCTTCATAGGCTTTCTTGTTTATGTTCAAGACTATGTCTGAAGGTACGTCTGTGCGTAGTTTTCTAGCTGGAGAAAGGAGGCTGGTGAATTGTTTCTCAGTGTTGACCTGCAATTGTGGCAGTCGTTGCATCTTGTTATCTCCCTCCCTAGCCCTTCCTGGATGATTATGAGTTAACTTGTATTCAAATAATTTTAAATTACTCAGACCAAGTTTCTTACTTTTTAGGAACCAAACCACCTTTTATTTTATTTTTTGTATTTCTTATTCTAGTTTTATAACCAAGTACATGTTTGGCTTAGTACATTTTATTTATATTAGTCCACATGTGATATATGTAGTTTGTACACATGATTTCATGTGTGATCTTTGCAATGTGTAAATTCTGATTGTGGTTAAATATCTGACCACTACTGAACACCTTCCAATCTAACAATTTAATGAGGGATAGCATTTTGACCTTTGGGATAAAGGGGTTATGGTAACACTGGGGCTCCTGTGTGTTTTTATTTGATGGGAGTTAGTTTTATTTTTTAGCCCTATGACATTAGTTAATTTTGTGTAGCTTAAGATGACTTTGAATTTCTGATCTTCCTGTTTTTACATAGAATTATAAATAAGCCTCTACTACCATACCCAGAATATGTAGTGTTGGGATCAAACCCAGAGTTTTATGCATACTAGGCAAGTGCTCTACCAAAAATCCTGTATTGTTCGCTCAACAAGGTTTTAATTGTCAATGTTGTGTAGGTGTCCTGATGTCCAGGAATCATACTTAATGGAAGAGAGGTTTTCAGTTCCTTCCGCATCATCTCCCAGGTTCCAGAGGGACATCCCTGAGCCCAGAGAAAGATTAAGACTCAGCTTTCAGAGTGATGAGTGAGTTCTTGTCTTATTAGACTTGGGGAAAAGGGATGACTTTGTCTTTGATTATTAATTCTTAGTGTCTGTAAGAAAGACCTTTCTGTACATCTCTTAACTATATTTTTAGCCTTTAAAATTTTTTTTTCTGATTATAAATGAAACAGTCATTGAAAAAAAAAAAAACAAACTACTGGCAGCTGTTAGAAAGACAAAGCATCCAAGCTAATTATCTGTTAACTAGAGAAGAGACCCTGATGACATTCTCTTTTCTTTTCATTTCTTTCTTTTTTTTTTTTTT
>NC_034604.1:61423882-61426072 GCF_900095145.1 Mus pahari
CACTTTGTAGACCAGGCTGGCCTCGAACTCAGAAATCTGCCTTCCTCTGCCTCCCGAGTGCTGGGATTAAAGGCGTGCGCCACCACGCCCAGGTCTTTTTTTTTTTTTTTTTTTTTTTTTTAATATTACATTGCAGGGGTTGGAATGTACATGTGTGCTTGATCATGGAAGCATGCCATGGCACATATATGGATGTGAGAAGACACCTTACTGGAGTCTTATTTTTTTCTTTCTACTGTACTGGTCTTGGGAAATAGGTTTGGTGGCAAATAACCTTTATCTACTGATTCATCTTGCTGGCCTAGTTTATTTTTGATCTTTCATTTTAGAGGTAAGAATAATTTATACATTTGTGTGCATACACTGATTCTGAAAAACCAGAATCTCTAAAACTAAAACTTAACTTGAAGTTCTTGGTGGTTTTAGTATAGACAGTCTTAAGGTTTCTGGTTAACTCTGCATTTTAGTATTGGCAAGGTTGAATGTACTAAGACATTATTCATTACCTTCATTTATATTGTAAATTGCCTCTTGATAGACTTTATATATGTTTTCGTTTTAGAAATTATTTGTTTTTCTATTTGTTTACTTATTTGAGACTTCTATGACATTTACAGTATTTTTTTACCCCTGCTCTCTTTTATTAAAGTGAGATTTCCCTGTATTATGTATGAGTGTGCTTGGGTTTAAGCTAGAGGCATTTAATATATGACAGCTTTAATAAAGGGATAGAGAAGAGCAGGAAGTAAATTGTCGTTGGGGTAAAGGCTGTGTATGGAAGCATGGCAGGGTCCTTACCTCTTTAACTTGAAGCTCATGGTTTGGTTTTGTTTTTGTTGATCTCCTTACTGAATTTAATTAAGCTTGGCCCTTGGTCTCTATCAGAAGGAAAATTGCTATTAACAAAAACATTTTCATCTGAATACAGAATTATAGAGACAGATAGAAAGTTAGGTATGAGAACAAAGGCAGGAGTAGAAATAAACTTGTGAAACCTTTATGTACTGGCTGGTTTTGTGTCAACTTGACACAAGCTGGAGTTATCACAGAGAAAGGAGCTTCAGTTGGGGAAATGCCTCCATGAGATACAGCTGTAAGGCATTTTCTCAATTAATGATCAAGGAGGGAGGGCCCATTGTGGGTGGTGCCATCCCTGGGCTGATAGTCTTGGATTCTATAAGAAAGCAGGCTGAGCAAGCCAGGGGAAGCAAGTCAGTAAACAGCATCCCTCCATGGCCTCTGCATCAGCTCCTGCTTCCTGACCTGCTTGAGTTCCAGTCCTGACTTCCTTTGGTGATCAACAGCAATGTGAAAGTGTAAGCTGAATATTGTGCAGGCATAGGAACCCTGACTAAGACACTTTATTTCCAAGGGGGAGGGGGGGGGAGAGAGAGAGAGAGAGAGAGAGAGAGAGAGAGAGAGAGAGAGAGAGAGAGAGAGGAAGAAGAAGAAGAAAGGGAAGTTGGGTTATCTTCTAGGCATAATACTTATGTGGTAAAGAAAAAACCATTTTTTTTTTTTTTTCTTCACTTGAGAGGCAGGGTAGTGGTGATTATTCTCTTTGGATCTGGTGAGCTCTGTGCCACAGGAGCCCACATGCTTATCCAGTCCCTAGAATGCATTTCTAGAAAGATAGAATACAGGACTGAATGACAGGTATTTCTATAGATTTACCTAAAGGTAACTAACATTTTTATCATAATTTCACTCCCTCAAAAAGTTCTGCTATAAGGAAAAAGAACTACATAGAAAGCCCAGATTTGTCACATGCTCTCATGAAACCAAGAGCAGAAGAGAAGCAAGTCAACACTGCATCTGTTCAGGGTCAAAGCCTTCTGGATGGAGTTTCTCCTCGGCAACAGGTACCAGGTATGAAATGTTAGAGACTATCTCATGTGCCACGTTTTAATGGTTTTAATCTCCCTGTCCTTTGCCTGGTATCTGTCTTCTGCTTTTGTCCCGTGGTAAACATGGTTTTGGTTTGTCACAGGCTTTTGTAGAACTTTCTTGATGAATTTCCTTTGTCTTGGGAACCAAGCTGTTGGTAGGTGAAGCACTGTCCTATTTATTTTTTATTTATTTTATGTATATAAGTACACTGTAGCTGTCTTCAGACACACCAGAAGAGGGCATCAGATCTCATTACAGATGGGTGCTAACCACCATATGGTTGCTGGGATTTGAATCCGG
>NC_034604.1:61427442-61431524 GCF_900095145.1 Mus pahari
AAAAAAAAAAAAAAAGAAAACTATATACTTTTGGTTTACTATAGCAATGATAGAAATTGGAGCTATAATTCAATACTTATAATACCATGTTTGAGTGTTAGAAAATTGATGAGTAAAAATACATTTATAGTTTGAACAATTTTTAGGTATGGTCGTGTTTTTCCAGATGTGAAATTTCAATTATTTTTGAAGATAGAAGAGAATAGTATGAGCAACACTTGTAAGCTGTCAAGAAAGTGACAAAACAACCAAAAATGGAAAAATATTTTTTTGTATATAGTTACATTATAGTATATTTATTTAAAATTATTTTCTGTATATATTAATTATATACTATATATACAGAAAATACTAGCATTAAAAATATATAAAGAACTTTAATATTGAAAAGACAAATATGCAAAGAGTTTGAGTAGACAATTCTCTATAGGAATTTGTACACATGGCCAGTAAACACACAGAAAGGTTTTTCATAGCATTAGTCATAAGAAAAAAGCAAGTCAGCCGGGCACGGTGGCACACGCCTTTAATCCCAGCTCTCGGGAGGCTGAGGCAGTTGGATTTCTGAGTTCGAGGCCAGCCTGGTCTACAAAGTGAGTTCCAGGACAGCCAGGGCTATACAGAGAAACCCTGTCTCGAAAAACCAAAAAAAAAAGAAAAAAAAGAAAAAGAAAAAAGCAAGTCAAAATCATGATATATCACAAAGATAAAGACTGGGGTGGAAAGGTGACTCGGTGGTTAGGAGCACTTGTTATTCTCCCAGGGATTCAGATTGATTCCTCTTACTTAACTGGCAGCTCACACCTATCCACCACTCCCCTTTAAAGAGGACCAACACCTCTTCTGATGTCTGAAGGGACTGCAGACATGCGGCACACAGACATACAGATAGGCAAAACACAAATCACATAGAATCAAAACAAAAAACAAAAAAGGAGAAAACAGCAAACATTGTTCAAGATTTGTAGAAACTGAAACTCAATCTTTGATGGTAGAAATGGAAAATGGTGGCTGGGAATGGGAGCACACACTGTAATCCCAGCATGAGGAAAGTGGTGGCTGGGAATGGGAGCACACACTGTAATCCCAGCATGAGGAAAGTGGTGGCTGGGAATGGGAGCACACACTGTAATCCCAGCATGAGGAAGCAGAGTCAGGGCAGTTTTAGGCCAGAGAGTTTATAAAGCTTAGCTTCCAGAACAGCCAGGACGACATAGTGAGAGGCCCTGTACCCCCCAAAACAAAAACATCCCTGTGGTGGTGGAGCACACCTTTAATCCCAGCACTTGAGAGGCAGAGGCAGAAGGATCTCTAAGTTCGAGGCCAGCCAGGGCTATACAGAGAAACCCTGTCTCGAAAAACAAAAAAAACAAAAATAAATAAATAAAATAAAAAACAAAGAATAAAACAAAAGCAAACCAATCAAAACAACAACAACAATGAGGATAGAGGAAGGAAATGGTGACCTGTTTTGGAAATAAGTTTGACAGAACTTAAAACAGTAAAACAGACTAAGATAATACTAATCAGACTCCTTAACTGTGACAAGTTCCAGGAAAACCTTAGTTGGAGAAAGTATTATTGTAGTTCGTGGTTTCTGTCCACGTTTGGCTGGTTGTATTGCTGTGGGCCTGGAGAGAGTCCACATCTTTGACTCCTGGTTGGCAGGGATGGATTCCTGTATTGTCATCCTGTATTATCTATTCTGTTTCAAGATAAAAAATGTTTATTTCTTTTATTTGTTGCTTTTAAATATGATTAGGTTGAAAAATAATCTGTCCCTTCATTTTTTTGTTTTTGTCTCTTTAATAGATTCAGCTCTTGATTTTCACTTAAAATCATGGACAAATAATCAAGAACACAAGGTAAATTTTTATGTATTATCAATTCCTGGGATGCTTGAATGGAGTAAAAGTTTATATTACACAATACGCTGCTGTATTGGAGTAAACATTTTTATTAAACACAGACACACGCACACAACATGAGAGAGAGAGAGAGAGAGAGAGAGAGAGAGAGAGAGAGAGAGAGAACGAGAACTATAGAAGCTTGAACATAACAGAACTTTTACAGTAAAAAATGGAAATTTAGTAAGTAGTGCTTGGTGGTATATTCCAATATTCCTCGCACTTGGGAGGCTGGGTGTGAAAATTGCTATGAATTTGAGACTAGCTTGGGCTATATGGGAAGACTCTGTGCCTTAGTTTCTCTTCCTGCTGCTGTGATAAAAATACCTTTTGAAAATGAGGGGGAGAAAGGTTTTATTTTAGCCCACAGTTCCACATTACAGTCCATTCTAACTGGGAATTGACAGTAGCAGGAGCTTGAGAGAGCTGATGACATCAAATCCTTAATTAGGAGCGGAGAGCCATGAGTGCGTGCATGCTCGTGCTCAGATTGCTTTCTCAGTGGTTTTTGTTGTTGTTTTGTTTTCGGAGACAAGATGTCTCTATAAGGCCTTGGCTGTCCTGGAACTCACTATGTAGGTTGGTCTTGAACTCCGCCTGCCTCTGTGTGCTTCTGTCTCAAGAGTGCTGGGATGACTCATGCTAGCTCGGGTTCCCTGCTTAGGGAGTGGTGCCACCTACAGGAGGTGGGGCCTTCCGCATTTATTAATCAAGGTGCTTAAGAGCAGATAACCAGGCTGGTGAGATGGCTCAGTGGGTAAGAACACTGACTGTTCTTCTGAAGGTCCTGAGTTCAATTCCCAGCAACCACATGGTGGCTCATGACCACTGGTGATAAGATCTGATGCCCTCTTCTGGCGTTTCTGAAGACAGCTACAGTGTACTTATATATAATAATAAAACTTTGAAAAAACAAAATCGAGCCCCAGAGACCTACTTCCTAGGTGAGTCTAACTTCTATCAGGTTGAAACACTAATCATCACCTTCTGCTTCAAAAACAAAGGAGTGGTTTACATCTGGCAATGAGGAGATTCAAATACAGTTCTGTCTAGATGTGGTCGTGTACACCTTTGATCCCAACACTCCAGAGGCAGGGGCAGAGGGGCAGAGGGGCAGAGGCAGGCAGATCTCTACAACTTCATGCTTGTTCTACATATCAAGTTCCAAGCTAGCCACATAGTGAGACCCTGTCTCAAAAAATAATAAAAAAAAATAAAAGTTCTGGCACTAACTTGTATCTTATGTATTTATTGGACTAGCTGAGTCCCATCCTGTATTAATGTAAAATCACATTGACATGCAATGGTTTTTTATCTCAAAATTAGGCACATTTTGCAGTCAATTCTTAAGCTGGTATTCATGGTTTTAGTGTCCATGGTATCCATGGACAAGGAAATGTTAAATTTTCCTTCTGGGACGTGACTGTGGTAAACTGCTCGTGCCCTTTAGTGTTAGCTGGTCCTTGGGTCGGAGAGAAGAGAAGTAGGTAGTTCTAAATAATGATAGGAAAGATTGCTCGGATTAAGGATATTTACTCCAGCTTTTGTAGTGTGTGTATTCACTTCCTGTAGCAAGCCTTGGATTGCCCAAATTCAGTTGTGAGGTATGTTGACCCTGTTACTAGATTTGTAAGCTGTGAGGCAGTTCGATAGTGTCCTGCATTCTAAGGTGGAGCAGGGAAGTAGAGTAGGGCAGGAAGGGTGCTCCTAGTCCATGGAAACTGGGATTCTTCATTGACTAGCCTGTAGTTTTCACTTACTAACTGTACTGCAGAGAAAATGCTTGCTCTTCTTTATAGACTTGTCCCATTTGTCTCTTTTTAGATCGCCATGCCTGATCCTAAGAAGCATCTTGAAGCAGTGAATCCAAACAGTGATTTCAGCCATACCAGCTTGTTAGACAATGAGAAACTTCTAACACTGACAAACCTGGACAGTTCCTCGGGTACTACAGAATGAGTGATGCTCTCTGTCTTTCCCTTGCCACTTCACTTTTTGTCTGTATCGCAAAAGTTAGTACACTCTTGGTCACTGTCTTCTTTGTCTTTTCCTTCTATCTGTAACAAGACTCTCCTGACTTGCTTTGCTTTGCTTTGCTTTGCTTTGCTTTGCTTTGCTTTGCTTTGCTTTGCTTTGCTTTGCTTTGCTTTGCTTTGCTTTGCTTTGCTTTGCTTT
>NC_034604.1:61432280-61436846 GCF_900095145.1 Mus pahari
TCTTCTCTTCTCTATTCTTTTCTATTTCCTTTTTTCTTTTCTCCTCTCCTCTCCTCTCCTCTCCTCTCCTCTCTTCTCTTCTCCTTTTCCTTCCTTCCTTCCTTCCTTCCTTCCTTCCTTCCTTCCTTCCTTCCTTCCTTCCTTCCTTTTGTTATTTAGTTTACATTAGTGTTTTGCCTGCATGTATGTGTATTTAAGGGTGACAGGTCACCTGGAACAGAAGTTACAAATAGTTGTGAGCTGCCATGTGAGTGCTGGGAATTGAACCTGGGTCCTCTGGAGTGCTCTTAACTCCTGAGTCATCTTTCCAGCCCGGTTCCTACATTCTAAGTGCTAAGAATTTATAGGTATACACTACCTCCTCTGGCTTTATGATAGTTTTCTTATGCTTGGCATAAAACTAAAATTATGTCATCCACTGCCCTGCCATGTTTTATCAGCTTTTATGATTAAAAAGTATGTGTAGTTCAGTTTTTACTTGAAAACCTACCTTATTTTTCATTCTACTTTATCCATAGATGATGATATTAATGATGAAGAATTTTATGATGATCATTTAGAAGCATATTTTGAACAACTAGCCATTCCAGGGATGATGTATGAAGCAGGAGGACAGGAGTCACCAGCGGAGGGTTTTAAGTTCCCTGTAAGTGATCCCAGTCAAGTGTGTTCTAGTCTTTGGCTTTTGTTTTTGTTTGTGTTTATGAAGAAATTTGACTTTGTAAATCACTGTCTTATTAGATTTTTTTATGTTGTTTTGAGCTATGGTTTCATGTAGACCAGGCTGGCCTACAACTCACCTAGAACTTCTCCATCTCCCCAGTTGCTAGGATGAGTGTCCAGCCACCACACCTGGTTCATTCCATGTTTGTGTTATAAACTTAAGTCTCTGGCTTTCCTGTGGACTTCAAATGGATGAAACAATGGACTTTCTTGTCTATTTTTTCTCCCTTTGGGCTCCCTTAAGAAAGTAAAGGAGGAAGTTAAGTTCCAGCACTGGAGAAGCTGGTTCAGGAGGATTAGCACTTCAAGGCCAGCATGGGTTCCATGCAAGAAGGTCGGAGAATGAGGAAAGTGTACTCAGTGGGCATCCTTTGTCTTCATTAAGCAATTAACATTTTGTTGCCATAGCATTTTTTCTCTCTGGATCATTTGAAAACAAATTGCAAATGATTTATGACTATACACTAAAATCACCAACAAATAAGAAAAATTTCCAACATAGCCACATGCTGTTACATACGTTTGATATAGTAGTTTAAAATTAAAATATATTTTATGCATATGGATCTTTTACTTGCATGTATGTCTAGACTGCTTGCATGCCTGGTGCCCTGAGAGGCCAGAGTAGGGTGTCAGATCTCTTGATACTGCAATTACAAATGGTTGTGAACTACTATATGGGTGCTAGAACCAAACCCAAAGCCTTTTTTTAATTTTTTTTTTGTTTTTTCAAGACAGGGTTTCTCTGTGTAGCCCTGGCTGTCCTGGAACTCACTTTGTAGACCAGGCTGGCCTCGAACTCAGAAATCCACCTGCCTCTGCCTCCCGAGTTCTGGGATTAAAGGCGTGCGCCACCATGTCCTGCTCCAAATTCTTGAGAATAGCTTTTCACCATTGACCCATCTCTACAGTTCCTGATACATTGGTTTAAATTAATGACCATATTCAAACTTGCTCAGTTATCTCTAAAATATTCTTTATTTTTACTGTTTGTGATTCATAGTTCAATCAAAGGTTATACGACCTGTGGTTGTTGGGTTTCTTTATTTTAACTTGCAATTTGTTCATACGTGAAACATTTTATACAATTTAGGCTCTTTGTCTTGTAGACTGGTCATCTGATCACTATGTCCTCTAGTTAGAATAGTTAGACATTTGGCAGGAACTTTAGCGATCCATTTTCCACATGAGGAAGTTGGTTAGGAATGGCTGCTGTGTAAGCCCCGCCTCACAGCAGTGGATGCATCCACGCTTCTGCCAGCCTTGTGTTTGATGTTGGCTCTCCCCTGGTTGCTCTTTGGTAATGTCGTTGCTCATGTCTCTTAGCAGGTGATTTTTCTGCATGATTAAGTCATCTGTGGGATGACCCATCAAGGCTTTGTAAACATCCTGTCTCCAGCAAATCCTAAGGAACAGTTGCTTAGCTTAGTTGCTGAAGCCTCTTGGATTCGAGCATTCCACTGGTGTTTTTCTTATTATCTAACTAGCACCCCTCAGTAAGGCAGACACTCTGTTTTCCTCAAAATGTTCTTTTTTTAATTTAAAAGCGGATACTTTTTTAACAGGCAAATGAAGACAGTATCTTAAACTGTGAGTTTCAATCAGAAGATAACAGTCCTCTGATTCCTCATGATGCATGTGCTTCAGGAAATTCTCGTACTACTCACACCGAGTCTGAGGAAGGCCACGGTTGTCTGCCGGGTACTGGTAAGTGTTGTCTGCCGGGTACTAGTAAGTGTTGTCTGCCGGGTACTAGTAAGTGTTGAAATGTGATCCCCCCCCCCTTTTTTTTTTTAGTTTGTTTGATACAAGATTTCATATAAGCTGGACGTGGTGATGCACGCCTTTAATCCCAGCACTTGGGAGGCAGAGGCAGGTGGATTTCTGAGTTCAAGGCCAGACTGGTCTACAAAGTGAGTTCCAGGACAGCCAGGGCTATACAGAGAAACCCTGTCTCGAAAAACAAAAACAAACAAACAAAAAAAACAAGATTTCATATAGTAACTTAGGCTGTCCTGGGTCTTACTGTGTACTCCAGATTGCAGACTTTCAGCCTTAGACTACTGACTACTGAAAGTTTAGGAATGAGCCCCTATGTCTGGCTCTCCTTTGTTCTTAATTTAGGTTTGAGTTTACCTTTTCAGGAAAAAAACCTTTGTTGTGATTAGTTTTCAGTTTATTTTCATTTTCCTTTTGAATCTTTAGCCTAAGAACTTTGAAAAGTGTTTTTAATGTCTGAACAAGAGGTCAGTTACCTCCTGGTTGAATTTGTTACTGAGTGGTTTTGTTTTATATGTTAATGTGAAACTGCCATCGTGGTTAATCTTAACAGTTCTGTGTATATAAAGACACTAGAAATAGTTGTAATCATGTCTGCCTGAATTGGTACTGGTGGAAATTCAGTAGTATGTTCTTGGATGGCCATTTTAAATGATTGTGTCCTATTCAGACCTTTGGGAATGAGAGATCAGCTCTCTGAATGTATCTCAGCCGTTCCATGTTCATTCCGTATGATGCTGGTTTTCACTTCCTCCAATCTGCAGAATTTATCATATGGATACCAAGTATTGACTAAGAAGACAGTTACTGCATTAGACTAACTAGACTTTGACATTGTTCCATTAACCTTTTTTCTTTATTTTAGGTGGCTGTGTAGGTACTGTTGATAATAAAAAGCAGGTAGATAATATGATATCACTTTATTCTCATACCTGGAGAACTGAGAAGGAAGGGGCACACAATTTGAAGGATATTGTTCCAAATCAAAGCAGAGTAAGTTAATGAACATTTTTTTTTTAACTACCTAGTAATCTCTCACATTTGTATGATACCAGATTTTCAGAAGAAAATTGTTGACCTCTAAAAAAATACAGAAAAAATATAAAATTACTATTTTTATGGTTTGTGTTTGATTGTATATATTATTGGCTTCACTACTATACAATTGTATACATTTTCTTGGCTTTAAACATCTGCTGTCATGCATTTAGTTATTCATTTGAAAAGTTCTTTAGCCTAGTATGTAGTCATTTAATAAAAGCACATAGCTGGGTGTGGTGGTCTATGCATTAAGTTCCTGTATTTGGGTAGAGGCAAGAGGTTGGAACTTGCAAGTCAACTCAGCTATATAGCTGAGTTCATACCTGCCTGGGGTACATGGGAACCTGTCTAAAAACAAAATTAAAAAGAAACAAACAAGAAACCAAAAGCAAACATTGCTTTTTACCTTGCTTGGATGTTTTCATGTTAAGACTTTTCTCTTTGTTCTGATGCCACCTGGTTTTTCCTGTCTTGAAACATGGTAGGCATTTCTGACTCAAACCTTTTTTTTTTCTTTGAAAGATTTATTTACTTATTTTATGTGTGTGAATGAACACACAAGCTGTTTTCAGACATACCAGAAGAGGGCATTGGATTCTATTACAGATGGTTGTGAGCCACCATGTGGTTGCTGGGGATTGAACTTAGGACCTCTGGAAGAGCAATCAGTGCTCTTAACCGCTGAGCCATCTCTTCAGCCCCCTGACTCAAACCTTTTTTGTCTGTGTATTTGTATGTTTGTCTAGCCTGGCTCTCCTCCCCTCCTTCCCTCACCTAGACTGAAATGGACTTACCAATCCAAGGCTGTATTAATAACTTGTCTCCTAGACCTAATAGCAGCTTAAAGAAGGGCTATTTTGGCAAGTGGTTTGAGGAGATGCAGTCCTTCGCTGGAAGGCGGCGGCGACTGCTGCTCCTGCTCCTGCTCCTGCTCCTCCTCCTGCTCCTGCTCCTGCTCCTCCTCCTCCTCCTCCTCCTCCTCCTCCTCTTCTTCTTCTTCTTCTTCTTCTTCTTCTTTTTTTT
>NC_034604.1:61436871-61439101 GCF_900095145.1 Mus pahari
TTTTTTTTTTTTTTTTTTTTTGTATTCCTGGCTGTCTTGGAAATCACAATTTAGATTAGGCTAGCCTTGAACTCAGAGATCCACCTACCCCTGCCTCTTGAATGATGGAATTAAAGGCATGTACCACCCTGCCGCCTGGTTTACTTGAAGGCTTTTACTTATACTAGTTTTATGCAGCTTGTCACACTAATGGACTTGCTTTTGTAGAGACTTTTATAGGTAGTTACAAATGTGTAACTTACAGTTTTATCTTGTGATGTGATGGACAGAGAAGGCTACTTGTGTGCTTTTGGCTTGTAAGTCTGTTGATGTGTGTAATTGCTATGACCACTTTTTTTTTTTTAAGGTCTGATCATTTATTTGTTACTCTTTTTTTTTTTTTTTTTTTTTTGTTTTTTTGTTTTTTGGAGACAGGGTTTCTCTGTTTATCCCTGGCTGTCCTGGAACTCACTCTGTAGACCAGGCTGGCCTCGAACTCAGAAATCCGCCTGCGTCTGCCTCCCAAGTGCTGGGATTAAAGGCGTGCACCACCACACCTGGCTATTTCTTGCTCTTAAAGATTTATTTTGACTGCTCTCAGAATAAGGAGGATAGCATCCATCTCTTGGTGTCTTTCTTTGGCTTTTTTTCACTTTCTTGCTCTGCCACCTCCTCCTCCCTTTTCTTAGTGTGTTGTTTCTTCAGAGCAGTGCCTTGGTGTTTGAGTTATACGACAAGTTGGTAAGTGACAAAATGCTGAATCTTGGGTGCTTTGGTCCTGGGTCTTACTTGGAGGCTTTCTGACACTATACTGGCAGACACCATCTTCTTTAAAGAGCTTGAAAGGCTTCTGAATTCTTCTAGTTCTTTTGGGCCTCAACTGATAAGGCACATTAGTACTGTCAGTCCACGAATATCCTTCTCTCCTTTATTTTATTTTTTTAAATTATAATAACTAAGTTGAGAACTTGTTATCCTCACAGTTCATCTGTGAATAGACTTGAGCCTGAGCACATTTTAAAGTTGGGTTTTGGTAAATTGCTTAGCTCATACATAATCCAGGATATACTGAATACTATATAGGCCATTTATTTATATAATAAGCATTTTATAGCAGTTGCATTGCTTTGTCCATTAAATGTCAAAATGAGTGTGAAAAACAAACCTTACTATTGTTCCGTTAATGATTCTTAAAGGACTGTGGAGGAGAGGATATTGTGGTGAAGAGGCTGCGCGCTGTGGATGAGACTCTCAGATCTACTCATCGTCACAGCACAAGTGAAACAGAAGATGGCTCCGACCCAGCTGACTCTGTCAAACAGGATTCAGAATCTCCTCACCAAAATAAGCATTTTGCTTCAGATTTAGAAACAGTTCCAAATGTGGATAGATGCTTAAATACAGAGACTACTACAGTGTTTATTCAAAAAGATGGAGACATTGTATCTTCGAAGACTAATGGTGACAATGGAATTAATTCTCTTTGGTCACCGTCTTCTGAAAGGAGAGCATGTGGATTTTATGAGTCCAGTTCAAAGACTAGTGACAGTAAGTAGACTATTTAATTTTAAATAGAATTAGAGAAGTGTGTAAGATGTTTAGGCTAAGCTTCCACATAGAACTCTGATTATTTATGTTGAAGTATTTAAATGTTTTTATGGATTTAAAAAATATTCTTTAACAGTTTTCTTTTTATTCATAAACAATATATTTTGGCCACAGCTTCCCCTCCCTTCATCCTCCCAGTTGCCCCCTCTAGATCCACTTCTCATTTCCCTTCAGAAAGGAGCAGGCCTCCAGGGATGTCAGCTGAGCATGGTATAAGAAGGTACAATAGTGGACACAAACCTTCATATCAGGGCTGGATAGGGCAACACACAGGAGGAAAAGGGTCCCCAAAGCAGGCAAAGGAGTCAGAGACAGTCCCACTCCCACAACAACCCCAGGCTAAACAACCATGTAATATATTGTGGTCATTCATCTTCAATCCTCCCTTACCCTCTTCACCCACAAACTCCTCCCCACCAAGTCCCCATCCCACCTTCATGTCTTGGTTGTTTTTGTTTTGTGTTCTTTGGGGTTTAATCTGAGCAGGTGAGATGGTTGTGAGTATCCATAACTCCCTAGTAATTACATTACTTAAGAAGATTTCCGGCCCCTTGGTCTTGCAAACTTTATATGACCCAGCACAGGGGAATGCCAGGGCCAAGAAGTGGGAGTGGGTGGGTAGGGGAGCAGGGGCCGGGGGAGG
>NC_034604.1:61439141-61441367 GCF_900095145.1 Mus pahari
TTTTGGGATAGCATTTGAAATGTAAATAAAGAAAATATCTAATAATAAAAAAAGCATAAAAAAAAAAAAAAAAAGAAAATTTCCTCTCCCCCTATCAGCCCTTGAATGCCAGAGGTTCCCCTGTGTAGAAGAGGACCCCATGACTTCTTCCCTATGTAATTAAGGATTTTTAAAGGTTTTAAAAACATACGAATATTTATATTTCAGATGTCCCTTCCTCCCCCCCTTATACCCATTCTTACACCCTTGAGGGTCAGCCTGTCCTGGTGCCGTCAGGTGTTTCTCTTTCTGGGGAGATGGGTTTTCCTTTTTTAAGCCGATATCGAGCAGACTTGTGCACCATTGTTAAGTTACTTGTTCCATGCATCATTCAGTGGTTTTGGAATTTACTCTTTAAAAATAGATCTCTCACAGAATGTAGTCTACAAAAGTGAGGACGGAAGATGGGTCACCGACCTTGCCTACTACACATCTTTTATTGATCAACAAGATTTACAGATGTCTCCAAATAATGAAATGAATGAAGACTTCAGATCTGGTTGTAAGTATGGAGATAACCACTTTTTTTTAAATTTTTTTTATTTTTGTATGTATTTATTTGAAAAGGAGACGTAATCATTTAAATTTACGTAATAATTAAAAATAGAGATGTTCTTATTAATTTGAGAAGTGAAACTACAAGAGGTTTTAATTGAGTGCCTGAATGAGCTTGCAGTATTTCTTTTTTTTTTTTTTTTTAATTTTCTTTATTTACATTACAAATGCTATCCGAAAGTTCCCTATACCCCCCCCATCCCTGGAGATAACCACTCTTATTGTGCCAGACTCATTGTTTATGATGATGTTTTGAATCTAGTTGGTTTATATTGGTCAATCATATAAATATAATTGCCTTCTGTAAATTCTTTACCTCAAAGGATCCAGCAAACAGTTACAGGATTTGGTAGAAGGAGACACAGATGAGGTTTTACATTACTTCTGTTTGTTGTTCTAACAAGTAAACTTCAGGGGAAGACAGAGGACTGCTTTAGTGTTTAACCTGTGAAGAAGTCAGGTGACAAATGACAAGATCATTATTTTAGGTTAGCTGATAATTAGGTTTATTTTTCTAAAAAACTGAAACTCCTTCTTCCTTAATGTCCATGAATGATTTTTGAGGGGTAGAAAAGGCAACACTAGAGCAATGCAGATTAAATGGGAGATTCCTTAGGAAAAGTACTTTGAAGTATAATCGTATTTGAGGTATCAGGCCAATGGAGTAAACACTGCACGGTGGTTAACTCATGCAGGCGAACCAAGGTCCATCTGTGCTATCTTCCCATGGGCGGAGCCTCCTCCCCATCTTTTCTTGGCTGTTAGATTTGGTTGGTTGCTGCTTTCACATTTTACCATAGTGTTTTTAGCTCTTTAGTTGTAGATCACAGAAATATGCCTGTATAGATTATACTATTTTGCATCCAATTTTGGGGGCTTCGTGGTTCCTGATGTTCAGTCATAGGTCGTCCTCTGTTACAGTGATTGCTTCAGCAGACACATACTTAGCATTGTTCTTGTAATAGAATTCCTGAGCTGTGTTTTTGCACTCTGATTTTCCTGACTAGAAGAACCGAGTCTGTTGTTATTTGTATCTCAAGTTGTTAACATGAGATTGTCTATTTGACCAAAAGGATAGTTTGATTCTAATTAGTCCTTTGTGGGCACATGAGAGGGCAGTATCCTTATTTGGGTCATAAAAGAACTTTCTTTTCTGATTCACTCTTCACCCTTGTTGAATCTTCACCTTTCTTCACAATCTTGAAGTAGCAGTTAGAGGCCTGGACCCCAGACTAGCAGGCCAGACCCTGGTCTCATGTATGTTTTAAAATCCCCTTCAGGTGGAGTTCTGCACTCTAGTGCTGTGGCTCCTGCTTCTCTTTGGCCTAGAGACTAGGATGTGTGATCAGGCACCTCCACCCCACCCCATCCCACCCTCGCCCAGGTCCCCCGTGAGAGCAAAGGTGCTCATGAGGATCTTTAAGGTCAGATAGGAGAGGACTGCCTGCCTGTTTCCTGTTTGTTTTGGGGTGTGGGACTCTGTGAGTCTGGTACATTTCTGACCACACAAGTACATGGGAATTCTAGCAGCCATCTTTATAACTAACTTGTAGAGAGGCTTTCGGTCAGATAAAAAGCTTGAGTATACATAAACAGCTTTTTTTTTCTTTTTTTTTTTTTTTTTTTTTTGTT
>NC_034604.1:61442326-61456664 GCF_900095145.1 Mus pahari
TCTTTCTTTCTTTCTTTCTTTCTTTCTTTCTTTCTTTCTTTCTTCTTATATGTAAGTACACTGTAGCTGTCTTGAGACACTCCAGAAGAGGTCGTCAATCTTGTTACGGATGGTTATGAGCCACCATGTGGTTGCTGGGATTTGAACTCTGGACCTTTGGAAGAGCATTCGGGTGCTCTTACCCACTGAGCCAACTCATCAGCCCGACAAAATTCTTAATTTGTATGTACTCAACTTTTTAAAGCTAAAGTTATTCAGAGTCTTGCTTAATTTAAAGAATGAGTATTTATTTTATTTGTGTGTTGTGTATGTGCTCATATGCAGGTAGACATAACAGTAGCATCTTGTGCCTCGTGTATGGGATCAGGACAACCTCAGATGTCTGTCTGTGCCTTTATTTATTTATTTATTTATTTATTTTTTATTTTAGATAGTTTTCTCTTATCTTCTTACTCACTGTTGAGGTGGCCCATGAGTTTCCAGATTCTTCTGTATTCCTGCAGAACACAGGGGTTATAGGCATGTGTGCTACTGTGTCTGGCTTTTAGATGGGTATTTGGGATTTGAACTTAGGTCTTCCTGCTTACATGGAAAGTGCTTTACCCACTTAGCTATGTCCTGAGTCTGGAATTTTTCTTATGGATAGAATCTTGCTATTAACCAGGTTGGTTGGTCTTATGCTCCTGGGCT
This sequence comes from Mus pahari, assembly GCF_900095145.1. Lineage (NCBI taxonomy): Eukaryota > Metazoa > Chordata > Mammalia > Rodentia > Muridae > Mus > Mus pahari. The sequence goes on from NC_034604.1 coordinate 61,443,017, forward strand.
CAAATGATTCTACCACCTCAGCTTCCTGAATGGCTGGGACTCTAGGCACATGTTATCATGCTTGCACTCAATTGGAATTACATGTAAATACTTTTCACAAATCAACTAGGGCAAATTTTTACAACTGAAATCACAGTATTGTGCATTTTAATGGAAATTTGACAACCTTACATACTTAATATAGTTGTATAAATCATGTGAATGGAAGTTTTACATACTTAAAAAATTTGTATTTTGTGTACTAGGGAGTTGTGTAATGGATCAAAGAGCTTGCTGTCCAAGCATGAGGGCCTGCATTCTGGTTCCCAGTATTCATGTAAAAGCTGGGGTCAGAAGGTGGCAGTGTTTTGTGCTTAACAACCCCCATGAGTGCTGGGTAATTAGGGCAGATGCTGGGGGATTGACAGCATCCTGAAGAGGTGAACTTCAGCTCAGGAACAAGACTTAGAGCACTAGAGGAAGACGCCTGCAGTTGACTTGTGGCCTCTCTAGCTGACAGGCACACCTGCAGAGGTGCACCTCCCCCACATGTGCACTCGTCCCTATGACAAAGTGTTTTCTTATTATTTCATTTTTTAGATTTGCTTTTTGTATGTGCTGATATGAATATAATTATATAAACTTATTTTCCTTTAAGCTGAAGCATTGGATTTAATTGCAAAAGATGAAGAAGAATTCAATAAAGAACATCCATTTATACAGGTCTGAAATTACTTGTTCCAACCTAAATTTAGATTTTTCTTGTATTAATTTAAATTTAGATAAAAACCTTCCCCAAGCAGTTACTATAGAATTACTTCACTTTTTCTTTTCATGGTATGGCAACTAACTCTTTTGTTCTAAGTTACTAGCTGAAAACTTACTAGCTGAAAACTGATAGACTAAAATATATTTTTGTAAGGGAATGTAGGTTACAGGCACAGCAGGTTGCCTGGTACAGTTGCCTGGTACATAAAACCCTACCCTTCATTTCCAGTGCTGTACATAATAGCCATAACAATAGAACAGTAACTGTATCTTAATTTTTAAAGGTCTGTACTTGTTTATTTAGTGTGTGCCTGTGGTAGGGATGTTTAGGGCCAGCATGTGTGTGCTGGCACATGTATAGAGATCAAAGGACAACTTTTGGGAGTTGATTTTCTTCTGCTACCATGTATCCCGAGGTCCAAGGTGATGTTGTCATTGTCAGACTAGTGGCTTAAATTTTTTAAAAAAGAATTAAATAAAAATTACTTTTAGTTATATGAATATATGCATAAGTAGGTCACTGCAGAGGCCAGTGGTACAAGATCTCTCTGGAGCTATAATTACAAGCAACTATGAACCATCAGATAGATGTGGGTGCTGGGAGTGGTCTTTGGATCCTCTATAGGAAATAGTTCACACTCTTGATCACCGAACCATTTCTCTAGCCCCTAAGCTTATCTTTAATTTACTTAAAATTGTTTCTAAAATTTCCATGGATCTCTCTGTGCTTTAAAAACATACGGTTTACAGAAGGTAATCCTATTGTGTGTGGTACAGATGTGTATATTCTACTTTGTGACAGTTAGTGTTTAAGTAACTTATTCAGACAGTACATATTGTAACAGGTATACAAAAATGAGTTCTGTAGACTTCAGTAGTTATTCATTCTTAAGTTTATCTAATTGTTTTGTACCACATTTTGAAAAAGTTAGTTTTTAAGTTTTCCTAGTTCTTTTATTTTTACTTTCACACATTAGAAAAACAAGAAGCCTTGTTGAGAAAAAAAAATGAAACAATAACTTTATCTTTTTCTAGGATGAAAAAATAGATGTTCAGAACACTTCAGTGGCACTTGGCGATACATCCTGGGTAGCGGCAGTCAATTATTATTTATTGAGAAAATCACTTGGCACATCAGATTTTGATAAAGATAATGGCAGCTATCTACGCCTGTCATTAGGAGAATTCTTTGCAGAAAGATCTGAAGCTCTTGGTTGCCTTGGTGGTGGTGAGGATGTAAAAAGAGTAAGTGTGAAAGGGGTAAAGTCACTCATGTCCATTGTGTGTGGCTGGGGCACAAGACCCAAGGCTGGATAAGGTGGTGTAGCAATTCATAGTGGGTGGGGAAATGGGTATGTGTGAAAGATATGTATGTAAGGGAAAGTGAAGCAAACCATACTTATTTTTTTTTTTTTTTTTTAAAGATTTTCAGTTTTTTTTTTTTAAGATTTATTTATTTATTATATGTAAGTACACTGTAGCTGTCTTCAGACATTCCAGAAGAGGGCGCCAGATCTCGTTACGGATGGTTGTGAGCCACCATGTGGTTGCTGGGATTTGAACTCAGGACCTTTGGAAGAGCAGTCGGGTGCTCTTACCTGCTGAGCCATTTCACCAGCCCCCATACATACTTTAAATAACCGTCTTTTATCTTTACTTGACCACTTTTCTGAGACCTACCCTAATGTTTTCCTGAGGGCACATCCCTCTTAGAACATAAGCCCCTGAGAGACCCTATCATCTCACAATCTTGGGGACCAAACCTCAACATGAGTTTTTGTGGGGACAGCCACAGTCCAGGTTGCTTTTACTTAGAATTAAGGCACAGGCAGAATGGGAGCTTGGCAGAATAGTGGTTAAAAGCTTAGGCTTTGTGGTCAGTCAGACCTGGTTTCAGTTCTGGTTCTGCCTTTAACCAGCCCTATGGCACTGGACAGTTTATCTTCTGTGCCTAATTTCTCCTTTCTATGATTTTGTGGGATTTTGTAAGGTTGAAACATGTTGCTACTTATAAAGTAGTCAACACAGGTATACACTGAGTAACTTCTGGTATCATGCGGTCAGTTGGTAGGAAGAATTTTAGGATTCATTTATTCTATCCATCTGTAAGATGTTTTAAAATGTTGGAATGTTTTGATTTTTAAAAAGTGATAGTTATATAGATTTTTAAAATGCAAGCAGTTTATATAGTGGTAAGCATTATAAGGAATGACTGCGCAGAACGCTGCTTCACTCTGCTGTTTAGCATCCTGTCTGAGGGGATGACATGGAACAAAGAGGCAGCCATCCAGAGATCCAGAGGAATAGTGTTCCTGGTAAAGGAAAACCACGCGTGTGAGGCCCAGAGACAGGTATCAAGTGGTTCATCAAAGGCAGATAGAGCTAATGTGAGGGGCCAGGGCGAAGATAAGTGAGGTAGGATATTGGTGGTATTTCAGTTGAACTTCAGGAAGGACTTGGAGTCAGCGAAGCAAGTAGCTTGGTCATGTTGCTTAGGTTCAATTCCACATTGCCACTCCCTTTGCCAGGAGTCTGCATCATGGTTAAAACACAGAGGAGGGACAGACAGCAGAGGCTTAGTCAGTGGGAAGAGATGTGGTGAAGGCTGGGGACAAGGATGACCTATTTTAACAGGAAGGTGTAAGGATTTAAGATTTATTCTACACAGGGAACTTGAGTTGTAACATAATTTGTTAAATTTATATTGCAGAGTGTTTATTAAAGCTGAATTCACTAAGAGCATGTGTTAGCTTCCTAGTAAGATGGTAGTACAATGGCTAAGATTCATTAAAGAAAGTAGGGCTTATTTTGAGTTATGTTTCACTCCATGGTGGTTTGGCTTTGTTATTTTGAGCCTGTGTCAGCACTTTCATCATAGCTGGAGTGTGGCAGAGGAAACTGTATCTCATGGCAGCTAGGAGGGAGCTAGGGGTAAGGGAGGGGAGAGTAAAGAAGGAAAAGAGATAGCAGAGCAAAGAGGGCGGGGGGGGGGAGAGAGAGAAACAAGGAAGGAAGTGGCTGGTGTCCTCATGTTCCCTTCAAGGGCATGCACTCAATGATATAACTTCCTTCTATCCTCCTAAAGTTCCACCACCTTCCAGGAGTGCTACGCTGCTCCCTAGGTCCTTAGTACATAGGCCCTGGCCCATTCCAGAGCCAAACTATGGCACAATGTAATGAAATCAGTTTCTTCAACTTAAGTAGAACATAAAACATTTTAAAGAAGATTTATTTATTTTATGTTTATCAGTATTTTGCTTTATATATGTATGTGCACTTGCATGGTGCTCATGGCAGTCAGAGGAAGTTAGATCCCTAGGAGTTGAAATTATATGAATTTGTGAGCCAGAGCCATCATGTAGGGTGCTGTAAATTGAACCTGGGTCCTCTGGAAGAGCAGTCAGTTCTTTTAACTGTTGAGCCATCTCTCTAGTCCCTAAATTAATTTTAAAAATTTATGTGTATATGCATGTATCTGTGTGTATGGATTTGTGCACATCCATATAGTGCCTGTAGGGGCCAGAAGGGGGTATCAGACCCTGGGGCTAGAATTACAGGCATTACACACTTTAAATACACTGAGCCATTTCTCCAGCCCCTCAGAACCTAAACATGAAACCATGCTTTTGAACCATCTGATCCATGTAGTGAATTATAAAATGCAATGCTTGAAGGAGGTAGGTTGATTGGGGTTTTAGAGACTATGAAAGAAATGGAAAAATAACCATTCCTTTTGTATTGTCTTGTTTTTAAGATAGCGTCTCACTATGTAGCCCAGGCTGGCCTTGAACTTGTAGTTTTCTTGTCTCATCTTACTCTGTGTTCAGTTGTAGTTGTGTGCCATTATTTTTGGCTCTGAACTCTTTTTTTTCTTCTTTTCTTTCTTATTTCTTTTCTTTCTTTCTTTTTTAATATAGGGGGATGTAGCTAGCTCTGGCTTACCTGAAAGTTGTAGAGCAAGCTGGCCTTGAAGTCATAGACTTGTCTTTGCCTCCTAAGTGAGTGTTGGGATTATAAGCCATGCATGGCTTTCTGAACTCCTTCCTAAATAGATGATCATAGCGTTAGATCTTAGGAAAAGAGATCTGACTCAGAGGTTTTGTTTTGGTATTGTTAAGTTTCATATATTCAGCTTACTGGATCCAGGGAAGAAACTTCCAAATGAATATCAACTAGAATCTTAAGTCATATTTTAGATCTGTATGCGATATGAAAGTCATGTAAATTCAGTTCATGAAAGTGCAAATTCAGTTCTCTTTAGTAAGTTCCTTGAACCTAGATCTTTCTGAAACTTAATGAAAGTCAATGGGAGTATGCTTACTTTCTTTTTTTTTTTTTTTTTAAAGATTTATTTATTTATTATATGTAAGTACACTGTAGCTGTCTTCAGACAGTCTTGTTACGGATGGTTATGAGCCATCATGTGGTTGCTGGGATTTGAACTCTGGACCTTTGGAAGAGCAGTCGGGTGCTCTTACCCACTGAGCCATCTCACCAGCCCGTATGCTTACTTTCAAGGCATGTTTTCTTCAGATTAATCTATAGAGCAAGATAATGCATTATTTAAGTTCTATAACATTTTTACCAGCCCCTATTCAGAACAATGGCAATAAAGAGTGAGTGTTCGTAACAGTTACTGAAGGTGCCGCCTCTGACTTAACATCAGTTACAGTGATGAAATGATAGCTGTGACTGAAGAAACAAAAGGCTTCGTCTGCAGCATCTCTTCTCCCCATGTAGGATGTAGTGCTCAGGTCTTTCCACAAGCAGACAGGTGCTATCATGGATAACTAGCTCAAAGGTTCTATATGGACTGTTAAAGTTTGTCTCTAGATTTTTGAAGTTAAATGGCAAGAATGAATTCCTTTGGATGTTTTAGTCATAGTAGATAAAGTAATCTAGAGCTTTTCAAAGTGGTTGGAAATTAAGGAAAATTAATCTGTGTTTTATTACTTTTGCAGCCATCATTTGGTTATTTTATTAGATCACCAGAGGAGAGAGAACCTGTTGCATTAATAAAATCTGATTTGTCAAGAAGTGATTTGGAGAAAGAAACAACTCAGCCTTACCGAGGTTTCTCTTCAGGTAGTGGATTAAATGGAAGACTTGAAAGATCTGTTGTCTTAACTTTGTAATTGTGAGGTCATGTTCTCTGGGTGAAGATGTGCACATTGCTTTCTAAGATCTCCACATGGGTTGTAGAGTTGATTTTTTTTTTTTTTTTTTAATATTTTCACTTTTTTTTTTTACTTTTCTTTTTTCTTTCTTTTCTTTTTCTTTTTCTTTTTTTTTTCGAGACAGGGTTTCTCTGTGTAGCCCTGGCTGTTCTGGAACTCACTCTGTAGACCAGGCTGGCCTTGAACTCAGAAATCCGCCTGCCTCTGCCTCTGCCTCCCGAGTGCTGGGATTAAAGGCGTGCACCACCACTGCCCAGCACTCACGTTTCCTTTTCAACTGAAAGTAGAGAAGAGAGATAAAATCCACCTAAGTTTTTTTTTATAAACTACTATTGCAAATTTGAATAATTTAAAATGACCTAGTTAAATTTGGCTTGTTAAATTATTACTGTTGTGGAATAATAAAAATAATAAAAACAGATGTTTTGAAATTTAAAGTAGAATACATATAACATTCCTGCAATAGCTATAGAATTTTTTTTTCTTTTTTGAGACCGGGTTTCTCTGTGTATCCCTGGCTCACCTGGACTCACTCTGTAGGCCAGGCTGGCCTGCACTCAGAGATCCTACAGGCATGTGCTTCCACTCTCAACTAATAGAAAATATTTTAAGTCAGACTATCTTCGTTAGTTAAGTTATTGAACTGTTCCTTTTTGCTAATCCAGTATCTTTTGTTGTGTGATTATAATAGTGCTCTATAATAGTGCTCCATTCTTTTTTAAAAAATTATTTTATTGTATGAATCTGAGTATTTTGTCTGTCTGTGTATCTATGCACCATGTTCATGCCTACCTAGTGCCTATGGAGCTGCTGTGTGGTTTCTGGGGATTTAGTCCAGGTTCTCTGGAAGAACGCCAGTGCTTTTAACCTCCGAGCCATCTCTACACCCCTAGGATGTGCCTGTGCTTCACAGGATAAAGGATAAAAAGCCTGGGTGTAGTTCATTTTTAATTATTCTGAAGAAGTATATAATTTTGAAATCAATTTTTGAAGGTCAAATATATTAAATTAGTTTATATAAATAATTTAGAGGCGATATAAATCCACATACTTTCTTCAGAGCCTGTCCTTTGTCCAAATGTCTGTCATTGAAACATTCTTACTGAGGGCAATTTAATGTTTACAGTTCAAATATATTTTTTCCCCCTTGGCATTTAATCATTTTGACTGGTACTTATCAGATTTTTTTCTAGAGGGTAACAACATGCCTTTAAGTTGAATATTGTTTATTTCCTATAGGAGTCTTGAATGAACAGTCCCAGGCACTGCCAAGTGAAGGATCGGTTACACTCGAGGCTGAAGAACTGCAGAGAAATTCCCAGGTGGATGAAGATGACATTACACTAACTACCAGCAGAAGCCAGACAGAGGTAGCTTAAGCTCTCCCTAAAGGGTATCTTAGATTATCGTGCTATGGTTTTCAAATAAGACAGACTGAGGTCATCCGTGCAAAACGTATGCCTGTGTTTTTCTGGCTTCAGTTTTATTACAGTGTCCTTTAAATGAGAAATATTTAAAATAATTTATAATGTACATATAGAAGCATGTATAAGGCAGACTTAGAGTGAATGCATTATCACAGTTTGTGTGTCCCAGATCTAGAAGAACAACACTGAGGCGTGTACATCTACCCTTTGTACATCTTCCCATCTGATGTCCCTCTTGACTTGGCCAGTAGACAGACTGTCAGTGTTTACCTCTTGAATTGTGAAAAGAAAAAACAGAATGAAAAAAAAAATGAAATATTGTCAATAAAAAAATGAATATTGTCAATAATTCAGAATTCTTTTTAAAAAGATTTTTCTAAACAGTATTTATTACCAGAGCACTAGTAGTAACTAGTAATACTATAGTATCATAATACTATAATTCTTACCTGTTTTTAACTTTGTATAAAAGACACGCAGCATACATTCTTTTTCTTTAGCTTTTTGTTCTTCAACTTTTCCTTGTTAAAGGAATGCATAGTCAGTCATTTTCCTTAGTATGTTGTGTTCTGTTATATGAGTGTTAGTTAATGTTTGGGCTATTTGATGTGCTGAAACAACCTAGAACCTTTGCCTTGTTTGCTGACCCACTCCACCACCCCTGTTCTTTGTGTCTCTGTTGAGTGCAACTGATGGTTCACATAAGGTTCATGACTTACACTGAGGTTCCTTTAGAATAGTTTTGGAGTAGCTACACCAATATAGTTGTCTCCCAGTGGTTTGTAATAATTTGTGTTGATATATGACCTCTCCTCACAGAGTGGTATTACTAACCATTTGAGTGGTTCTGTAGTGGGACTTCTTTGATTTAATTTGTATTCTTCTGATTGCTAATGAAGTTAAGTACTTTTATACTTTTATTGGTCTTTTAGGTAGTTTCTTTTGTGAAGTTCCATTTCATGGATTTCCTTATAGCTTTTGGTAGGATCCTTTGGCCAGTCATGAAAGTTTTACCTATTTTCTTTCAGTCTTTGACTTATCCCCCTCACCCCCCCCTTTTTTTTTCTTCAAGATAAGGTCTCACTGTATAGCTCTAGTTAGACTTGGACGAACTATGTTGTCCAAGCTGGGTTTGAACTTTGTAAGTCTTCCCATCTCAGCCTCCCTAATGCTGTGGTCTCACGTGGGATCCACCATGCCTGGCTTATTAGCCTTTTCACTTTTTTATTTTTAAATTACTTCTTTAATTTTATTTTATGAGCATTGGTGTGAGAGTGTCAGATTTCCTGGAACTGGAGATACAGATGATTGTGAGCTGTCATGTGGGTGCTGGGAATTGAAGTTGGGGCTTCTGAAAGAGTAGCCAGTGCTCTTAACTTCTTACTCAGCTTTCCAGCCTCAGCCTTTTCACTCAATAGTATCTACTATTGTTTATTTAATTACTTCATGCTTTCTCTATTTCACCAATGGGTTGACTTTTTAATAAGTCAGGTATGCAAGATAATCATTTTTTTCTGTTATATCACTCATAAATATTGTTACTTTGATATGTAGTATTGTTGTTGCCTTGGTATCTACTAAAATCATTTTCATACAGTTTTTATATTCCAAAGAACTAGCCCACGAACAACTATGTGCTTTTAATGAGATTAATTTAAGCTATAGAACAGTAAAAACCATATTTATATAATAGAATCTTCTTCTTTTTTTTTTTTTTTTTTTGGAGACAGGGTTTCTCTGTATAGCTCTGGCTGTCCAGGAACTCACTTTGTAGACCAGGCTGGCCTCGAACTCAGAGATCTACCTGCCTCTGCCTCCCGAGTGCTGGGATTAAAGGCGTGCACCACCACGCCCAGCATAATAGAATCTTCTAACCCATGAACATTTTATAATCATTGTAGTTTTCCTCTATATTTTATGATTGGGCAAATTTTCACTATGTAGCCCAGATTATCCTAGAACTCACTATGAGAACCAGGCTGGTCTTGAACTCATAAAGACCATCTCAACCTCCCTATTACAGGGATTAAAGGTGTGTGTGCCAACTAGCCTGGCATTTTTATTATTAATATTGTTTTTAGAAAAAGTTCTTGTTATGTAACTTAGACTGGCCTTGAGCTCTTTTCCCCCCCCCAACTTTTTTTTTTTAAAGATTTACTTATTATTTATATGTAAGTACACTGTAGCTGTCTTCAGACACAGCAGTAGAGGGCGTCAGATGTCATTACAGATGGTTGTAAGCCACCATGTGGTTGCTGGGATTTGAACTCAGGACCTTCGGAAGAGCAGTGAGTGCTCTTAACCGCTGAGCCATCTCTCCAGCTCCCCCCGCCCCCTAACTTTTAAAGATGAATGGCTCACTGATTGTTTTTCACTGAATTATTTCTGTCTTTTCCTAGTATTTTTCTAATATGGACACTTATCTTGTAGGATGAAATCCTAGAGCACAGTTTTTGCTGCATCCAATGTTTCGTCTTTCATTCCATGTTTTGATATATCATATTTTCTTTATTCAGTTTCCTTTTTTCATCCTTCCCAGTCGACCTTTATCAAAGCATTTATCTCTCCCTCTCTCCCTCTCTTTCTCCTTCCCATTTTGGTTGTGCTGAGAAAAGAACCCTTGGCTCCACACATTCTTAGGCAAGTATTCTACTGATTGATATCCCCATCCCTGTTCAACATATTTTGAAAAAAAACTTAATTAGGTTTTCAAGCATTTATAAGATATTCCAGATTTTTAATTTTATTTTTACTATCTTGAATTATTTATTGTTTAAATTATGTGTATGTTGAGGGTAGGGTCTGGACATATGTGTATGGGTGCCTATGCCCTGGACTTTGGAATTGCGGGCAGTTGTGAAGCACTTGACACGGTGTGAGAATGAACTCAGGTCTTTTGTCAGAAGTTCATGCTGTCATCCACCGAGCTAGCTTTCCAGTCCAGTTTTCCAGATTTTAAAGTAATTGGTTTTATGTTGCTTGTTTTGTGTTCAAGATTTTTGCTTTTAGTCATTTATTTTATTAAGACATCTCCAGTGTGTCTGGATTTGTTCAGTTTTTGAAAATGCATTTCGTTCACTTGAAGGAGATACCTGTTCTTTAACTTTTGCCTTTTTTGTTTCATTAATGCTAAATAAGAATGATAGTTGATTGCATTTTAAAATTATTGTGCTATATTCCTTCAGTTACTTAGGTTTTGACATCATCCACTTTGACTGTGTTTATCTGTTTTCTTTTTTTTTTTTAAAGATTTATTTATTATTTTATTTATATGAGTACACTATAGCTGTACAGATGGTTGTGAGCCCCATGTGGTTGCTGGGATTTGAACTCAGGACCTTCAGAACAGCAGTCAATACTCTTACCCACTGAGCCATCTCGCCAGCCCGATTATCTGTTTTTCATTTTCAGTCTATTCATACAAATCACAGTTGTCTGCCTAGTCAACTCTTTACCATTCTATGCATCTCCTTCTGTTCCTCTTGTTTTTTTACTCCTAAGGCTGCTATCAGCCATGTAAACACAAACTTTTTCCCTTAGGGTTGACATGCTGTGTTTTACCCCTAATTTTTTTTATAGTCAAGCATAATGCATTTGTTTATTTGTGTTCATATGCGTGTTTCTCAGAGACTGTGTAAAGGTCAGAGAACAACTTGCAGGAGTGCATTCTCTCCTGCCGTGTGCCATGTTGGTCTCCAGGTATTGAATTTAGCTCATCAGGCTTGGAGGCAACTGTCTTTACTCACTGAGTCATTTTGCCAGCCCTTTCCTTTTAATTTTTTCTTACTCTTATTTTGAATGTTTTTTTCATTTAAGAACAGAGAAAAAGAGCCGGGCGTGGTGGCGCACGCCTTTAATCCCAGCACTCGGGAGGCAGAGGCTGGCGGATTTCTGAGTTCGAGGCCATCCTGGTCTACTGAGTTCCAGGACAGCCAGGGCTACACAGAGAAACCCTGTCTCGAAAAACCAAAAAAAAAAAAAAAAAAAAGAACAGAGAAAAAGATTTTAAAAAAAGAATCAGTTTCACAGCCTTTGTCCTTTTCTTTAGTGGAATACTAGTCCATGAATCTGTTTAAATCCTTTCTGTCTGTTGCTTGTTTCCTCTGAGCTTGCTTTGTTTATTTATTGGTATTCTTTTAGATTGTATGTTATATGAGGTTTTTTTTTTCTATTAATTTCATACATTTTTTTCTATATTGGCAGTTATCCAAGAAATTATAACCTGTCTCCTTGATTAAATAATGTTTAATAAAACTAACTTTCTTCTTCCCACTCCATAATCTTTCCTTCCTTCCTTCCTTCCTTCCTTCCTTCCTTCCTTCCTTCCTTCCTTCCTTCCTTCCTTCCTTCCTTCCTTCCTTCCTTCCTGTTTGTTTGTTTGAAACAGTCTCTCATGTAGCCCAGATTGGCCTTGAACTTATTGTGTAACTGAGGACGACTGAACTGGTCTCCTGCCTGTCCATTCCAAGTGCTGAGATTATAGGTCTGTGCCAGCACACTAAGCAAATGCGTTGCTTTTCCACAAGCTGTTGGGTTCCAGGAATTCTCAGCAGGAAGTTAGCATTACCCATCCTGTTGTTGTCACTAGAGGTACATGTTTTGGTATGTGTTTACCAGAGTAGTTTATAGTTTTTGCTCTTGGGCTCATCTCAGTTTTATACCTGTGGTTCTTATTATGTCTTACTGTGCCTAATTTATAAATTTTTAAAGTTTTATCATAAGTTAACTACTCTGTACATGTCCTTGTATGTAGAGTGAGCAAATTTAATAAAAGTTTCTTATTTCTAGGACACTCTTTGCGGTAATAACAAGCTTCGGGAATATAAAAGCACACTGTCTGGAGGTGAAGATTCTGTACTTAGAATAAGCACCATTGCATCAGCCTTCGCAGACGTGTCAGTGAGCACTGACCCTGTCCAGCTTGTTGCCATGATGAAGGCACTCAGAAATAAAGGAAGAGGCAAGTCTTTTCAGGGTGATGAGCTGCAAGAGGACTGCTCCACCATCTCTCATGTCTTACTTAGTGATTTAGAAAGAAGTAACAGGTCCAATGTACTTGATATGGAGAAATACCTTACAAAAACAGAGTTTAGTAGCTGTGAAGGTGCACGAGAGCCCTTTTCAAGAGCAGGCACATCTGACATGTGGGATTTATGTTCGCCCGAACGGCAGACTGTTCAAGGCACGGGTATGGTGAATGTTTGTGCTACTAATACAAGGGAAGCAGAAGAAACTACAGAAGCTATTTTCTGTGGTGAAAATATAGAGCGTGATATTCAAGAATCCCTGAGAACAAACACGAGAGAGAATGGAAACACGGCCATGGGGAGTATGCCCCGCTCTGTTGACACATTGCTGGATGTGCGGAACAGTGAAAAAGCTACCTCAGTTTCCAGTGCAGCATCCAGGAGTGACTCATTACTAAGGAACCCCAGAGTACCTTCCTTTAGCATTGTAGAACAATGTGAGGAAATACAAGATACCCGAGACCATGGAAGGAAGAAAGAGAGTGTCAGCGAGACAAGCCGCAGTGACAAGCGTGTCACCTTTGAAGACGGTCTTGTGGTCTTACCTAAAAGTGTTGGTAAGTGTAGTAGCTGGTCATCGTGCAGATGTGTGGGTTGTTGTTTGGAGGTGGTTTCTGTTCTTACTGGAGAACACACCCTTCTCATAGATTTGAAAACTGCCTCTCCTGAGAGTGGTGGATCTGGCTTTCAAGACGAGGAGAGCTTCAGACTATCACCACTCAGTCATTCTTCTCCCAGTGAAATTTCTGGAAACTTCTCAGGGTAAGTCCTCAACCTTATTTATTTCTATTATTTGAGAATTTCCTAAAGGCATATAATGTGTTTTGATCAGATCAATCCCTACTTATTAATTTAAAACATTTATAGTATGTATAGGAAAATTAAATTATAAGAAAATCAAAAAGAAAAAAATATTTCCAATTTTTAGTGTTGTTTATTAAAGGTGGTACCTAAAGTACTTTGAGTTTCTTTACTTCAGGTGCTTCCCCACCTGAGAAAGAGTTTTTGCCAGAGCCTACAGCCCCATTGTCTATGGAAGCCAGTAAGCTTTGGGCAGCAGTCTACTTAGGTTCCTCCTATCCATTCCCCATATGGCGGCGTTGTTGATACGTACTGTCACATACTTAGTGGGTTTTTTGTTTGTTTTCATTGTTGTATTTCTTTCCATGGGTGCTGGGGTTTCAAACTCAGTTCCTCATGATTGCCTACAAGTACTTTACCCACTGAGCCATTTCCCCCAGAGAGAAAAAAGTGGATTTTTTTTTTTTTT
>NC_034604.1:61458019-61493564 GCF_900095145.1 Mus pahari
CCTGGAACTCACTTTGTAGACCAGGCTGGCCTCGAACTCAGAAATCCACCTGCCTCTGCCTCCCAAGTGCTGGGATTAAAGGCGTGCGCCACCACACCTGGCTATGTATCTGTACTTAATGTCTCAACATTGGCTCCTGCCCACTTCAAAAGAGGTATCTTTGACCAAGGTTGAGAGCAGCATTGACCTACAGGTATAAACATAAATATTTAGGAGGCCCTTTGGTAACATGTCCTTTTAGCAAAACATTAGTAGTAGGTTCCCTTAGTATCTGTGATCTCCCTAGACACGGGCTTTTGACCAGGATTACAATATCAGGTATGACTTCCTTCCCTTGGAGCAGCCCTCAGATTCAGTTAGAAAGCATTTGGTTGCCCCAGTAACTGTTAGGCCACTATTGCCCTGTGAGTTCTTCTGTCTCAGCAGATCAGTATTGTAGCAGATAGGATCCTCCACGGTGTAAGCCCTTGATGACTTTTCTTTTGTGATTGGCATAACATCTTTCAATAGGGAGGAAGTTTCTGGGTCAGGTCTAGGTTGATTTCCCTAAGCTCTGCAACCAAAGTGTGTTGTGTCTTCAGTAATAGGTTCTTACCATCTAGTTATGATGAGCAGCCAAAAGCAGTGGCAGTAGCCCGTGTCGTTTTGGAGATCTTTAGGCTCTTCCTGACTATTAGCTCATAGGAAGGGATTCTAACCTGGCACTGGAATTTTCAAACCCTTATCTTCTAGAGAAAGCATTGTTCGCCCATGCAGTCAAACTCCTTTTAAAATAAACTTAACAGGCTGGTGAGATGGCTCAGTGGGTAAGAGCACCCAACTGCTCTTCCAAAGGTCCGGAGTTCAAATCTCAGCAACCACATGGTGGCTCATAACCATCCGTAACAAGATCCAACGCCCTCTTCTGGAGTGTCTGAAGACAGCTACAGTGTACTTACATATAATAAATAAATCTTAAAAAAAAATAAACTTAACATTTTTAATTAGCTTACAAAGCAGTGGGGTTCCATAAGCTTTTGATATATATCTTTAGTTTAAATAATCCATTCCTGTTCCCTGTGCCTGGAGTCTCTTTTCTCACACAGTGTTTAACTGTTGAGTGATGGGGCCTGGCAACTTCTCTGCTACTTCCTTAGATTGCTAGCCCTCTCTACTCATATCATCTTCACCTTTGTGAAGGCTTGTGGTGTGAAGTCAGTGCTTATCACGTAATTTAATCCATGAGGACGTAGTTTTTTTTGTTCCTATTAGTAATTGACCAGTAATCTGGTCTCTCTTTATATCTTTGTTTTTAAAGCTTTGGTTTGGGAGTAACTTCCAGTGCAACCAAAAGTACTAAGTGAGAGTTAAATGTGCACCTGGAGGTTAGTTTTAAACTGTTTGTCTTTCAGATCTATAGCTCTTTTTTTTTTTCCACTTTCTGTCTTATGCCACTCAGTAGCAGAATCATTTTATTTAACTCATCTTCATAATTACAAAGTTAGTTCCTCAAAGTCAAAGTCAGGGACTCTTTTTCTTTTTCTTTTCTTTTTTCTTTTTTTCTTTCTTTTTTTTTTTTTTTTTGCCAAGAGCCCAGTACAGTGTTTAGCAAAGACTAAAGGCATAAGAACAAACAATGAAATGGAGAGATGCAGATCTATAGCTCTTATTCCTAAGGTTGTACATTATGAGGAAATAATAAAAAAAATAATCATTCTGTAGTTTACAAATTAGAGAAGGCTTAATGTTTGCACAAATTAATATGTTTAACTCTTTTGTTTGTTTGTTTGTTTGTTTGTTTTTCGAGACAGGGTTTCTCTGTGTAGCCCTGGCTGTCCTGGAACTCACTCTGTAGACCAGGCTGGTCTCGAACTCAGAAANCCGCCTGCCTCTGCCTCCCAAGTGCTGGGATTAAAGGCGTGTGCCACCTCCGCCCAGCTTATGTTTAACTCTTGAAGCTAGACAAGTGTTGGGTATGGGAGGGCCTGGGTGCTGGCTTGGTACTCATCCCAGCCTCCTCTTCTGTTTGGTAGCTTGTCTGCTTCTTACTCTTTTTTTTTTTTTTAATTTATTTTTCTTTAATTAGATATTTTCTTTATTTACATTTCAAATGTTATCCCCTTTTCTAGTTTCCTCTCCAAAAATCCCTTAATCCCCCTCCCCCTTGCTCCCCAACCCACCCACTCCTGCTTTCTGGCCCTGGCATTACCTATACTGGGGCATAGAACCTTCACAGGACCAAGGGCCTCTCCTCCCATTGATGGCCAACTAGGCCATCCTCTGCTACATCTGCAGCTGGAGCCATGAGTCCGTTTGTACTCTATGGTTGGTGGTTTAGTCCCAGGGAGCTTTGGGGGTACTGGTTAGTTCATATTGTTGGTCCTCCTATAGGGCTGCAGACTTTCTCTAGCTCCTTCATTGGGACCCTGTGCTCCATCCAATGGATGACTGTGAGCATCCACTTCTGCATTTGCCAGGCACTGGCAGAGCCTCTCAGGAGACAGCAATATCAGGCTCCTGTCAGCAAAATCTTGTTGGCATCTGCAATAGTGTCTGAGTTTGGTGGTTGTTTATGGGATGGAACCCCAGGTGGGGCCGTCTCTGGAAGGTCATTCCTTCAGTCTCTGCTCTGAACTTTGTCTCTGTAACTCCTTTCATGGGGATTTTGTTCCCCCTTTTAAGAAGGATCGAAGTACCCACACCTTGGTCTTCCCTCTTCTTGAGTTTCATGTGCTTTGCAAATTGTATCTTGGGTATTCTCAGTTTCTGCACCCCTTATTCTTTATTCAGTTATATTATTTTATAAAGTTAACAGAGAATCCCTAATTTGAAAAATGTTAGATGACTTTGGTTCTTTATGTTGGTGTTTTATATGTAGTTGGTGTGTATCTTTTACTTCCTCCCTGCTGTAAGACTTTTTATAAAACAATAGATGCAGTTTACTTGTGTAAGCCTGCATTTTATATTTGCAGATATTTTTCTTTGTGCACTCTGTGTTTCAGGAGACCATGTAGATTTCAATTGAGATTTATACCAGCATTGTGTGAATCTATTATATTTTGTTTAACTCTTTAATGGATTATTAAAGAAACAAAATTTGTCCCATTCAGAGTGATCTCACCAATGAACTGAGTACCACAATTGTTCGAGCCAGTCCTACTCCACCAGAGGAACAAGCTGTGGAGAAACTAAGAGACAAAATTCCAGGTCAGAATGCAGGAAAAGTGCCAGTGCCGAGTGTTATCCAGAGTAAGTCTGGTTCAGCAAACATGACACAGACTCCTTCTCTGAGGAACAGATTTGAAGATGGAGAACCTAACTTTACATCCAGTCAAGATATTTCTTCTAAAAGTAGGGAACCCTTGGAGGCTGGTAAGATGGATTCAGCATCTGCTTCCAGTGAGCAGGATCTGACTGGCCAAGCTCTCCTGAACAAGCCAGCTCTAAACCACCAGTCTGGACCAGCCATACCGAACCTCCCTCAATTGATCCAGAAGACTGTGGATCAAGGTCAAAGATTATCATCTACTTGTCTGTCAACTGCCAGCAGTGAATCTAGCAGCCAGACTCCTAATCTGGGCACCTCTGGAAACCAGCATAATCCTGCACCCCACATTTCAGCTTATGCTTCTGTTGCTAAGGTGCAGAACCAGCCTGCTGTGTGTCCTGCCCTCTGGACTGGACATTCTTTATACATAGCTCCTGGGGCCCCACAGTATTTGGGGCCAGTCTCTTCATCTGGGAGTGCCACCTTGTCACAGTGCCATGCAGGCATGCAGATCTGTGGGATTTCAGGGTATTCTCCTTATCCTCCCGTTGCACCGGAGCATGTGGCTTCTGGGGTGTATTTAGGACCAACTCTTGCTTCTGGACTGACGGCCCCCTCTTCTCTTTACAACCTGTGCTCTACTGCTGCACATCAGAACTTGCTTAGTACAGCAAAGCCATTTCCTGTGCAGTCTGTTGGTACAAACTGTGAAGCTGAACCATGGGACTCGGGGATGATGCCTGGATTTGGTAAGATACATTTTCTTCTCCAGTATTGCTTGTTGGTACTACCTAAAAGTTATTTTTTTTCAAAGGGGTCCACAAAGCTAGTTTTTTTTTTTTTTTCAAAGAAATGTTGTTTGGAATTAATCTCCTTAATTTTTTTTAATTTTTAAGATTTATTTATGTATGTGTGTCTTTATGAGTGTATGCACACATACATGTGCAAGTGCCCACAGAGGCTAAAAGAGGATATTGGATCTTTTGGAGCCGGAGTTGCAAGTGGTTGTGAGCTGCCTGATCTTCGTGCTGGGATTTGAACTTAGGTCCTCATTATTGAGCAGCAGGTTCTCTTAACTGCTGAGCCAGCTCTCCAGCACCCTCCCTTTAGTTATTTATTTTTTTTCCTTTTTAAAAACACGGGATATCAGATTGACCTTATACTTACTATGTAGGGGAAATGACCTTGAGCTTTTGATCTTCGTGTCTCCACCTCCCAAGTGATGGTCTTATAGGCATGTATCACACAGTTTATTTTGGGTTATTTCTTATAAGCTCTTCCTTCATCTTTTATTGAGAGCTTCAGAATGTTTCTATGAAGGGGTTACTGAAGTTGGCTTAAAACAACAGTAAATTGTATACTGGTAGTTTCCTAGGTCTTGTCCCGATGTTTCTTTTCCTCTGTTCTAGATTTTGCTATTCTCCTAATTAGGAAATGTCCTCTTTAGGACCATTTCCCAGAATGAGTTACCCTCCACTGGTTCCTCATGAGGGTGATGTGATGGTAGTGAGGAGCAGGACTCTGCTCTCATCCACAGCCTCCTCTCCCGATGGCAGACATTGGCTCTGTGGAGCTGGGGATTGTCCATACAGCCCACCCGGAAGCTGAGCCTCTGGAGCCCCTCTTCACCTGTCAGTGCCTTAAAACCTGGGAGGGTGAAAGGGCCTGACAAAGGGCAACACCAACAAAGATGTAACTCTGGATTCGCTGAGTTTGCTTAGTTTTACCTGTGCTATGTTGTTCTGTACAACAGCTTGTGTTGTTAGTAGCTTCCACTGAGACCTTTTGTGTCAAGGATTCTTACACTTGGGGCATTTATTCTGTAGCTCTTGGAATCCTGTGTAACCGTTTCCTTTTAAGCATTGGTGCTTATCGTCAGATGTTCAGTGTACCTTGCATTCTGACTTCCTCTATGCAGGGAATGCCAGAGTACCCGAGGAGCTGAGGTTCCCTCACGCTTGCTGTGTAGGCATTGCTTCACAGACCCTCCTTAGTGTCCTCAACCCGACTGACCACTGGCTGCAAGTCAGCATCAGAGTTCTCAGTATCTGGGTGAACGGTGAGAAGGTGAGTTTCCGCTGTTTCTCATTGGGCTTCACTGTTGTACTTTGGTTAAAAAAAATGAACCCATTTTTCCTCCCAGTTCCTGCTCCGTAATGACAACTCTGAGACTGATTATCTATTATTAAATGCCTAGGCCATAGCTTTGGCTCGTTCCCTGACTCGCTCATAACTTATCTAACTATTTAAACTCTTCTAACTCTTCTGCATGGTTAGTTACCACTCCTTCAGCCCTGACCCGCTGCTTCCTTCAGTCTCTGTCTCATCTATCCTGAGTTCAGTCCTCTGCAGGTTTACTTCCATCTCCTTTTATTCTCTCACTCTTTCCCAGAGGTCTCTCTCTTCTTGCCACTGTCCCACGTCCTATCCCCTGCCTCAGCTCATTGGCCATCAGCTTCTTTATTGACAGGTGCTGCTTATAAGAGTTTCTCTCTACACATGTTAATGACTTTTGTCCTTTGGTGATACTGTACACACAGACTGTACATTGTGGCCCTTCTCTCCCTTACTACTCCAAAACCACCCCTCTTCTCTTCCTTCTTCCAAGTGATTAAATTTTTCTTTTGAAAGTTTTTTTAAGGTTTATTTATTTTTATGCATATGAGTGCTTTGTCTGTCTGTCTGTGCACCAAACTGTGCAGTACCCACAGAGGACAGCAGAGGGTGTCAGAACCTTTGGACCAGGAGTTATAGACAGCTTTGAGCAGTTATGTGGGTGCTGAGACCTGTACTCCAGTCTGTGGCAGGAGTGTTCTTAGCCACGAGACATCTCTCTAACCCTCCTTTTGAAATTTTTTTTTTTAAGTATTAAACTACTCTTTGATACATGATTGATTATACATGTTTACGATCCACCCTGATCACTGTCTGCCCTCCTCTCATCTTCCTCTCACGTTGTCATTCTCTTTCCCCTTGCAAGTCCCTTTCCTATATTGATCATTGTTTTGTGTGTGATTCACTGGTGTTAGCTGAATGGCATGTGACCACAGGTTTAGAACTATCCATTGATATGCGTATAACTCATGGCTGGGTACACAGCTAAGGACAATGAATCTATGGGTAGTCAATAATGGTTGAGCAGGGAAAAGAGGAGCCCAAAAGACCTCCCTCTGCAGTTCATGATTGGCCTTGGTAGGCCAGTCTTATGCGGGCCCAGTTCAGGCAACCTCAGCTGCTGCGGGCTCAGGTTTGCTGCGGCATGCCTGGCAGATAGGAGTTGCCAGCCTTTCTTCCCACCGGTTACCTTTTTTTTTTTTTTTTTTCCTGCTCCCTCTTTTATAACATTCCCAGAACCTTAGAGGGATTGGTATAAATGTCCTTTCTGTTTAGGGCTGAGAACTCAGCTATCTTTTATTCTGAGCACCTAGAGCAGCCATGAATCTTTGCATTTGTCACAGTTCTCTGCAAAGAAAAGTTTCCCCGAGTAAGGCTGAAGATAGCATTTGTCTCTGGGTTTTAAACCTGAATATTTAGCGTGTAGTTTGGTGCCTTGTTTAGCTAAGCTACACAGTAGTGGTGAGTTCTCCCAGGAGGACTTAGGACCTCCATCCTAATGCGTTTACCTGGTTTGCAGTACCTGGTGTGGATTTCCTTTTATTAAGGGGTCTCTATTTCAGTCTGACAGTGGTTATTCCCTGCTAGCAGTCACACCACCACTATTGCATGGGTAGCCACATCGTGAGCGTGAGCTCAGGTGCCTCTACATAGAATCATCTTACTGGCCTCCTTTTTGCTTTAGTTTCTTTTTATTTTTGAACAGACTACCTGTGGAGCCCTACCTGGCCTGCAGCTTGCTATGTATATCAGACTGACCGTGATTTTTTTGTGGTTATCCTCTAGTGTTTACCTTCCAAGTGCCAGGATAATTAATACTTGTATACCACCTTGCCTGACCTTTTCACTCCCTGGCTTATGTCTATGCTGTTCCAATCTCTCTAACACACATTGAAATACAAATATGATTCTTTTCTGTTTTTAAGTGGTGGGTATATGCAGAGCCAGTGCATATAGCAGACCCATGCGGGCTGCAGTGCATCATTTTGTTTGTTTGTTGTGAGGCTAGGTATGTATCTCTGGCCAGCTCAGACTTGCCAAGTACACAAGGATGACTTTAGACTTTTGACCCCCTGATTCCCACCTCCAAAGTGCTGGGATTTAATATGCAGGCATCATTATGCCCAGCTCTCTCCCCCCTCCCCTGGTCCCGTAAATCTTTGTAGCTCTCATAGAACTTGAATGAACCTAAATGAACAATTTTGGATCACGGTCTTTTTTTGTTTTGTTTTGTTTTGTTTTTTTGTTTTTTTGAGACAGGGTTTCTCTGTGTAGCCCTGGCTATACTGGACCTCACTCTGTAGACCAGGATGGCCTTGAACTCAGAAATCCGTCTGCCTCTGTCTACCAAGTGCTGGGATTAAAGGCGTGCACCACCACTGCCCGGCTCATGGTTTTTTTTTTAAGCCTCTTGTTGTAACAGCATTTACATTGTAAGACATCTAAATATAATTTATATTTTTCACCAGTTTTAATACTTATTAATCATTTCTTATTTATAAACCCATGTTAATTTGCCTTTAGCACTATTATTTTAATCCCTGGGTGCTTAGAAATAGAGCACTATTGAATATAAACTATTATAATGTATCAAGAAAGGGAAGATAAAAACTGAGGCACTTACTTGGGCCTAATCTTCATCTGATTGCAGGGATATCATTAATTTATCTGTTAATTTTCTCTATGAACTTTTGAAATCATGGAAAGAATAGCTTTAATGTCTAACAAGGATCTCACATAACCAACTCCACTTGCTCTGAAGAGATTATAAATCTTTATTCACTCTGATGTCTAAGTTGTGAGTAGGAGGGTGGGAACAGGGTCAGCAAGTCCTGCTATGACGTGTGCAGACTTTGTTATTGCTATTTGCCAGCCAACACTGGGTGGGTTTTCTCCCCTTTTCTTCTCATTATCCTTACTTACCTGGTAAAATAATATTGTCTCTCTCTTAGTTTCTTTTCCTATTGTGTGGTAAAATACTCTTGACTAGAACAACTTAGTAGAGAAAGGGTTTATTTTGGTTCATGGTCCAAGGGTATGGTCCAACATGGCAGCAGTCAGGGCAGTAGGAGCTTGAAGTAGCTGGCTGCATTCATAATGCGCAAGTGAAGAGCATTGGATGCATGCTGCCACTCAACTCTCTTTCCACATGTAGTCCAGGATCCCACACAGGGAGCAGCACCACCTACAGTGTGGGTCCTCCCATGTCAAATAAAGAAATGAAGGGAATCTCCTCGGGCCCATGGGCCCGTCTGCTAGATCAGTTTTGTAGTTGACAGCATTAACTGTCACTTCTGCATTCTGTCTTACTTTCCTCACTTGCTCATCTGTTAGCAGATCACTTAATGAGATAGAATAAAATAACTGGCAGAAAGCATTGTAGGTGGAAGGTGAGATTTGACACAGTACGTAGAAATAGAAATCATATCCTAGACAGGCTTCCAGGACTGAGAATGACTTCTGTGTTGGGTGTTCTTTTAGAAGAGTAAAGGTATAGGCAAATATGTTCACTTTAAAATCTACTTGGAGTGGATATAGTTCTTATGTAGTGAGAATGGATTAGTTTTCACGTATAGATTCGGGTGGGTATATGCATACCATAGTACAGGTGTGGAGGTCAGAGGTCAACTTGTAGGCATTAGTTTTCCTTTACCATGTGAGTTCCAGGGGTCAGACTCAAGTTGTTAAGTTTGGTATTAATTACCTTTTACCTACAAGTTCTTACCAGCCATCAAAAAGCTTTTTGCTCTTGGACTTATTATATATTTCAATTAATGAGTTACAAGAGTTTTTTGTTTTTTGTTTTTAAACATATAATGAAGGTCTAGATTTCATAGTTTGACTGAAAAAGAATCTTAAACTAGATGATTAACCTTGAAAGGTAAATCCATTTCTAACATACTTCCTTGGTCTATTTACAGGTGGATCTTTCAACACAAACCTGTTTAGTTTTCAAGAATAAAGTTGTGATAAGACCTCATGCCACTGAAGAAATAAAAATTCTTTTTATCCCCACAAGTTCTGGAATTTTCAGATGTACGTTCAGTGTTGCTTCTTGGTCATTTTCAGCAGATGCTGATACAATAGGGCAAGCAGAAGCTCTGGGAAGCAGAGTTACTCTTACTGCCATTGCAGAAACCCCTGTTATTGAGGTAACTATTTGTAAATGAGTCTCACTTGCTGATGTTTTAGTAATGGAAGAATTTGCGGGCAGATTTGTCACAGTGTTTCAAGCTAAATCTTAGTTGTTTCTTAAAATTTAATTTTTTTATATTTATTTACTTTTATGTCTATGAGTGTGTATCTGCATGTACATATATGCCCCCCCCCCCATGTGTGCCTCTGTAGGTTAGAGGAGGGGGTTTGGATCTTCTGGAATTACAAATTGTGAGCCACTGTATGGATGCTGGGAATTGAATGAGCACTGGGAAAGTAACAAGTGCTTCAACCACTGGAACCTTAGTTCTCCCTTCCTCCCTCCCTCCCTTTCTCCCTTCCTTCCTGCCTTCCTTTTTTTTTTTTTTTTTTTTTTTTTTTAAACTACAGACCCTTACTTCATAGACCAAGATGGTCTAAATATCTACCTGCCTCTGCCTCACTAATACTATAGGATTAAAGGTGTGCAATTCATTAAGCCCTTATTTTCTTATTCCAAGGTTTGAAACTACTGTTTTGTTTTGTTTAAATAGGAACTATGAATAGACTTATTAAAAGGATTATGGAGTATAACATTAAGCTACTTTTCTATGATTTCTTTGTATACATACTTAGCGAAGTTCTAGTGGTCCCTTTCTTCCTCTTCCTCCTCTCTTTCGTCGTCCCATGTTGGGATAATAACCATTAATTAGGTGATGTACCTGTTGAGATGCAGGGCTCTTGGTTAATTTGTCATTTATCATTTAATTGTGCAAAGACATAGTGACTTACAGTTTAAGCCAGAGGTGTGCTGGGTGAGTGAAGGGCCAAACGGCCTTCCTGAGAGACTGGACTGAAGAGAATCTTTCAGAGATTTTCCATAGTTCATGATTTCAAAGGGAATAAATTCAGCAGTTTATTTTGTTAGAGAGGGAGAAGGAAATGAACTTGGAGATGGTCTTAAGAACTCCATCAGCTCTGCTGTGTTTTTCATTTGCTAGGTCTAGGTTTTCAGCTTTTAAATTATTGATACATGGGGCCTGTGTTGGGCAATGTAGAATGCACAGCTTTCCCCCTGACCACTGCCCATTAGAAACCAGTTATTGTCCCTTTCTCTAATCGTGACAACCAGAAATGTCTACAGACATTCTCCGTTTTTGCCTGTTCAGACACTGTTAAGAAGCACTGAGAGAATCTTTGTAGTTTCTTGCAGGTCAGTGCATCCCATTGTGCGAGGAGTTTGGACTTGCCCTTGAGCAGCTTGCATTTTCTAGCAAATCTGAAAAATGGTGACTGCACAGTATTTCAGGTTTCCATGTCATGTCACCAGTGGCTTCCATCAGTGGTTACTTTGCATTGTGGCGCTGTGTTGGGTCCCAAACCAAGGGGCCTACTGTCCTCACCTGGCAAGCTCAGAAATGCCAGTGTCAATATGTGTGAACTTTGACTTTAAAAGACAACTTTGAGAAGGACTGTAGGTAGGTGTAATTAGGTGCAGTAAGTCAGTATACACTAGGTCATTTTGAGTTGCTGTCTTAGAAGCTAGGGATGAAAATGGGCGGTTCTTTCATCCCTTTTGTTTAAAGTGTGTTTTGACCAGGGCTGATCTTTCTGTCATTTCTCTTTTGTTTGGATTCCAATTTCTTTTAACATCTTTTTGCTACAATGTCTCTTTAAAATTCAGCCAATTTTTTTTCCTTCCTTTTCCTGTGTCTTTATTATCCCAAGAGCATGTTGTGGAAATGCAAAGAAGGCGTGAAAGGCTCTGTCTCAGCTGGAGCTCCATACCAGTGCTGGTGTGGCCTAGATCAGACTCTGATGTTTGTGCAAACACTCTTCTGAAATGTACCCATCCCTGGGAAGGTTCCTTGTTGTTTTTGAACAGCAGGACAGAATTTTCAGGTGGTTTTAAAAACAATATACCTAGAAAGGACACTCTGAATTTCAGGACTTTATGTATGGTGTTTACATTTTATTCTAGTTTTGCCCCATACGCAGGAGCCTAAAACATACTACCTTTTGGGGAGTGTCGAACCTCAGCTGTTTTGGGGGTTAATTTGGGCCTCTTGACCTTCATTGTCCATTGTGGAATTCAGCTCCCATGTGCTGATATATCTTTTATTTCCTTGTAGTTTCATAAACTATAAAAGGAAAGTTTATACATTTTAAATATTGTGTAAAATCTCACCCAATTTGTAGGTTGTTCTCTAATGTTAAAGACAAAACAGTTGACTACATTGTATACACTCATTTTTAACTTTTGATATATCTATCATTTTAAGTTGATATCATTTTAAATACTCTGTTTTTATCAGACTGAGTCTGAATTATACCAGATCTTATGAAGTTGTGAAAAGAATTAAGGAGTTAATCTAATGATAGAACTAATTAAAAGGAGATTTATGTTTTATAAAATGTTGGTTCCATCTTACGATCTAATAGTAGCAGTAGCCACTTTGCCTTATTCTGTAGCATACTTGGATACATGGCCTTCTTTAAAAGAAGACTTTAATTCTTAGTTCTATAGATAATAATGAAATAAAATGGACAATAGAATGGGAAAACTTAGGTCTAAGTTTATGCTGACTCTTAACTGTGGCTAAAAGAAGCAGTAGATAAGATAATTCGTTAATAATAGATTGCTTTTCTCACTCAGTTCTTTCTTCATACTTAGGTAGAAACAGAAAAGAATGGTGTTCTGGATTTTGGTGACTTGACCTATGAAGGCTGGAAAGCTCTCCCACTCAAGTTAATAAATAGGACACATGCTACTGTGCCAATCAGATTGATTATTAATGCTGTAAGTACTAACCTCGAATTAGAGACTACCTACAGAGTATATTGATTTGAAATTATAGGCAGTGCTAATATTCTTGGTTAATTTTTCCTTTGAAAAGTAAATTATACTGCTAAAGAGCCTGTTAACAACTATACTGCTATGCCTTTGCTTAAACTGACTTTTTGTGTTCTGAACAGAATGCCTTAGCCTGGCGCTGCTTCACGTTTTCCAAAGAGCCCATCCATACATCTCTGAAAGCTGCTCCGTATGCTGACGTTACTGCTCGGCTAGCAGCCCCGTCCGTAGTCAGTCATGTGATGCCTCCCAGTTACGACGGAAAGGTAAGTTGAATCAGTTTAAAAATAAAACTGGCTTAGGAGTAAAGTTTCATGATACTTTTAGCTCATTGGAATTTCAGTCTTAATATACACTAAAATTTTGTTTTTCATTTTATAGGATCCAGAATTTCTGATAGTTTGGGTTATTTTCCACAGCCCAAAGAAACTCCTCACTTCAGGTATCATACTTTTGTGTGTGTGTGTGTGTGTGTGTGTGTGTGTGTGTGTGTGTGTGTGTGTGAATTATCCTATAATTAAACTTCAAATTTACAGTTTACTTTGTTAATGAAAATAACAGTATTTTAAGCTATTGTCAAGAATGTTAGCCGGGCGTGGTGGCGCACGCCTTTAATCCCAGCACTCGGGAGGCAGAGGCAGGCGGATTTCTGAGTTCAAGGCTAGCCTGGTCTACAGAGTGAGTTCCAGGACAGCCAGAGCTACACAGAGAAACCCTGTCTCGAAAAACCCAAAAAAAAAAAAAAAAAAAAAAGAATGTTGTTTGGAAAATGGGAAAGATGGCATGATATTTTGGGTCAAACCTAAGCGAGGGCTGAAGAAAACGCATTTCTTCTTATCTCTCTAGTCATACCTAGGGTTTCTATTGCTGCAATCAAACACCATGACCAAGAAGCAAGTTGGGGAGGAAAGGGTTTATTCAGCTTACACTTCCACATTAAAGGAAGTCAGGACTAGAACTCACACAGGCAGGAACCTGGGGGCAAGAGCTGATGCAGAGGCCACGGAGGGATGCTCTTACTGGACTGACCTCTCCCCCAACCCCCCGCAACTCCCCCAGGCTTGCTCAGTGTGCCTTCTTATAGAACCACCAGCCAGGGATGGCACCAGTCACAATGGTCTGCTCATCACTCCCCCCTTGATCACTAACTGAGAATATGCCTTACAGCTGGATCTCATGGAGACATTTCCTCAACTGAGGCTCCTTTCTCTATGATAACTCCAGCTTGTGTCAGGTTGACACACAAAACCAGCCAGTACAGATTGTTTTAAAAGCCTTAACTGAGGTTTCTTTTTTAATTTGTTTAATGTATTAATACTGTGTATGTCTGTGGCATGTGTGTGAAGGTCAGTGAACAATTGTGTAACATTGTTTGGTTTTCTCTTTCTATCTCTATATGGGTCCTGAGAATCATACTCAGGTCATCAGACTTGCGTGGCAATTACTTTTACTCACTAAACCATTTTCCTGGTTCCTGAATTTTCTTTGGATCCCCAAAGACATCCTTTTGGATGACTGGTGAGATTTGGGATCTGTTTACTGAACTAAAAAAGGAAACTTTTATAGAAATTCTAGGCTCAGCAGAAGAATTCTTGGCCAGAGTGGATATAGAAGTGGACAGCCCAAACCCTATTCCTGTTCTTAGAAGCGTGGATCTCCGAGCACGAGCAGGGGTAGCTAGGATCCATGCCCCTCGGGACTTGCAGGTAGCCTCCTCTCTCTGCTGTTATATTCTTGTGTCCCGGTTGATAGTCCTTTAAGTGTGACAACTTTTGGAATGCATTTTCCCTGTAGACTATGTATTTGTTGGCTGATGTGAATTCCTCAACAAAGCATCCCTTGCCTTTGAAAAATGCTGGGAATATTGAAGTTTATCTAGATATCAAGGTAAGAATTTCTGCAAAAGTACAGTAGTATTTGTGTCCTTTGCTTTCCAGTGTCTGTTCTATGGGCAACCTTGTCAGGATGCTATGAGAATTAAGCTAAGAATTACCAACAGTGCTGTAAAAATTGAGAGTCACACTGTCCTGAAGTATATGTTATGGTTAATGTTGAAGCCTAATGCTTGAATATAAGAATTCTTGAATAGTTGCTGAGAAGTTTGTGTGGCTTCCGTGATTATTAGAAAAGAATAGTGTGTGCGTGTCGTTTATTTCTGAGATCCTTAGGTGAGTGACGGATGGCTGGCAGCAATTGGAGATGGGGTAGGAGGCAGATTTGAAAGGGAGGAGGTAGGAGGAAAGAAATAGTCTTTTGAAAATGAATAAGACAAGTTAGGATTGTAAAGAGCAAGAAGAAAGGACAGCAGTGTATCCTAGTTAATAAGGAAGAAACATTAGGTGCTGGAGAGGTGGCTCAGTAGTTAAAAGCATCTGCTGCTCTTTCAGAGGACCCAGGTTTGTTCATGGCAGCTTACACTTACCTCCAGGTCTCAGTAATTTCACGATTTCTTTTGGCCTCTGTGGGCACTGCATGCACCATGGTGCACATGGATACATGTTGGCAAAGCATTTACATACATAAATTTAAAAATCTAAAAATAGCTGGGTAGCAGTGGCAACACATGCCTTTAATCTCAGTACTTGGGAGGCAGAGGCAGGGGCAGAGAGAGAGGCAGGCGGATCTTTGAGTTTAAGGTGAGCTCGAAGGAAAAAAAAAATTAAAAATAGCAAAGGCACACAATACAATACAAGAACATTTGAGGGAGAGTTTGCTTGCCCGAGTTAAGTTGTGGTTTTGTAATTGCTTAGGTCGCTGAACAAGGAAGTCAGTTTTCAGTGGACCCAGAGAGTTTGTTTCTTAAACCTGGAGAAGAACATGAAGTTACAGTTTCATTTACACCAAAGGATTCCAAAGCATGTGAGGAAAGGTAACAGGAAAATGTTTATAATGACCACTTGCTTTTTCACTCATGTGCAGATATGTCACCTAATACATGCTTTAATCTTTTCAGTAACTCTTTGTGTGTGTGTGTGAACATGCACATACAGTCTATATACACATATGTAATTTATATAGACACACACAGCAGATATACACACACACAGTAATTTATATCCTCACTGTTGTTGGTATGATGTGTGTGGTACTGGCATCACTGCCATGGTGCATGTGAGGGTCAGAGGACAACTTTCAGCAGTTGTTTCTCCTTCCACCGCAGGCTCTGGGAACAGATTCAAGTCCTTAGGTTTGTGTAGCAAGTGCTTTTCCCCACTGAAAATCTCACTCCCCATCTTTTCTATTTTGTCAGTACAATGCTTCTCTTAAACCAACTAAATCAAAGTTTAAAATTTCTATTTCTGGTATACTCGGACAAAAATAATAATAATATAGCATAATTATAATAATAATAAAGCATAATTATGGTATTCTCTGAAAATTCTTTACTTTGGTTTTTTATTTATTGCTTTATAATTCTTCCCAGGTCTCCTTCAGGACTTGTGACTTTGACTTCTAAGTCATTAGTCATTTTCAGTCAGAATGTCATTGTTGTTTGTGTTTGAACTTGACTGTGTGGAGCTAGCTTAGTATATGCCTCAGAAGTACCCATGGAGACACACACACTGCTTCTTCCCAGTGTAGAGTACAGAATGTGCATGTCTGGGGAGTTTATTACTAGAATCCTGTGGAAAATGGGTCACTAGTTAAGTATTTATGTCTCAAGTGCTTGTCCTCAACCGTGCCGCTGTCAACTCTTCCCAAATCCCCCAAGAAATGTCTCTCATGATACCATGCAGACCTTATTGTGATTATCACTTTTGTGTGGTCTTTCCCCTGGAACATAGCTTTTGGGGTAGAGATACTGTTTTCATCACAAGCTCAGTTTCTTGGACAAAGGGAGTGGATAGGCTGTAACTGCCAAAAGAGCTGACTATGGGACACTTGACTCCTCTTTTCTTCTTTGGATAGGATCCTGATAATATTTGTGCAGCCGTTAGGACCTCAGTATGAAGTAGTGTTAAGAGGTGAAGTCATTTCTTCTGGGAGTAAACCTCTGCCACCCGGTCCTCACTGCTCAGATAGCCCACCGATACTGTCCAATAAGCAGTTTCTGACGTGGGGTGGTGTCCCTCTTGGCAGGACACAGTAAGTATGCACACAACCAGCTAAGAGGACTCAGAGTCTGTTGTCTAATTCCCTAATGTTATTTTCTCAGATGTTAAATATGACTGTATTATTCTTTTTAGATTTGAGATAAAGCTGTAATGTATTTGCTTAACCTTCTTGATGATGAATCAAAATTTTAAAAAAATTATAAAAATTTATGTCTGATTTTTAAAATGCATCTCAAAGTGCCTTTTATTTTTTTAGGCTCTGAGTCTTAAAGAGTATGAGAGCTCCTTTATGGAAAGTCAGAAAGAAGATAATAAAGGCACTGTATCTTGTTTAGGGAGATCATAATCCAGTTGATACTTAGAACAGACTTCAAGTTAAGTGATAATCATTTTCATTTTTTGTGCACAACAGGGATTTCTGCATTTATTTTGTAGTAAGTGAAGAGAGGAAATAATTTCAAAGACACAGGGTTTTTCATACTAGCAACCTGCTATTTATATATCCACTTACATTCTAATGACTTTAAAAAAATAGAGTGAATTCAGCATACTGCTGAAAGGCCATGTTGTACAAATAAAGCCTGGTAGTTCTGACTGCTCATTAGTCTGAAAGCAATTCTGAGGAAAGAATTGCAGCTCTATTAAAGACCTGAGACTTTAGTAACGTCGATAGACTCTTTTTATAGTGTAGAATATATATATATTCTATACTATAAAAATATATATGTAAAAAATATAAATATATATCATAGAATGTATATATTCTATACTATATATATGTATGTGTATATATATATGCATGTGTGTGTGTGTGTGTGTATATATATATATAATGTATAAATCAGAGATACTAAACTAAAACCCTTCCCTTGTTAAGATGAACCTTAATAAGATGAGCTTTATGTTTTAAGAAACAAATCCCATAATTGTGGAGAGATGATTCTAGCCTATTGAAGTGATATGTACAGTCATCCTATCTTTACCCACCATGGTCAGGCTTAGTTGGCTTTGTGTTTGTCATTGTAGCAGTATCCATAGAAAAAAAAGACAGCTAAAATATGTAATTGTTTTTAGGCTCCAGAAACTAGCTTTAAGAAACAGTTCTACAACTACAGCCCAAAATTTGCGACTATTTATCAAAGGACAAGATCAGGATTGCTTTCAGGTTCGTACTCTAATCTTTGTTTTGTCTGATTTAAACTTTTGTTGTTGTTGTTTTGTTTTGTTTTTTCGAGACAGGGTTTCTCTGTGTAGCCCTGGCTGTCCTGGAACTCACTTGTAGACCAGGCTGGCCTCGAACTCAGAAATCCACCGGCCTCTGCCTCCCGAGTGCTGGGATTAAAGGCATGCGCCACCATGCCCAGCTTAAACACTTTTTAAAAAACTATTTTGTGGGCTGGTGAGATGGCTCAGTGGTTGAGAGTGCCGACTGCTCTTCCAAAGGTCCTGAGTTCAAATCCCAGCAACCATATGGTGGCTCAGAACCATCTGTAACGAAATCTGATGTCCTCTTCTGGAGTGTCTGAAGACAGCTACAGTATACTTACATATAATAAATAAATTAAAAAAAAAAAAAAAAGAAAAACCAAAATAAATAAATAAATAAATAAATAAATAAAAACTATTTTGTTTTGTTTACTCACTATATAGCCAAGGCTGGCCTAAAATTCATGATCCTTTTGGCTCCCACAGGCCTGTACCACTACATATGGCTTCTGTTTGTTGTTTTTTCTGAATACAGAACATTCAATATATGGAGACCATTTGTTGTTTAATTTGTCTAGATTGCTTTCACTATGTAGCTCTGGCTGGCTGGGATTCGATATGTAGACCAGGCTGGCCTTGAACTTACAGCGATCTACCTGCCTCTGCTTCCCAAATGCTGATTATAGGTATATGCCACTGCATATTTGATTTGAGCCCAGACCAAGTACTTTTGTATCTGTTTTTTGCAGTCCCTGGGGTCTACACATGCCAGGTAAGCTCTCTATGACTAGGCTGTCTCCATATTCAGACCAACTATTTTTTGTTTGTTTATCAATTTTAAAAGAGTTTTGGGGCTGGTGAGATGGCTCAGCAGGTAAGAGCACCCGACTGCTCTTCCAAAGGTGCAGAGTTCAAATCCCAACAACCACATGGTGGCTCACAACCATCCTTAATGCGATCTGACTCCCTCTTCTGGAGTGTCTGAAGACAGCTACAGTGTATTTACATATAATAATAAATAAATCTTAAAAAAAAAAAGAGTTTTAAATTTTGTTTTACATGTATGAGTGTTTTGCCTGCATGTATGTTTATGCATCATATGTATACCTGGTGTCCATAGAGTTCAGAAGAAGGTGTCAGATTTTCTGGGACTGGAGTTACAGAGGCTTGGGAGTCCCATGTAGGCACTGGGGACTAAACCTGGGTCCTCTGCAAGAGGAGTGCTCCTAATCGCCAAGCCACCTTTCATACTCCGTGACTAACTGTAAGAGTTTGTATTTATGCGTGTTTCATCTGTGCTAGTGTTTGAGTTTATACAGTGATTGTTTTTCAATTGTAGATTCAGAACACTTTTGGCTCAGAAGAGCGACTGACCAGTAATTGTGAGATCAGAATTTGCCCAGGAGAGGACTTTGTAATCTCTGTGTTATTTGCACCTACTCGATTATCTTGCATGTTGGCTAAACTAGAAATCAAGCAACTTGGAAATCGATCTCAGCCAGGCATAAAGTTTATGGTAAGAGAAGTTTACTGCTTTTTTTTTCTTCCATGAAGTTATAACCATTGCTTTAATATTGTGGTAAATTATGTATTCTGATTTTTCTAAGTTATAGACTTAAAAACAAATTATAGAACAATTATTAAGTCACTATAAGCAACCATTGGAGGTTCATATAAAAAGCAATCCTAATGCTTTTAAAGTTTCATTTCTGCTTGGAAAATTTGAAACATACCTAACAGTATCCAGGTAGAACTCGTCAACTCAGCAAAATATTGTCTTAGCCCACTTGGTCCAATATAAACAACAAATACCACAAGCTAGATAATTATTTTATTATGTTATGTGTAGGAATGTTTTGCCTGCATGTCTCTGAACCATGTGTGTACGGTGCCCATGGATGCCAGAAGAGGGCATGGCATCTCCTGGAACTAGAGTTACAGACTACTGTGAGCCTCCCGTGGTGCTGGGAATTGAACCTTGGTCCTCTGGAAGAGCAGCCAGTGCTCTTATCTGCTGAGCCATCTCTCCAGCCCCACACCTGATAATTCTTAAACATTTACTCCTTATAGTTCTCAAGCTGGGTGTCCATGCTCAGTGTGCCAGCCAATTGACTGTCTAGCAAGGAGCTACAGTCTGCAATTGACTGTCTAGCAAGGAGCTGCAGTCTGCAATTGACTGTCTAGCAAGGAGCTGCAGTCTGCAATTGGCTGTCTAGCAAGGAGCTGCAGTCTGCAATTGACTGTCTAGCAAGGAGCTGGAGTCTGCAATTGACTGCTGGCAAGGAGCTGCAGTCTGCAATTGACTGTTTAGCAAGGAGCTGCAGTCTGCAATTGACTGTCTAGCAAGGAGCTGCAGTCTGCAATTGACTGTCTAGCAAGGAGCTGCAGTCTGCTTCAAAGGTGGCACTTCTTTTTCCCATGTCTTCTTTCTCCTGGTGCAAGCATGCGACACTCCCCTCACCTCTTATAGGCACCCTAATTCCACTTTGGCAAGCAGGGCTATCGGGACTTCTTCACTCCCTGAAAGTCCTACTTATTGATGCTGCCATGCTGGGGATTATTTCAACAGATGAATTTTGTGCGACACCAACATTCAGATTTTGGCAAATATCCCTTGATATAATTTTCTAGATTGTGTTCCAGATACTGGGCCCACAAAGATAATTTTTTTAATGTTTTTAAATTTTTTTTATGCGCATTGGAGTTTTGCTTGTATGAAGATGTCAGATGCCCTGCAACTGGAGTTATAGGCAGCTGGGAGCTGCCATGTGGGTGCCAGGAGTCGAACCCAGGTCCTCTGGAAGAGGAACCAGTGCTCTTAACTACTGAGGCAAATATTTTTCTTCAACCTGACACATTTTTAAAACTTGATTTAACCATTTGCATAAATATATTCAGAACAACTACAGATAAAAAGGATAAGTCATTGAGGAAAGAAAATAAGGGCAACACAGTGAAATGACATTCTACCCACGTAGATGTGAAAATTGTGTCCTTTCTAGTGTCAGATGGGAAAGTAATCAGTTAGCAGATTGACCAAAATAGAAGATTTGACACACTAGTTAATGTGGAGCAATTTACTTAGTCCCAGGGTGGGCCAAATGATTTGAATATGTAAAGCAGTCATTCTTAGACCCTGTGACAAAGCTTTAATATACATGACTGCATAGTTTTCTGTGAAAATAAAATTGGGTTTGTAGAAAGGGCTAAATGAACTGTGTCCTTCACTCTATCCTGAATATGATGTGCTAAATTCCAGACTTATTATTCATTTATGGCAGAACCATTTGATTAACAGTCACCAAGTCCTAGTTCTAGCCTGGGACCTCCTTAAACCAGGGTCTTAGTGCAATTTCTGCCTGCATAGATTCTCATAGTGTAGGGTGAGTTTATCTGTGCATTCCCCAGGTCAGAATGGCTTGTATTTCACAAAAAGACTTATACCATGAAAGATTAAATAGCCTAGTAAGGTGGTAGGGAGAACCTTCCTTGAGATTTGAGGGAATCTGGAAAACCAGCCGTGTCTCATCATTTACACACTCTGGCTTGGCAGTTCAATATCTTCCCCATGACATACGGCTTCTTGCTGTCCCAACATTATGGTTTGGTTCTGAGGAATGAGTAGAATGTTCTTTGCTGTAAATAGCATAATGCATGATAGACTTAAATAAAAATTAGTTTTTTTCCATGTTAAATACATATTAAGCATCATTTTTAATTGGTTGGTAGAATATCACATTTTGTTTTCAACATAACCTAAGAGGAAACTGTTCTCTCCATTCTATTCAGGTTAACTGAGGCTAAATAAGTATAGAACCCACATTAACGTACATGTAATCCCTAGGGTGAGGAACACAGCTCTGTTTTGTAGTCTTTGGGAGCAGTGGTTCTCAACCCCAAGCTCTGTTGCTCCCAGAGATTTTTGGCAATATTGGACACAGTTTTGATTGCCTTAACTGATACTAAGACAAGAGTATTTTGGCTGCCCCCCTCTATACCCCCCTACTCCCCCGCCCCCCCAACACTCACCACACCGTACCACACCAAAAATCCAGCCCAAATGCTAATGGTATTAAGCTTAAGAGACCCTCCTTTAGAACAATGATTAATCTATGGACCTGTTGGCATCAAGTCAAGTTGGTTTTAGCTTTTATGTTTTAGCATATATGTATGATGTGCACATATGTGTACATGTGTGGGCATGCACATGTGTGCATGCACATGGAGGCCAGAGGTTGACTTTGGGTCTTCCTTTGTCACTTGCTTTATTTACTGACTCAGACTCTCTGAACCTGCTCTTGTTGTCTTTTGGCTAGCGAGCTTGCCTTAGGGGGTTTTGGGTATATTGACTAAGCACTGGGTTATGGGTGATCTGAACTCGAACCTCATGCTTTTATGCAAAGAACTTTATCTAGTGAGCCAAATAGTCTTGTGACCTTTATCTCTACTGAACATACTGTTTCTCTGATATTATTTCCAAATGCTACAATTGTTATTTTAATAGCATTTATATTGTATTGCATAAAATATCCTCTAGAGATGACTTAAAGGGTATGTTGGGATGTGCATGGGTCATGTGTAACAACAATGTCATTTTATATAAAGGACTTGAGCATCACAGAATTTGGTACTCATGGGTATGGGGGCTAACCTGGAGCAGATCCCCTGAGGATACTGAGGGAACAAATGTACAGAAAGAGTACATAGATTGTTTTCAAAGATGCCTTTTCTCTTTATCATTTTCTGTTTAACTTTATGCAGATAATTTATGCATAAAACTGTAGAAAATGAAAAAATTGAAATATTTTGGCTTTTTCAGCTGTAGAAAGTCATTTTAAATGATAAGATTTGTAAATTTCTGTTCTGAAGGTCTTAGAAATGTTATTACTTTATAATAAATCAAGCAAATTTATGAGGATTGTCAGTGTAGTGTTCAGTGTTGTTTTGATTAGTTGCATAAAGCAAATCAAAATCAATTGTTGATTTTTCCATATTCTCAGTGGACTATTTGGAACCTGTGAAAAGTAAGTTTTAGAGATGCCTGTTGGCCAGCATAGAAGGTTACTTTACAGCAAGGTATAGCTTTCCTACTCCCATTATAAAGTCGGTATCTGTAGGCCCTCCTTGTTAGAAGGCTCAGCTCCTGTTGAAAACTGCGGCAAGTATCTCAAACCTGGCTTTAGTTTTAGGTTTCCAGTTCCTCGCTTGCCTGGAGTTTTGAGTACTAGCCCTCAGTTTAGTTGTGTCTGCCAGCCTCTCCCTGACAGTAGCTCTTCGGAAACACTGAGATGCTAGCATATCCCTGACTGTCCTGTGTAGACCAGGCTGGCTTTGAACTCATAGATTCATAGCCTTTGCCTCCCCCAGTGCTGTGATTACAGGTGTGTGCCACCGAGCACAGTTAAACCTGGTTTCTTAATTACCGTAGAATAATTTGGAGAAAGGAAATAATTATATTTCTCCTAAAGTACTCTATTATGAAAAGTTTCTGAATTACAGAGAAGTTGCAAAAATACCACTTACACTCTACAATTTTACCGCACAGCTGACCGCTTAACAGTACATTTATGTATTTAGGCATTTCAAAATTAATTACAATATTATTAGTATAGGTGTGCTTGCACTCATTTGTTAAGTGAAGCATATTATTGATCTTTGGTTACACTGGAGTTACGTAACAGGAAAGGATTCTTCTTTATGTAGTCAGAAGGCCAATGGGGTTTGGAAGTGCTGCTTGTATTTCCTTTACAAATGTATATACATACTCAAATACACATGCACATACACATACATGTAATTGCCAGCTCAAGGATACAAACACTAAAAATGTTAATTTTATTAAATCTATGTTTTCTTTTGACTGTAAATTTTCTGCTTTATTATATAAAAATAATTTAGGATGTGTGTATTTTTTATTTTTTAGATACCTTTGTCTGGATATGGAGGAACAAGTAATCTTATTTTAGAAGATGTTAAGAAATTATCTGACAGTTACTTGATAACAATGAATGGCTTAATTCCTGGCAAAGAAAGTAAAGTTGTTTTTTCTATCCGCAACACTGGCTCCAGAGCAGCCTTTGTTAGAGCAGTATGTTTTAAAGATTCTCAAAGAAAAGTTTTGCTGGATCCTAAAGTATTGAGGATTTTTCCAGATAAATTTGTACTTAAGGAAAGAACCCAAGGAGTAAGTATACAATATCTGCTCTAAAAATAAAGTTATAATTTGATTAATATTACTTAGTATTTTATGGCCAAGTATAAAATCGTGCTGGGAGGGAGTGTGGAATAGAAGACTCTAGTCTTTCCGGGAGAGCTGCCATACACATTTATTTATTTATTTATTTATTTATTTATTTCCTCCCTCCTTTCCTTCCTTCCTTTCTTTCAAGATGGGAGTTTCTCTGTGTAGTCCTGGCTATCCTGGAACTATTGACCAGGCTGGCCTTGTCCTCAGAGACTGGCCAGTTTCTGCCTTCTGAGTGTACAAGTGTTCTGTCTGTGGTCTCCTTAGTATTGTAGGACTGTTTATCCAGTGAGATAACTTACTAAGAAAAAATACTGAATATTCATACTCCTGCTTTTCTTTTTGTTGTATCAGCATATTACTTTAGTATACAATCCATCAAGCAGAAAGAGTGGTGAAAAACCTGCAACAGAACTGTTAACTGTCTACATGTTTGGTGGTGATGAAATCTCCAGACAGCAGTATCGAAGGTAGAACTTGCCATAGACAATGTTGGGAGCTGACTGATGAACACACCTCACTATTTATCAGTCAAACGATAGATAAAGAAAAACATTGTTAACATTTGTGTGGCTCATAAGTTGGCATCATGTGATCTGAGATACTTGGAGGAAACATAAATATGTTTCCTACATTCTGCCTTCTTTCTTGACATATGGATGCTTTTCCCTTATCCAATAGGCCCATCATGCTTCACACTGCTCCTACATACTTAGAGCATACTACATCATGCTTTTCCTATCCCAGATTATGTTATTTAAACTTACGTGGTAATTTAGAATATTTCTAGGAAGGCTATAAGTTACTAGAAAGGATCATTATATTTTAGAAATGTTTAAATGGTTTACTCTATAGATACTTATTTATGTGATTTAATATATAGAGTTGGAAAGTTTGGAATATTTTTCTAGGTCAAGTATGATTAAAATATTGATGCAATATTATGTGTTTAATTCTGGATGCTTCTTGTTGCAAAATGGAGGTTTTAGGGCTACAGAACTTAAGTACAAGAAAGATGAAACTCAAGCTCACGCTGGGAGCGATGACTACTCTGATGCTTTCAAGCTGGCTTCCTTTTTTGTTTTTTATCTTTTATTTTCTTTTTTTGAGACAGGGCCTCTACACAGCCCTGTAACTCATAGATATTCACCTGCCTCTGCCTGCCACCTTGAGTGCTGTGGTCACAGGTGTACTACCAAGCCTGTTAAACCTGGCTTCTTAGTTATTTTAGAATAATTTGGAGTCAGGACATAATCACATTTCCTGTTTCCCCTTCTCTATACTGAAACATAAAAGGAAAAAACAAACAACCCTAGTGTATTATTTCATAACTTGTATTTACCATAAACTTATGTACTGAGATTTCCTTTGTGAACATCTGAGAATTACAGAGACCTTTAATAGTTTATTTCTCACTGTAAAGATTCTTTTAAAGATGCCTAATTTTATAGTAGTTAAGTGGTTACTTAAATATTTCCATAAATAGTTTTTTTATTGTTCTTTTCTCCTCACTGAAGCAAGTTCTTTGACCAAATTGTCACAAATAATGACAAGATGAGTCCTGGGAAGAATCCAATTCTCTTTCTACTCTTACATTAAAGAGCCCCTACTTTGATACTACTATTGAACTAAAATTAATGATTCCGCTACCACTTAAGCTGAACTTCTAAAGCAGATTTGGCTTATTTTATTATTTAAGATATATGATCTATGTATGAATGTATCCTGCTGTTAGTGGGGTTTGCCAAATAATTAAAATCTGGTTTAGGTCACTTTGTACATAAAGTGAATAAAAATCTTTTCTGGCAGAGCTCTGTTGCATAAACCAGGAGTAATAAAGCAGGTACTTCCAGAACATAGTGTGCTACAGCACATGGACTTCACTGAAGCATTTCAGGATGAGCTGCTTACAGATGAAGGTGAGAACTGTAACAGCCTTGATGTTTTGGTCACTTGTGGTGTTATCTAGGCATGTAGTGAGAACAGGAAGTTTACTTTGGATATGGTGTCCATCTGAGTCTGAGCTGTCTGACTTTGAACGAAACCACATCAGTGAGTTTCAGTTTCCTTCTTGTTTCTTATCTGTAAGAGTTGTTTTGAAAATCAGATGGAAGATGGGAGAGTTGTTTTGCTTTGTAAATATTTTAGATATCGGTAAAGTATCTAGATCTCAGGCTCATAAATGGAAGAAAGATGTGGGCCATTATTACACTCAGGTTCATATTGTTTTAGACTTCATGATGGTGTTTAGAGATGTAGTGGTGATCAAAAAAAAAAAAAAAAAAAATCCTAGATAGACATTCAGAGCACTAGCCTAGATTCTTGGTCTCACTTGAGAGGAACATTCAGATTTTAATTGTGTTTAATTATCCACACAGAATAAATGTACTAAGATATACAAACTCTGTAGAAATACATATATAATTTTTATGCCATAAAATGGAGAGGCACAGAGAAAGGGCCAGTCACTGAGAATGAGTTGACTGTTAAATAATAATTGAAGAACAAGGAATGTAGACACAATGGAAAAGATGGACCAGGATGAGAAACAGAGTTTCAGGGTAGCTCCTTGTCCAGAATCTGAAGAAATGTGTGGTGACAAGAGATGTTTTGACCAATCCACTAGAAACTCAAATAACTTTCAACATCACTCAGCTAAGGTGGTGTGAGTTGGGACTTTGACCAGCTTTCTAGACATCAGAATATGGTGTACATTGAGGTGTTCTGTGGAGCGAATAGACACAGTCCCACCTGGTTGTGTTGATGGGTGCCATATATTGCCTGTGAGAAGGTTGCAGAACTCTGTGATTATATTAGTGACATCTGTTTGGACATATCACTATTACAAATACTGTCTTAGTCTCTTACAAAGTGGGTAATAAATAACCTATCCTCATAATTTATAGTCATAGCATAGTTGTTATAAATTTAAATTTACTGCGTGGCATTGTGATAAATGATTGTATTGCAAGCACTGGGGAATGGAGTTAGAGGGTCAGCGGTACAAGACCAGTCTAGGCTACATGAGATCCTGACTCAGGAAAACAAAGCAGTTTACTCTGTTAGTTTATGATTTTCATTTAAAATATATACCTTTTAAAGAATGATTTTTATATATATATATATATATATATATATATATATATATATATATGAAGCCTAATCTAAAGATGTTCATGTTGTACACACTTTTATTAATCTAGAAATATTTAGTGATTAGTTCCTAGATTTGCTTAACTGTGAAACTTGCCCTTAACC
Source organism: Mus pahari (assembly GCF_900095145.1). Classification (NCBI taxonomy): domain Eukaryota; kingdom Metazoa; phylum Chordata; class Mammalia; order Rodentia; family Muridae; genus Mus; species Mus pahari. Next base: position 61,485,133 of record NC_034604.1, read on the forward strand.
TTTTTGTGCCTCAAATTCCTCCTTTTAAATATGTACCTCATACCACCTACCTCAAAGTGTCACTCTGGAAATTTAGCTAACCTGAAGAACTAGAATGGTGCCTTGCTCACCATATATCTTGGAAACTGTTCACAGCACCTCTGAGATAGAATATTGCTACTGTTCAGATAGCTAAGGAAAACTAAAGCTCAGAGAAGTCCATTAAGTTCCAGAGGACCCAGAGTGGCAAAGATGATGGTTTACATTTTGGTTCAGAGTTTGTCAGCTCTGATGGTAGATGGTCTCTACCAGTCAGTGGTATTAAGAATTGAGATACTTCCTACCCAAACCTACGGAGATACTGTGGCTATTTGTCAGTGCTGTGCTTGTGTGAGGATTTATGTGTTTGAAAGTGTGTTTTTTGCAGCGTGTGATCTTCCTCAGCGGCCTAATGACATTGAACTCTTCTATGGAAGCATGCGTAAAATTACCCTGTCTGTAATTGGAGAATTCAGAGATTCCATTTGTAGCAGAGAATTTCTTCAGCCTCCCTCCAGTACTGAATCCAAAAGGTAAAACAAACAGACTCTTTCCCCTGACTCCATGACGGATGCATCCTGCAGTTTATCCTCTCCCTTTAGGCCGTGCTACTCTCTCTCAGATGTTCACCTTCTTAGCTTAATTTGAAATTGTTTAAAATTCCTGGAAAAGTTTGAAAATAGTGTAGACTATTTTTGAAAAACCCAGTCCTCAGATATCCTAGTTGTTAGCATTTTACCACACTTTGTTGCCATTTCTTATTTATAGAGATTTTGTCTTAGTTACATTACAGTGAATTGCAGGAATGAGGAACCCTAAGGTGCTAATAGTACTCCTATCACAATCAGAACATTTGACATCAAGACAGATACCATAGTGCATGGATCTGTTCATACATCTTCTAGTCTTTTTTTTTTTTTTTTTTTTTCGAGACAAGGTTTCTCTGTGTAGCCCTGGCTGTCCTGGAACTCACTTTGTAAACCAGGCTGGCCTTGAACCCAGAAATCCGCCTGCCTCTGCCTCCCAAGTGCTGGGATTAAAGGCGTGCGCCACCACCACCTGGCTTGTTTATGTCTTTAAGTGCTACTATAAAGCTCTACACAGTTAAACTATGAAAGAAGGTCCTCTTTGTCTCTTGTCTAGAATCCAAGATTATATTGTACCCTGATGACTCGTCTTCTCAGTAATGAACAGTCTCTATCCTCCTTTACCGTTCGTAGATGAGAGTGTATGAATAGATTATCAAGTCAGAACCTCAGTCAAAAGAATTCCACACTTACATTTGCTGATAATTTAAGATCAAGTTTGAGATTGTCTGTGGTGCTTCCTAGATGCTTCTTATGTTGATCCTAGTCTAGTTTAATGCAGGTTCTCTGTGTCCAGCAGTGTGTGGCAGAAGGGAGCTATTTCAAACATGAAATTTCTGTTTTATACTTTGGTTATTAAATAATTTATAACAATGATTTTAAAAGGGATATCCCACAGGCTCATGAATTTCAGGTTTCTCTACCACAGACAGTTGTATGCAGTTGGTACTACTAAACACGCTACTACAAGCATTCCATAGGCATTAATATACTGGCCGTGGGATTACCAGATCTGCCCAGGTCATCTCTTTTTTCCTGAGTATTCCTAGTAAAATAAAGAAATAGTTTATAGCCCTCTGCTGGCCATTTCCCTATGGATAGCTTTTTAGTTTGCAAATTCAAAGAAATGGCACAGTTTAATAAAATTAATTTCTGTGCCTCTTCACAAGTGGCATATGACATAGACCTGCCCTGGTGGTTTTGGTTTTGGTTTTCTCATGGGTGCTGGGATTAGAAGCATGTGCCCCCTTGTCAGCAGTAGCAATGTTTCTATCCCTTGGTTAAAACAGTGTCTCTGGTTCTCCACTATACAATCAGTATCTTTGAATGATATGATAAATTAATTCGATACCATATTTTTTTACATCTGTAATCATTGCCTGATTCATGTTAATCCTATCAGGTAGCCAAAGGTATTTCTTTTTATCCTCTCTTTTTACATGTCAGTGCTTATTAGTTGAGTGTCCACTATAAAGAAGAGACTTTGCTATGTACTTACTAACAACAGGTGGCTTGTAGAGTCAGTGTGACCTTTTTCTCCCATCTCATTCTGGTTTATTATTTCTTTTGATGGATCTTCCAGCCTCCTCGAGTGTTTTCTTAACTCACTAGCAAGTCACTAGCAAGACAATCAGGGTTTATCTGACATCCCCTGGCCCAGGTTTACAATGCCCATTCTCTTAGAAGTTCCTTGTTTTAGAGAACAACATTGCAAATCCAGGAATGGCACTGCATGTGCCCATGTTGTTATAGTGAAAAAGCTAAGAAGTGCATGGGTTTGTGCAGAAATCCACGTTTCTAAACATCTGTCAAACAAAGCAAACATGAGTTTATGTCAGTGCCTCCAATTCCTATCTAACACTATAGTATATCCTTCCCATAATTACATATTTTTCTTCAATTAATCTCATTATCCTCTTTTGCCTTAAGGTTTCACTCAGTTTCCCAATCTCCAAATAAGAAGGGGAGGCAGGGAATTCCCCTCTAATTTTCTGTTTGGTATTGATTAGAAATATAGCTGGGTTCTGCGTGTCAGGAAGAATTTCTAGACACTGCACAATAAAACTTGTGACTTGTACCTTTGTGATCACAAGACTTACTAGAGAAGAGAGTCTCCCACGGGCTGTATTCATGTTTTTCAGAGGACTTTGCTGTTTTAATGGGTTTTGGTGTCACTGTGTGAAACCAATTATCATGGTGCAGCTATAGATAATGTTAAAAAGTAATTGGTTTTTCTTTTTTCCCCCTCTTTCTCTCTCTCCTTCCCCCTCTCTTTCTTCTTCTTTTCTTTCTTCTTCCTCTGACAAAGTCTGACTGTGTAGTTCTTGCTGGTGGGGTATGCCTATTTGGGCCTCCTTCACTGAGAACTGCCTGTCTCTGCCCCAAAGTGTTGGGGTTAAAGGCATGTACCACCATGCTTAGTGAATTTGATTTTTCTTTCTATTGGGCCATTTTCCAGTAAAACTTTTAAGAGAGTTAAGATACAGAAATCAGGCTGAAAACCAGATGGCAATCCCCAGCTTGTTTGATTAAAGTCACACATGCACTCTGTCGCTCACACAGAGTTTGCTTTTGTTTTTTAATTCTCTGTCTCTTCTCCTGTAATGCTAGGGTCAAATCCCAGGGCATTGTTATGCTTGGTGACCACCGTGTCAGCTACATTCTAAGCCCTGTAAAGTACTTTTAAGTATTTAAAAAACATGGAGACTTTGTATTTACTGAAATACATATGGTATATCATACCCTTTTACTCTTGTCATAATTTTTATTTTATGAAGCATTGATATAAAAATGTGAAACAATAAGATTTGATAATATTTTAATGTATCTTTCTTTTCTGTTTTTAAGTAATTTCTCCAGTGACTCTAAAACTTCTAGAAAACAAAGTGGCAATGTCTTTTTGGATGTTTTACCAGTTAAAGGCCCTCAAGGTCCTCCTTTTCTCTCACAAACTGCCCACCCAGCCCAGGACACACCATCCTCTGAAGAAAGGTGGGCTGTCCATCCAGAACACTTGATTCTGGTAGCTCCTTCCTCTTGTGAGTATTTTGGTAAGAACTTCTCAGAAGTGCATTTAGATTTAGGAGTGAGGTCTGCAACTCTGTATCGTGGCTCACTTTAGACTGGCCCCACCCTGAGACCCGACAGATGGTTGTTGCCCCACCGAAGGAGTTCTGCTTGCTGCTTATTGACTTAACACTGATACCGTGGGTTCAGAGTCAGGAAAAATTGTACATGTGTGTTTCCCACAGTGAAATCAGGCAAGAGCATTTTCAAGTTTATGGTCCCTCTAACCTGTTTTACTGTAGCCAGTGTCTTTCTAGTTTCCAGGTTATCAGAAAGACCTACTTTGATACAGACTCGAAATTCCTACAATTGAACTGTTGAGAAAAGTAAAATAAACTATTATATAAGTGCATTTACTCAGGATTCACTTTTACTAACATGTATCTTTTTCATTATGGCTAAATGCAATTAATATTATTTATCTGATACAATAGGTGATTTGGCAAAAACTGGATGTTTCCAAATTATAAATAATTCTGTTACTTTACTGAAATTTGAGCTGTACTGGCCTGCACATTGCCTGACAGTCACACCACAACATGGATTTATCATGCCAGAGTAAGTATGTTTTTTCTTTTCTTCTGTGTTTTATTCACATGCCATCATGGAGGCTTTTTATTTTATTTTATTTTATTTTAGTTTCATTTTTTGGGGGGACAAGGTTTATCAGTGTAGGCCTAGCCATCATTTGCTCTGTAGATGAGGCTGGCCTCAAACTCAGATCTCCCTGCCTCTGTCTCAGAGTGCTGGGATTATAGGCGTGTACCACCAATGCCCAGCTGAGTATAAACATTTTATATGCGTATTAATACACGTGTATTTTGATCCCATTTCCCTTCTGTTCCCACTCCCACTGGTTGCTTTCCTTGTCCCAACTAAAGCATCACCTCACCTCATATAACTTTGTTCTGGGTTAATGGATAGCCCTGTCTTAGAGTTCTGGCCTAGCAGATATAAGGACTTGGTTTCTGTTCCCAGCACTGCACAAATGAGCAAATAAAGTTGTTCAGTAGAAGTTTGCCAACAAAGTTCACATGTGGTTTTTGTAACACACAGTTAAGAATCACTCCGTTCACTGGAGTAGATCATACACATAGTGAGGTAGGGTGCTCTTTTGTGGTAAAGGGACCCTGGAATAGAAGCTATCAAAGTGTTTCTGACACACTACTCACAGTGTAGGAAATAAAGCCAGGTATGTGATGGGGTTGTCAGACTCTGGTAAAGCCTAGCTGTTTTGCCTTCTGTCTCCTTGGTTTGACATGTGCATTCCAGTTTGTTTGTTTGTTTGTTGTTTTTGTTTTCTTTTTCTGAATACATTTTCACCTAGAACTTTCTCATTTGTAGCATGTTTAAGTCACAACCTAGCTTATAACTTTCTACATAAAATGTTCTAAGATGGAGTCTTTCAGCAATTCCTACTCGGGTACTCTCTTTACCAGCCTGATTATGGACAAGATGAAAGCCACAGCTCTGCAGCTTTCTCGGGGGTTTAATCTGGTTAGCGTAGATCTCTCTCATAGATCCCAGGTGCTTAGTATTTGTAATTATCAGCAATGCAGAAGAACAGCAGTTCATTTACATTTGCAACAGTATGACTCTGGGTATTTGTAGAGTTTGTGGGACTAGTGCTCTGAACTAATGTAAGGACAAGGGTACCCAGTGTATCCGTGGAGTAAAGCAATCAACTCAGCTGGCACTGAGTGCTTATCACATGCAGCAGGCCTTTGCCACCAGTGAGTAAAAAGAAGAGGGGATGGTAAAACAGATACTTTACAAATGGCCTTGGGCCCCATGTATTGAGTACTAGCAATGGAAAATAATTTTGCCTTATTATTTTGACATGTGTGATTTTTCATCGACATAAATCTGATCTTTTCATTTAAACTTACATCAGTATACATGGTCCTGGAAGAGAAATTGAGAACAGAGATCAATAACTGGATTATTAGCACACACACATACTCTTCTACATTTTCTTTCAGTTTACTGGAAAGTTGGCTCAAGGTTTGTGTAGTATGGAGTTGATTCTGAGATAGTATTTCTGTTCAGCGGTTTGTATTCCAGTGAGTTTTCCTTTGGGCTGAGGATTTGTGCCAGTATGCTTTCTGTTTGTCATTGATAGGTATTGAGACCAGAAGAATTGTGTCAGGAAATTAAGGAGAGAGAAAACCACATTCTCTGGGGTTGTTTTTTGTTTGTTTGTTTGTTTTTTGTTTTTTCCCTAGCCACATGAAATGATTGGCTATTGACAGACAGTATTTCTAACTTTTGTCATTACTACTATAAAAGTAAAGAATATTCTCAGTGTGCATTATTACTTTTTTTTTTTTTAAGGAGTAAAATACAAATTCTCGTGAGTCCTAATTTTTCTGTGTCCACGAAAGAGTCAATGTGCCCATGGACTGGTTTGATCTACATACACTGTGATAACGGACAGAGGGTATGTCTGTTTGCTTTTCTGAACAAACAAAGCGTTCCTTTTATTTTGTAGGTTCAGTTTCACAATCCTTATCAACTATTACATTTCAGATGTCAAATGAAACCCATGTAGGTATTCTCAGAGCACTTAGTACAGAGTTTTGCCCTTTGTGATCAGAACAGTTTTCTCGGGAGACGAGCGATAGAAAGTAAGGGCCTGATAACTCTTTGCTTTCAAATCAAAAAGGAAGGGAGGAGGGAGGCATAGGGGTGGCTTGGTGGGTAGAGTTCTTGCCTTCTAAGTGTCAGAGCTAGGAACCTAGGGCAAGCCAAACATAGGAGTGGACATCTGCTTATCCCCATGAGCCCACGGGAGCAAGGAGGCAGAGGCAGGAGAGTCCCTGCAGGCTCAGTTGCATCTTAGCCAGTGTACATAGAAACAAACAAGAGGCCTTACTTAAAGCAAGGTAGAAAATGACACTCAAGGTTATCCCACGACTTCCACATGAGTGCTAAGGCACAAATATATGTGTACACTCACACATACATAGCACATGCATGCAGGGATAGTAGAAGGGAGGGAGAGAGGTGGGGAAGGAGGGAGGGAGGGAAGAAAGGCTACTGCTGAGAGCAGAAATAGAACCAAAGAGTCTGAATAAACTTTAATTTCTAAATTCCTCATTGTTTTATTTGTTTGGAATTTCTTTACCATAATTTAAAAACCAGAACGTGCCTTTTAAACTGGTAGCTACATCTGTGTCTTACTCATTTGTTTCATTTCAGAAAATTGTAAAAGTACAAATTCGAGAAGATTTGACTCCAGAACCGTTACCTCACTTGCCCTCCTCCAGCACATTTGGAATTCTTGCCCCGGCACCGGAGCCTTCCATTAGTCGTTTGACAAAACTAATAACAAAACCACCTTCCACAAAAGTTGAAATTAGAAGCAAGACAGTAATTTTTCCTCCAACAGAACCTGGTAGAACCTCAGGTATAGTGTTACAAAGTCAGGAGGGTTGGATGGTAGTCGCTGCATGCAGTCTGGTGTTCTGTTTTTAGTTTTTTTTTTTTTTTGTTTTGTTTTGTTTTGTTTTTCTTTGTTTTGTTTTAAGTATTCAGCTGTTTTCGTATGCTGGAGATCAAAGCCAGGGCATCACACCTGCTGCACTATACTTTTTGCCCCTTATGCTGGAAGGTCACCTTGAGTTTATAAGTACGAATTTTACTCCTACTTAGGAAGAGCATCATGGAGCCATTGACAGTCATTACAATAGTGGGATGGATTTGAAAACACAGTCTTAAATCTGAAGCTTGGGCTCTAATAACTGTGGATTTAGGTTTCATTAGATGGTCATTACTATCCTGTTCCAACCAGATCTCTGACCTAGTAGTTGAAGAAGTGAGATGGCTGTCTTAGGGCTTTAATGCTGGGAAGAGACACCCTAAGCACAGCAACTTTTTTTTTTTTTTAAATTTTTTCTTTATTAGATATTTTCTTTATTTACATTTCAAATGCTATCCTGAAAATTCCCTATACCCTCCCCCCACCCTTCTCCCCTACTCACCCACTCCCACTTCTTGGCTCTGGCATTCCTCTGTACTGGGGCATATAAAGTTTGCATAGCTTAGGGGCCTCTCTTCCCAATGATGGCCGAATAGGCCATCTTCTGCTACATATGCAGCTAGAGACATGAGCTCTGGGGGTACTGTTTAGTTCATATTATTGTTCTACCTATAGGGTTGCAGACCCCTTCAGTACCATGGGTTCTTTCTCTAGCTCCTCCATTGGGGACCCTGTGTCCCATCCTATAGATGACTATGAGTACCCACTTCTTTATTTGCCAGGCACTGGTGTAGCCTCATAGGAGATGGTTATATCAGGGTTTCTTCAGCAAAATCTTGCTGGCATATGCAATAGTGTATGGGTTTGGCAGCTGATGGTGGGGAGGATCCCCGGGTGGGGTAGTCTCNGGATAGTACATCCTTTTGTCTTAGCTCCAAACTTTGTCGCTGTAACTCCTTTCACGGGTATTATTTTCCCTATTCTAAGGAGGAATGAAGTGTCCACAAGTTGGTCTTATTCTTGGTTTTCTTGTGTTTTGCAAATTGTATCTTGGGTATTCTATGTTTCTGAGCTAATATCCACTTATCAGTGAGTGCATATCTAGTGACTTCTTTTGTGATTGGGTTACCTCACTAAGGATGTTATCCTCCAGATATATCCATTTGCCCAAGAATTTCATAGTTTCATCGTTTTTAATAGCTGAGTAGTACTCCATTGTGTAAATGTACCACATTTTCTGTATCCATTCCTCTGTTGAGGGACATCTGGGTTCTTTCCAG
>NC_034604.1:61494024-61496919 GCF_900095145.1 Mus pahari
TATATATTGGAAATTAGTCCCCTATTGGATTTAGGATTGGTAAAAATCCTTTCCCAATCAATTACAGCAACTCTTACAAAGGAACTGTGGTTCTGGGTTCTGCCTCTGTTTTTTTTTTTTTGGTTTTTCGATGAGACAGGGTTTTTCTGTATAGCCCTGGCTGTCCTGGAACTCACTTTGTAGACCAGGCTGGCCTTGAACTCAGAAATCCACCTGCCTCTGCCAGGTGGGTGCTGGGATTAAAGGCATGCGCCACCACACCCCGCTGGGTTCTGCCTCTCTAGTCTGCTTTTTCAGAATTCTTCCTGGCCCTGTCCTTTGCTTGCCTTCCGTTTCTCCTCCTTTGTAAGCTCCTTTCAGTGAGCCCACAGTGTGCTTGCTACTCCTGTAACCCAGCTTCTGGAGTCTGTCACCTGAGTTCTGGGCCCACTGATGCCCTGTACTCTGCTGCCACCTGCCCCCTTCCCATCCTCTGTGCTTTCCCTGAGCGCTGCCTGTAAACTGGCTGGTGCTTGCTGTGTGCTCTGGTGATGGACCTAAAACAGAACTAAAACTGCTTCTCCTCTAGTCTGACCATGTGAGTCATGGACAGCTGTTGTAGTCCATTTTAATCATACTTTCATGTTTCAGCCCTTCAGTGTCTTTGCATTGTGTGGTTTGTTGTTTTTTGGGGTTTTCTTTTGTTGTTGTTGTTGGGTTTTTTTTTGAGACATAGTTTCTCTGTGTAGCCTTGGCTGTCCTGGACTGTCCTGGCTGTCACTTTGTAGACCGGGCTGGCCTCTGCATTGTGTTTTTGAAAAAAAAAAAAAAAAAATCCAAAAAACAGGATATCTGACACATTTAAATCTTTAGAAAATTTTGTAGTTTCCACTGGACTGTAAGGTCATGAAGTTTGTCACAGAACTGCTTGTCAATCACCTCTCAGAGTCAAGTGGTACATTTTTATTTTTATTTTTTTTCTTTTCAGAGAGCTATCTGGAACTGGAGAATTGTGGCCCCACAGATGTAAAGTGGCACCTGTCATCTTTTGCACCCCCGTATGTCAAGGTCAGTCATCTAACTGTTGAGACTGAGCTGTTTCAGACCCTGAGTGCAAGTGCAGGTTGGCATCTTCGTTGTATGTGCCGCCAGTTCACTCACTTGTGGTTTTCTGTAGGCGGGAATGGTGTGTGCCCAATCTTTTCCACCAGATAATTCCAAGAGTCAACTTGGAAAACGAATTTAAAAATGCAAAACAAAAGTGATTACTCCATTTAATTTTCCTAGTCCTGATTTTTATCTGAAATAATTTCATTTGAGAAATGTTGAGGACTTTATTGCACTTGTGTGTGCACACTGCTTCCTTGCATGTGCACTGTGCTTGGTGTTGACTTGTTATGTCTGTCCTGTGTCTGCCCTTGGGAGCTGCTGCAGGTGGGCTGGATCACTGCTGTGCTTGTCCCCACGCCACCTGCTGTACAGCTCTTCCAGGGAGAACAGCTTGTCATTTGTATGGCTCAGTATTTTGTGACACTGTTTGTTGTTGGTTTTTTAGTTTTAGTTGTTTTTTTTTTCTTTTTTACAACAAGAGTTCTATGTAATCTTGCCTGGCCTAGAACTATGTATACTAGACTGGCCTTAAATTCATAGAGATCCTCCTGCCTCTGCTCCTAAGTGCTGGGGTCAAAGGTGTGTGCTACTATGCCTGCCTGTGACACAGTTGAGGTAGACAGTTACTGAATATATTGCAAAAATGATTTAGTTTTGCAGTAGTATTAAACTGCACATTCAAGAGGGTGCTTGGGATATTTGCGGCAGACAATCAATTAAATAGCCATTAATTATTTTAAGCAATTATTTCCCAGGGAGTTGATGAAACTGAAGATGTTTTTCGAGCTACCTACACAACCTTCAGATGTTCTCCCATTTCTGGCACACTAGAAGGTCATGGAATCCAAAAGGTGAGTTTTGGAATTTTATAGACAGCTGGTAAGAGCGTGATATTATTCTGCCAGGAATGAATCATGTGACCTGGCTGCTTCAGTTTGTCTCCTTGAGACCAGCTTCCCACCGTGTCAGAGCTACATTCTAAGCCCCCATTATTGCTACATACATAGTTTTACTCCAAACCCTAGCCAGAGGCCTGGAGAAATGGATCAGTGGTTAGGAACACTTCCTGCTGTTACTGTTTTATTTGTGGGTTTGTTTTTACTTTTTACTTTTCAGAAAAGTTGCTATATTTAAAAATACTCAGCCGGGCGTGGTGGTGCACGCCTTTAATCCCAGCACTTGGGAGGCAGAGGCAGGCGGATTTCTGAGTTCGAGGCCAGACTGGTCTACAAAGTGAATTCCAGGACAGCCAGGGCTACACAGAGAAACCCTGTCTCGAAAAACAACCAAAAAAACAAAAACAAACAAACAAACAAAAATACTCATTTCAGAGCAAATAGGTAAATGCTATAGAATTTTAAATAAATTGATAACAGAGAAAGTTAGTTGAAGGAAGACCTTGGAACTTTGTCATCTCAGAGTTAGAATAAAGGGCTCCATAATTAACCATTTGATGTTGTATACATGGTTAGAAAGTTACAGGACAGGAACTCCAGGCTCTTCCAGATTTATTTAGGGTCAGTTCATTGCAGCCACAATATAACACTTGTGCTGAGTCACTGATCTTCAGGGCAGTTTCTTAGTTTCAGCTGTTACACTTACACTTGTCATACTGACAGTCCATCATTGATGGTATTAAACCTATCTTGAGATTAATAGAAAATTTCATAGTTAATAAAAAAGTTGATATTGGCGTAAACCAGGATGTGGGAAGATGGTACCAGATATGTATTATATCACAAAATAAGCAGGAAAAGGGTGTGTGGGGGTGGGGGTGTCTCAGTGGACTTTTAGGTTTTTTTTTTT
>NC_034604.1:61497094-61508829 GCF_900095145.1 Mus pahari
GATGGTTATGAGCCACCATGTGGTTGCTGGGATTTGAACTCTGGATCTTTGGAAGAGCAGTCGGGTGCTCTTACCCACTGAGCCATCTCACCAGCCCTCTTTTAGGTTTTAGTATCTCAGAGACTAAGTATTTACTTTCTGATTGTGTGTTCCTATCCAACCTTCTTACTTCTCTGTGTTCATACACTATTGTTGCCTGTTAACTTTGTTTTAAGTTGGCAGAGTGGTCCTAAGGTTCCTAGAGCTGCAGCCACAGGGATCCACAGTAATGGAAAGAGCATGAGAAGAGCCCCGTGGGCAGGACTCACAGTTCTCAGCTTCACACCTCAAACACCCTCCAAACTCGGTGCTTAGGGCAGAGGCTCAGCCTTCATGTGTGAACTCAGCTGACGTGCTTAACCAGGGAACTGAGACATAGCGGAGGAATACAGCAAATGACAGTTGGATGACATGATCTGTGCAGGTCAAACATGAGCTGCACTGGTCACCACAGCATTAGTTACTTTGCTCATTGCAGTGACAAAATACTTGGCAAGCAGCAGCCTGAGGGCTGGAAGTGTGTTTTGGCTCTCAGTTTAAGGGAATCCAGCCCTTTATAGAGGAGAGGGCTCTCCGTTGCCTCACTTCTTAGCAGAATGAGAAGCACAGGGTGGACAGGAAGTGGGCTGAGCTGTAACAAGTCAAGGCTTAGTCTCAGGGATCCATTGCCTTCAGTTAGACTCAAAGTTCCTAAAGGTTGCTGACAGCACCACCAATTGGGCACCAGTGTCCAAATGTGAGACTGACGGACATTACACATGCAAACCGCGGCAATGATGCAGCAAGTTAGCTCAGATGGTCTGAGATATAAAATGTCAAGGCAAAGTATAAGGCCCTTAGAAGATACATCAGGCTGGAGAGATGGCTCAGCGGTTGAGAGCACTGCTCTTCCGAAGGTCCTGAGTTCAAATCCCAGCAACCACATGGTGGCTCACAACCATCCATGATGAGATCTGATTCTCTCTTCTGGGGTGTCTGAAGACAGCTACACAGCTACAGTGTACTTACATATAATAAATAAATAAATAAATCTTAAAAAAAAAAAAAAAAAGAAGATACAGCAATTAATCCCAGCACTCAGGAGGCAGAGGCAGGCGGATTTCTGAGTTCAAGGCCAGCCTGGTCTACAGAGTGAGTTCCAGGACAGCCAGGACTATACAGAGAAACCCTGTTTTGAAAAACCAAAAAAAAAAAAAAAAAAAAAAAAAGATACAGCAAGTCTTCATATGACACCATAAAGGTGTCAAAGAAGGGTGAATTGTTAAAATTAGTAATACTTATGCATCCAGACAACTCCATCCATAAAATAGATCTCAAGGTGGGAGAAATAATTTGAAAATCATGTATTTGACAAAGGACTTACATTTAGAACGTTTAACATTTATGCCTTAGACAAATGATTCAATTTCTAAAATGAGCCAAGGATTCAAATAGATGTTTCTCCATTAATTCAAAATGCTTAGAATTGTTAGTCATTAGTAAAATACAATCAAAGTCAGACATGAGCTGTCACTAATCTACTAAAATGTTTAAGATGTGATCTTAAAAAACAAAAAAAAGTAATAGTTTTATTAAGCATATAGAAACTAGAATTCTCATGTGTTGCTGTTGGGAATGTATTATAATATGGTATATTCATATAAGTAAAGTTTGACAATTCTTAAACTAAACATAGAATTTCAATATGCCTTAGCAATTGTACTTCTGTATATATACTTCTGGATAAACTCAAATGGCTGCTGGACATAGTTGCACATTCTTTTAATCCTAACACTTGGAGGCAGAAACAGGTGGATCTAAATTTGAGGAAGTCTGTTCTATTTAGTGAGTTCCCAGGCAGGCAGGCAGGCAGGCAGGCAGGCAGGCAGGCAGGCCAGCCTGCTGTCTTAGTTTCTTCTCTATTGCTGTGATAAGACTTGTGACCAAAGCAACTTAGGAGTTTATTTAGGGCTTACAAAGGGTTAGGGTCCATGACTATCATGGCAGGGAGCACGGCAGTAGGCAGGCAGCCGTGATGCTGCAGCAGTAGCTGAGAGCTTAATGTTTGAGCCACAAGCATGAGGTGCTGAGAGCTACCTGCGAGTGCCGTGGGCTTTTCACCGTTACAGCCCTGCTGTGAGCTCATGACTCAGCAGCCCTGTCTTGTCCAGAAGACACTGTTTGGGTCTCATCCTCTGAACTTTCTCTTCCCAGATGGTCTCTGAGCCTAGACAGGGTAGTTGTGCAGATGTCCCCTTTGTGACCGCGGACTCCCTTGACACTTGTCCCTGCACTTTGACCATTTGTGAGTTTCTGCATTAGCCATGATCCACTATGAGGAGGTCTTAGCTGCACTCACTGTGGGGAGAGAGCCAGGAGAGTGTGTATGTGTGTATTTATGTTTGTTTTCTTAGAAATGTAAGCCCCATGGTATTTTTTTTTTTTTTTGACTGTTGTGTAACTTTTCCTAGTGAAATGTGAGCAGATACACTTTCCCTCTAGATAGGACACTTTCAGTACACCAAAGAAACAATCCCACCCATTTAGCCTGGAGAATTGGAAGTTACTAAAAAGGAATATAGGGTAACTCCTGGGCCGTTGCATGATTGAAAAGTCTCAGTAGTGTGCAGTAATCTTTTGAAGCATTGGTTGGGGATACAAAGGCTGGCCGAGGTAATAAGTGTGGAGGTTCTCAGGGTGTGCATTGAGTGTATGATGGACAGTAATGCCAGGTTCCTGCCCCCCCCCCCGTTTTGTTTTGAGTTTATTTTTATTTATTTATTTATTTATTGTAAAATGAAGTGTAGATAATGTTTTATTTGTACACATAATTGTAGCATACATAAAAGACATTTTAAAACATTTTGTCACAGGAGATAAAACTCAATGACCCTTCTTATATTCATTACTTTATATTAACTTTTCCTAAATTTTCTCTTTATTACATGTTCCCTGTGAGTCATAAATCTGAATACAATTAAATTTTTTTGCAGTTTAAACAGTTGTTTTCTGTGATGTTTTCTTTTTCTTTTTTATTTATTTTATTAGATATTTTTTTCATTTACATTTTAAATGCTATCCTGAATGTCCCCTATACCCTCCCCCTGCCCTGCTCCCCTACCCACTCACTCCCCCTTCTTGGCCCTGGCGTTCCCCTGTATGGGCATATAAAGTTTGCAAGACCAAGGGGCCTCTCTTCCCAATGATGGCCGAATAGGACATCTTCTGTTACATATGCAGCTAGAGACACGAGCTCTGGGGGTACTGGTTAGTTCATATTGTTGTTCCGCCTATAGGGTTGCAGACCCCTTCAGCTCCTTGGGTAATTTCTCTAGCTCCTTCATTGGAGGCCCTGTGTTCTATCCTATAGATGACTGTGGGCATCCTTGAGTTTAATTTTTAAGGGGCCTGACATTTCCTGGTTCTAGACAAATAGCCTCTTTTGTACCTGAGTAGGATGTTATTCTTGTCATGCTTGCTCCCCGTCTGCTTCATTAAGTGTTTAATTTCCTGGACTGGGACTTGGTGTTCTCATCTGGGCCTGTTCTGTTTTTCCTCTAAGCTCTCAGAATCTGGGTTATCTTTACACTGTGTTAGACTCTGAGTCACTGGTGATCACTGTTACTAACTCTAATTTCTTTGGTAAAGACAACTTTTAATCACTGACTTTATAAAGTACTACTTTAAAATATTGTCATGCTGTTATCATAGTGAGATGGCAAGTTTTCTTGTCCCAAGATATCCAAGAATGGAGTGGGCAGACAGTGGAGGGAAAATGGCGGGGGCTTTATTCGTAGAGGACAGTGCTGTGCCCTACACAAGGTGCCAGCTCAGAGACCATCAGCTAATGTTATAGCTTGAAGCCTTCAGAGCATCTCAGGATGCCAACCAAGAGCAGTTACTTGCAGAGCAAGTCTGCAGAAAATAGCAGCCTCTTGTCTTTCTGGCAGATCTTGAAGGCTATAGACAGGTGCAGAAATGGATTCCTGTTTGCATCTTTGGGGCTGGGGTAAGAATAACTTCTGCTACTTAGAGCTGTAGGTTGACTCCTTGAAGGCAGAACATAGGAGTTCCAGTGAGTTTCTTACTTGAAGCAGAAGCTGCCGCTGTGGCAAGCTTGCAGAGCAGGCTGAGTGGATTCTGATGGGAGCCAGGATTTACAGTTTCCTTCTCTTCCCCCTCAGACAGTCTAACCCATATATCTGTCTCTCTTGAGCTCTGCTTTCCCATCAAGCCCAGGAGGGGCAAGAGAGCCTAGCAACTCTCAAGGGTATACTCAACTAGGGCAGTAGGCTCCATTCACTGCCACCGAAGTGGAAAGAAGCAGATACTTAACTGTCAAAAGGGGACCCCAAGTTTTCCTCAGTTGTGGGTGGCGGAGAGAGGGTCTGCTTCCACTTACTCTATCAGGAGCCATTTTGTTGTGGTAATCTCCTGAGAGAGCAGGCAGATCTTCACTCTTTGGGGGCTGCAGCCTGTTTCCCCACTTCACTTGCACTTGGGCTCCTGTTAGCTTTTGTTCAATGGGGTTTTGCTTCATTCTAGTCACCACGGCAATGACACTGGGACCTTTTACATATAAGGCTATCAAACATAGCCTATTGCTTTGGTGTTGTCTTACATGGGTTCAGTAGCAGCTGGGTGTTTTGTTTTTGTTTTGTTGTTTTGTGCTTCATTTCCCTTGCTGCCTCTGCAGCTGCAGGGAAGTACCTGACTGTTAGGAAGTGGTGGCTCTGTTGGTTGGTTGCTGGGGCCCATTCAGTCAATTGTGACTGTGGGCTGCAGTTGGACACTGCTTTTATGAAGAGCAGGGGTTTATGGTTGCTGCTGTAAAGGTCCAGTTGTCTTCACACCTAGGTTTCTTGGGCCCTGGATACTGCTACAGACCTCTGATCACTGTTGGGAGCTTTTCTCTTGTCACCAACCAGAATTGCCACTGGGGGCCCTTTAGGTTGTACATGTGCACAGGTTGTGTGTACCTAAGCCGTATGAGCAGGGCAGCTAGCGCTCTGATGGCTTACTGTATGTGCTATTACAGTTTAGTGCCATTTGCTTTATTGGCTGGTGACCCTCACCTTTCTCTGTTCTCAGGCCTCATTGATGAGGTTGAAAGAGGAGATTGTTTTCCTGGTGGGATTTTCTCCAGGATCTGTGTGACATAGCTCTAATATTGTGAAAACTCCATTCCTTCATAAAAGCATATACTGTACATTTGAGGGAAATGTTATATACAACTTTAACAGAAGTATATTTTAGATATATCATAGTAGTGATAAGATTGTTCAAATCCTTCTTTTAAAGTTATTAGTTTATGTGTATAAATTTTGTATTCATGTATGTCTGTGTACCACATGCATGCAGTGCCCGAGAAAGCCAGAAGAGGGCATTGACTCCCTTAGAACTAGAGTGACAGATGGCTGTGAGTGCTGAGGTTCAAACCCAGCTTCTCTAGAAGAGCAGCCAGTGCTCTTAACCACCAAGCTCTCTCTCTAGCCCTCAAATCAAATTTTTTTTTTTTTTNGCACGTGCCACCATATCTGGCTCACTGGTTAACTGTAGTTTTTGGATGAGGGCCATTTTAATTCATACTTTCAATATGTGAACATGATAATATACACACTGGAAAAAAAAAAAAAAAAAGAAACTACAGTAGGAGCTCTTGAGTCAGAGATGTGACCAGTATTGGGATGAAAAAGTTACATGCAGACTGGGCTAAGCCTGAGCTGACACTGTATTTTTTTCTTTAAGCTTTATGTCTTTAGTAACTATTATAAATTGGTTTGATCATTGTTATTTCTTTAAAATTTGAAGTTCGAAGGCAATTAGTTGAGCCATTAATGGTTCCAGATAGAACCCCTGATTGAGATTCTCACTGTATTTAGTTTTTTCTGGTATAATCTCCATGTAGGTAGAATACAGAGAAATGGATGAAAGCTTGGCCAACCTCTCAGAAGATGAGTATTATTCAGAAGAAGAAAGAAATGCTAAAGCGGAGAAGGAAAAGAAGCTTCCCCCACCACCTCCTCAAGCCCCACCTGAGGAAGAAAATGAAAGTGAGCCCGAAGAGCCGTCTGGTGAGTTGTAATGGTCAACCACAGTTTGTTTATCTTAGGAGTAAAAATCAGTTGTTTTGTTCTTATATTGTAGTGTTATTTATGTCTCCATTTCTGGTTTATTCTGATTCTGGGGCTCTTTGCTGTGACTTTCTATGTGGTTGTATACATGATTGTGTGCACATGTATACATCGTGCTGCTGATCATCTTTTTGTTTATGTCTGAAGGAGGTAAAGGATGGTGATAGATAATAGCAATGTAAGTTGGTTAGAATTAGAAGAAAATAAATGGTTAGAAAAAACAAAGAATGTCAGATCCACAGAGCCAGTCAGTCCTGCCAACGACAACTTGAGTTCACAGCTTAAAGTTTTTTTTTTTTTAATTGCTGTTTTTGTTTTTATACACACATACTCATTATTAGTAAAAACTTTTCCCTGGTAAACTTATATCAAAACATTCTGAACTTTAAAGGATCAGGCCTAACATCCTATAATTTTAGTTATAGGGCTTTCTAATCAAAGGAATGGTATAAGGAGAGACTATGGGGTGGGAGATGTTCAGTCAAGTGTGTGTGCAGTAAAAACTGAGTGTGGTGGCAGGAGTGTAGAGTCTCAGTGCTGAGGAGGAAGAGGTATGATTGACTACTGCTGAGATCTGATTGATGGCCAGACAGCCTAGCTGCATCTGCCAGCCCCAGGTTCTGGGAGACTGTCTCAAAAGATAAGAGTGATCAAAGAAGATAGCCACTGTTGAACTCTGGCATCTATATGCGTGCTTGTTCGATTCTAACCAACCCCTCCCCCACCCTGTCTCTTTCTCTGTCTCTCCTCTGTCTCTGTGTCTCTTACACACATCTGCACGAACTCAAACACAAAAAGAAAAGGGCACAGGCACGAAGAGAATCTGATCTCACATAAACTTCCTTATACCATGAAGAGATTACTTGATTTATATTTGTGTCAGAACTTCATTTTTTTTTTTTTTTTCTTTTTTGGTTTTTCAAGACAGGGTTTCTCTGTATAGCCCTGCCTGTCCTGGAACTCACTCTGTAGACCAGGCTGGCCTCGAACTCAGAAATCCGCCTGCCTCTGCCGCCCGAGTGCTGGGACTAAAGGCATGCGCTACCACGCAGGGCTCAAATCAAAATTTTTCAGAGAGAAAACTAGCCAGTGTAAAAACATTTGTTACTTTACTTGGTTCACACTAAACTTGGGACCTGTACGTCTTGCCTTATGTGTTTTGTAGGTCTCCATCATATTTCTGCCCAGAGACAGAGGGAATTATACCCAGTTTTGGGATGTTGAGTGCCATCCTGCTAAAGAACCTCACATGAAACATACATTGAGATTCCAGCTCTCTGGCCAGGTGAGTGTTGTCCTGGGTACAGTAAGCAAGTATGTATCTATTAAAACCCTAAATGAAAAATCGTCTCAAAATACACAGTAATTTCCTGGTATGGTTTCAACTTTTGCTATTATGTGGTGTAGCCTCATTTTTTTTGTTATTGTTGTTGTTTTGTTTTGTTTTTCCTTTTTTGGGTTTTTTGAGACAGGGTTTCTCTGTGTAGCCCTGGCTGTCCTGGAACTCACTTTGTAGACCAGGCTGTCCTCAAACTCAGAAATCCACCTGCCTCTGCCTCCCAAGTGCTGGGATTAAAGGTGTGTGCCACCACTGCCCGGCTAGCCTCATGTTTTAAGATTCTTTTCAGACTTTATTAGTTGCCGTCTTTACAGTCTGCATTAGTCTCTATTGTCTAAAGTCCTCTTGAACCATGTTTGACCTAACTATGTAAGTTGCTGTCTATATATATGTATGTGTATGAGCATTTGCATTGGGGGCAGCAAAACTAGACAGAACAGAGTTTGCAGGATTTAAAAATAATCATGTCTTTATTATAGTCTTTTTCTTTAAATAATGGAATTCTCATGAGGAAATGTCTTTGTGCTCTCTGGAGTATTCTCCTTTTCTCCTCCCACTCTGTGTTTGCTTGTTTGTTTCCTATACAGAGCATCAGAGCAGAGAATGACCCTGAAGGCTCATGCTCCTCCAGAGGTACCCTCATTAAAGTAGATACTGCAGTCACGTCCCGGAGGCGTGCTGTGTCTGAGACCACTGCTCACACGCCTGGGTATGTGTGTACACCATGTCCATCTTGAGAGTTTATGTGCATGTCGGTGAGATACTGAGGTGGCACTAACACACCTTTGTACTTTCACCAAGATAGTGTCTCTCCTCTGAAAAGCTCTAATGTATCCTTTGGAAGTAAAATGTGTTCTGTTCTGGCTTCTGTTTCATAGGATGAATTTTGCTTTAGCTTCAAAAGCATGCACATCTTTGTGTCTGGTGTCTTTCAGCATTACACTTCCTGTGATTCACTAGTGCTGTTGAGCATACACAACTATTCTTTTGTATTGTTTTGCATTCCCTTTATGAACTATATTTTTCTATTGACATTTGGGTATCCTATAATTTTAGAATACTATGAGCTAAAGTACTGTGATCATTATTTTATGCATATTTCTTTTGGGGGGCATTGAGTCAGGGTCTCATTGTATAGGTCTGGCCATCCTTGAACTAACAGAGATGCACCTGCCTCAGCCTCCCGAGTGCAGAAACTGAAGGCATGTTTAGTTACTACATCTGTCTTTCATGTACATTTTAAAGAATAAATGTTTTTATTCATTTTGAATAAAAATAATTACTACCCCAAATTGCTGAATCACATGATAAGGATATTTTAACTTTAAAGAAGTTGACAAGTAGTTTTCCCAAAATGGTTGTGCTGTTTTATATTTCTATAAGAAGAGTATGAAAGTAGATTCTGGGCCTGGAGAGATGCTCAGCAGTTAAGAGCTGCTTTTGCAGAGGACTGGAGTGTAGCCCCAGTTCCCTTATTGGGCAGTTACAACTGCTTGTAAATGTCAGCCAAGGGATCAGTCTGGAGCTCTCCTCTGGCCTCCACATGTCCTGCACACACAGGTGCATATATATATATATATATATATATATATATATATATATATATATATACATACATACATATGCACACAAGTTAAAAACAATCAAACCCTTAAGAAAGTAGGTTTTTGTTTGTTTGTTTGTTTATTTTGGCCAGGCTAACCTGCATTTACTAAGGATGATGTTAAACTTCTCATCTCCCACCCACACCTCCCAAGAACATGCCCAGATTGAAAGTACATGATCATTATGTTTTTAAGAATCATGTTATTTTTATTTGATGAGTATGTGTGTTTGTGTGAGTATATACCACTTAAGTGCAGGTGTTCTTGGAATCCAGAATAAGGCATCAGATCCCCTAGTACTGGAGTCACAGACAGTTGTGAACTACCATGTTCTCTCTGAAAACAATCTTGTGTCCTCTACCAGAGCAGAAAGTACTCTTTACTGAGCCACCTCTCCAGCCCCGAAAGTATGTTCTTAACATTTTTAAAAGTAGTTTTTATATCATTAATTTATACTGTTCTAATGGTAATATCATATCCAATGAAAATCTTATGACAGATTAATAATTGAGTCTAATTTATTTCTGGAAGATTTTTAGAAGTTGGTCTACTAAAACCCACTAAGTTTAATGTATAAACTTGGTCATCTGTCTTCTAATGTAGCAATAATGCACTTTGTTTTAAAGAAATAGAACGCTTTATAGAGAGCATCCTCTTCCTGCTGTCCACTTAATCTGTTCCTCTCATATTCTTTGAGCTCTGATGATGCTCAGAGATGCTAAAGTTGAGGGTAGGGTGGTGGTGGATTGCTTTAGTCTCACCTCCATAGTTTTCAATGGAGGGGCCCTGACAGTCCTGCCTTTACACTGGTAAGTTTGATCATAAGCCTGAAAAATACTGAGCAAGTAAACAGGAAATAATGGCAAACAGCTGCCTGGGGAATGTCATGCTAGCAGTTTTGAAGTGAAGTCCAGAGAGTGGTTAGAGAGCAGATTGGCAGGTCAGTATATAGAATCAGGACTGAAACAGAGGCAGCGCCCTCATTTCTACTCAGAAGGCCAAGGTTCTCAGAAGGTCAGCATCTGTGGACAACTCAGAACAGCACATGGAAATACGATTGCTCCAGGTGACAAGAACTGAAGCAAACATGGGAAAGAAGTCACCTTCCCAGTGCCCCTAACCCAGCCCACCTGAAGAGCCTCCGATGGCATTGTCCACATGATTAGATAAGCCCCAAACCAGAGGAGTCTCTGAACTGCACTGCTGCCCCACAGTACAGTACCTGGAACACTATAGTTACAAACCTGGTAATTGTCTTTGTAAACCTCTTCCCAAAGCAGGCAGCTGGACTCGAGCCATCATGGAGTATATGCCCCAAAGGATGTCTACATGTTCCTGCCAACCAAACTTGGGGAATCCAGGACACTGAAAGTCAATTTGAGAAATAATTCTTTTTCCACTCATTCAGTAAGTTGAAAATGTTAAGTAGGGTTCAAAAAATTATTTTTGTAATGACTAGAGATATATTCTGTATATTTCAGTTGTAATGCATTTTTAAAAATGCTTTAATGCTGTCTGTATTTGAAAAGAAACTTATTTGCAATTCGTGGTCTTTAATTTGAAAATCAAATTTAAAATTTTTAACTGTTTTTCTTATATGTTCTGCTACACAGTATATTTCTAGATAACATTTACTTTATCAAAATAGAGAAAATTCATGTTAAAACTCTTTAAAATGTGTTTTTGTTATATGAGTCTCTAATTTTTTTAGCTGAACCTAAATTTACTCAGTGTATCTTTAAAACCAAGCCAAGTTTTTTTATATATGACAAATTTCAAATTTTCCTACTGTTACAATGTGTTTCCTCTTAATTTCCAGCTGAAGTTTTTGAGCCCCAGAGAACCTTTCCACATCAGACACTCCAAGTACACTTTGAGGTGAGTGTAGCGAGAGTGGCCGTGCTTCTGAGGGCTGGAGGACAGGCCTGAGAAGTCCCTCTGTAGCTTCCTTTCTCCATTGTGGACGGCGTGGGGCTTTCTGCTCACTCCTCACAAGTAGCCAAGCCATTGGAAAATCCTGCGTAGGGTCTGTCATTACCCTCCGCGGGTCACTTGACAGCCTGGTGGCCCCGCAGGCTTTGATCCACTGCTAATCCCTTTTGCTCACTTGTGTCCACAGCAGATAGAGCTTAACAACCCCAGGGCTGCCTTGTAACTGTTCAGTGCTGCTTTCCTCAGTCAGGACTGAGGTCACCAGTTTATTTTCACTGATAGAGACGGGAGTTGTGCAGTGACTTAGGGAAACGATCGTTGTTATGTTTCCCAGTTGTCCCCCTTCAGGCACCACTGGGCGTTCTTAAGTCTAGACTCTGTGTTCTTTTT
The DNA here is from genome assembly GCF_900095145.1 of Mus pahari. NCBI lineage: Eukaryota > Metazoa > Chordata > Mammalia > Rodentia > Muridae > Mus > Mus pahari. The sequence continues at coordinate 61,508,512 of NC_034604.1, forward strand.
ACTCAGAAGTTAATGATACTTGGTTTTGCTGTTTGTTTTGTTTTTGAGCCATTACAGGTGTAAGCCAGAAAATGACCAGGTCTAAGACAAGTTTGGGGGTAGGGCCACAGCATATAGTCTGTTGTTGATAGGGAATCTTTGTGACATTATGCATTTGTTAAATATTGACACCACCTAAATTCAGGTGTGATTTTGACAATTGAAATGTCAGATTATTTCATATGTTTTGCTTCATCTCAATTTTTAACAAGATGTGCACAAACACACACACAAATATATATATATATATATATATATATATATATATATATATATATA
>NC_034604.1:61508844-61513249 GCF_900095145.1 Mus pahari
ATATATATATATATATATATATATATATATATATATATGATAGCATTTTACTCAGTTGACCAAAGATGGCTCGGTGGTTAAGAGCAGTGGCTGCTTGCTCTTCCAGAGGTCCTGAGTTTAACTCCCAGCAACCACATGGTGGCTCACAACCATCTGTAATGGGATCCGATGCCCTCTTCTGATGTGTCTGAAGATAGCTACAGTATACTTATATAATGAAACAAATTTTTTTTTTTAAAACGTGTAGAAAGTGCAGGCAGTTATGGTGGCACACACCTGCAATTTCTGCACCCTGAGAGTGGAGCACTTGGAAGCTGTCCTGGACTCCATGATAAAACTCTGTCCTTGAAAAAGAAAGGTGTTTATTGTTACACAGGTGAAAAAAAGTAGACATTATTATTGACATGGGTTTGTGGACTTCGTGCCTTAGAGCTAGAGAATGTTCTCTTCAGTTGAACCCCACTTTTTTTTACCTTTCTATGAAGAAATGAAAAAATACCTAACAAAAAAGCAACCTAAGAAAGAAGGCCTTACTTCATCTCAGTTTGTCCCACTGTAGTGGGAAGGTCACAGAGGCAGGAATGTGAGGTCACATTGCAGCCACAGCCAGGAAGCCACAAGCAAGAGCAGTGCTGGTGCTCAGGGCACTTGCTTATAACGCGGCCCAGGACTGCAGCCCAGGGTTGGTGCTGTGCATGATTTGTGTGGGTCTCCCTCATGGGTGTTGGCTCTTCAGTAATGGCAGGGTTAACCATCACATTGGATCACAGTCACTGCATCTAAAGAAACTTAGAAACACAGGGGAGTATATCTTTTTTTGTTTTGATTTTTAAAAATCAATTTTATTTTTAATCATGTGTATGTAGGGGGAGGGGTTTACCAAACACATGAAAATAAGTAGGCAATTTTTCAGTAGCTAGTTCTTTCCTGCTTTCTGAAAAGATTTCTTTGTATTTCCTGTGTATGAATCCTTGCCTGCGTGTATATATGTGTAACCTGTGTGTCTGGTACCAGCTAATCCACAAGAGGGCATTAGGTCCTCTGGGACTGGTGCAGGAGCTGCCAGTGCTCCTAACCACGGAGCCATCTTCCCAGCCTGGGATGCCTTCTGCATCTGAGAGCCAGTGCTGGGTCTCATTAGAAACCATTGGTAATGAAACTGACAGACATTGTTAGTAAGAGTTTAGCCACTGTTGATCACCAGACTTCAAGTCAGTCCCTCTGAGGAGGGACTGGGACCCGTGACATAAGGGAGAGTCTGAAAAGCTACTGACTTTGACTTGTAGTGATTACACCAAAAGTTGCTGACTACATATGGGCAGGCTGTGCATAAAGTATAGAAAGATCATTCACTATAGCCATAAAGTATATCCAGGGACAGTTTTATGGACAAGACACACCTCTGTTAATATTGCTCTTTAACATAGGCCCTCTTTGCCAGTCTATATATCTAAAAAAATAAAGCTTCAAGAATAACTTTTTATTCAGATTTTAGAGCAAACTTACACAGTAATGTTGATAAGAGTGGAAGCCATTATATTTTATTTTTTTTACAGTACAGTATGGTACCTGAATTAAGTAAAGCCAAGAGTTGTTTTTTTTTTTTTTAATTAACTAATACAATTAAATTTTTATTGGATATTTTCTTTATTTATATTTCAAATGTTACCCCCTCTCCCAGTTTCTCCTCAGGAAACCCCCTACCCCATCCCCGCTCTCCCTGCCTCTATGAGGGTGTTCACCCACCCACCCACCCACTCCTGCCTTCCTACCCCGGCATTCCCCTACACTGGAGCATCGAACAACCTCAGACCCAAGGGCCTCTCCTCCCACTGATGTCCCAACAGGATCATCATCTGCCACATATGTGGCTAGCATCATGGGTCGATCCATGTGTATTCTTTGGTTGGTGGTCCAGTCCCTGGGAGCTCTGGGGGCTCTGGCCTGTTGACACTGTTGCTCCCCCCATAAGACTACAAAGCCCCTCAGCTCCTTTAGTCTCTTCTCCAACCCCTTCATTGGGGACCCCACGCTCAGCCCAATGGTTGGCTGTGAGCTTCCTCCTCTGTATTTTGGAAGAGTCTCTCAGGAGACAGCCCTATCAGGCTCCTGTCAGCAAGTATTTCCCGGCATCCACAATAGCGTCAGGGTTTGGCGACTATATGGGATGGATCACCAGGTGGGGCAGTCTCTGGATGGCCTTCCCTTCAGTCTCTGCTTCACACTTTGTCTCCATATTTCCTCCTGTGAGTATTTTGTTCCCCATTCTAAGAAGTGAAGCATCCACACTTTGGTCTTCCTTCTTCTGAGAAAGCCAGGATTTTTATATAGGTAGATCTGTAGGTGGATAGGGGCTTAGGTTTGTATATGGGTGCAGAGAAGCAAAATACATTTCTCTTTCCTATTTTAATTGGCTGGCCCTAGATAGAGTTCCAATACTCTGTTAATCCAATTGGCATATTTTGTTTTGTGTTTCATTTTGTTTTGGGGCTCGGGTGCATAGCTGTTGGAAAGTGTGCTTACCTTTATCATGACTGAAGCCCTGGCTTCTATAACTAGTCACAAAACCCTAGTGTGGGAGGAGTGGGTAAGGAGAGTTAAAATTCTCAGTCTTTCTTGGCCATCCGGCAAGTTTGAGAGCAGCTTGAACTACATGAAAACCCTGCTTCGGGAAAACAAGAACACACCTCAGGCGTGCTAGGCAGATGCTCTAGAGCGGTATCTCCTCCATTTAAGGTTTTCTTTTTCCTTCTTTAGCATCTTGTTTAATATTAGCATTAAAGAACTTGCAGAGTTCAGTGGTTCTTGGATGGAGCCTGTGCTGCGCCATCATTGTGCTGGGGCAAGCAGCTGATGGCCAATGTCACTGCCCATCTTCCCGTGTCCTCCTCCACAGGGCCCGACACTATATCCACATCCCGGTGCACTTCAGACCCGAGGCAGTGGGCAGATTTGAAGCTTTACTAGTGATCCAGACAGATGAAGGCAAGAGTATTGCTGTTCGACTGATCGGCGAATCCCTGGGAAAAAGTTAACTAGAATACATGTTGTATAAATGACCTGCTTATATTTTGGCAATCTCATTTTTCTACACCAAAATTATGCTGTTGTATATATTTTGTATGATAAATTCAATGTGTATAAATTATAGATTTGTTTTATAAAGAATTTATTTCTGAAGCCCTCACTAAATATCATGTATCTAGATCACAGTATTAACATTTACAGGGGAGAAGTTCTATTTTTACATTGATTATGACATTCTGAATAAACGTGGCATATGTTTTGATATGGTGTATTTACAAATAAAGTTGATATTTAACTTGAACTTGTCCTTTTTATATTTTATAATGTGATGCCACATTATAAAAATGAGAATATTGCTTTATCCTCCTAATTATTCCCAAGAAGAGGTCTTTTCTGGTTTCTTCTGTGTTACCCAGCCTCTGTCTGTAGCTGGCTGTTGAGATAGTCTTCCTAGTCTGTGTAGAGATGGCGGGAAAGCTTGCTTGTTTCCTGGATCCAGTTTGGACATGACCTTTGCAGTCATGTGCTTGCCATAGGATAAGGCGAATTCTGTGGCATTCACAGGGGGTGGGAAGAGGTTGGGAGGGGTTAAGGACCAGGGCGTGGGAGGTCAGGAAGGCAGTGTGCCACCCAGTAGGTGAAGGTGAGTGACTGCTTTCTGCCTAGTCACTGGGGCATCCCCTGAGCATGGTCACAGGCCTAACCAGCAGCCTTCTGGAAAGTGGTACAGCCCACAGCATAGGTGTTGCTGCTGTTGTGGTCCTGGGATCTTGGCTAGGTTGCATTTTTAAGCTTGGATAGTTTCCCAGACAGCTTATACACAAGAACAGTTAAAAGGCATGATTGTGAATCTGATAGAAAAATTGAATCTCTGCTTTTGCATTCTCATTTTTCTCTTGCTTAGAGATGAGATTTGCAAAGCCAGATATGGTAACTCATGCCTGTAATGCTGGCACAGAGAACCTGAAGCAAGAGAGTGAGAGGCCAATCTGGGATGAGTGAGAGCCGGTGAAAGAGAAGAAAGGTTAGAGGGGAGGGGGGTTTGGAAAACTTGTTTTTGTTTTGTTTTGTTTTTTTGAGGGAGTGTCTCTAGAACTCACTGTGTAGACCAGGCTGGCCTGGAATTCATGGAGATCCACCTGCCTCCGCCTCCCAAGTGCTGGGATTAAGGGCATGTACTGCCACACTTGGGTCTCTGCAAGGAGTTTTCAACAAGTTAAGCGGGTAGTGCTCTTCCTGATCCAGCTCATTGTAGATTTTATGTTACAGAGGTGACATTTGTGTGGGCATTTGACCACATTCGGCTTTAGAGATGCTAAGAATAGTGCATGTTTTATAATGTTTCCCTGGTCCTTCATTTCTTTTTTTTTTTTTTTTT
>NC_034604.1:61513743-61517387 GCF_900095145.1 Mus pahari
TGAGACAAGGTTTCTCTGTATAGCCCTGGCTGTCCTGGAACTCACTCTGTAGACCAGGCTGGTCTCAACTCAGAAATCCTCCTGCCTCTGCCTCCTGAGTGCTGGGATTAAAGGNGTGAGCCACCACTGTCTGGCTACTGCTTATGTTTTTTGAAGACAATTTTGCTATNTACTCTGACTGGCTTTGTACCTTGCTGTGTAGCCAAGGCTTGCACTAACTTANAGCAATCTTCCTGCCTCAGTCGGGTGCTCTTACCCACTGAGCCATCTCACCAGCCCTGGTCCTTCATTTCTTAAGGGTTTGTGCTGTTTGTTTCTGTAGAACTACTGCTTTGCCTTCTGCTATACTCAGGAGGAGAAAAAGAAAACAAGTGGAACACTTAACAATTATCTGCGCCTCCACTGACCATCTCCTTTTTCTGGATCTTCAGTTCTTATGCCTCACTGTCTTAGAAACATGATGTTTGGAATCTTAGAGCAGTTGATAGGAACAGTTGATTCCTGAGCCTGTCCCCACTGCTGAAGCAGTAACAACCCACCAGAGTGGGGGCAGTGGTTCCTGATGGCTTTTCCATCTGGAAGCTGCTGCTAGGTCTTTTCTGCTGTCCCCATGTCCACATTTCAGTCTTCATCTCCCTGGTCTCCAGGCTCATGTGATTACTTGGTTTCCTTCTCAGGGTGTTCTTCATTTCACCACTGCTCACTGACCTCCAGCTGGCCTGTCAGCCTCCCATAGCAGAGCCATTCCTTGCCTATCTTAAAAGCTCTTTGGAGCATCGATGGCCTTCCTGACTACTTTTATCTGAGATGGGGGCGGGGGGTCTTCCTTGATCTATTCTCCCGAATAGCATCCTTCCTTTCCTCTTCATGTGATCTTCGGTGTTTCCTGGTTAGCCTGTTTTGTTTGGAGGATGTAAACTATGGGAAGTGGAAGACCTAGGCCTCCTTGCTCATGGGGCATCTCTAACCCCTGGACAGCAATTCACATGACATGCACATTGCCTGTCACTGGCCATCCAGCAGAGCCTGCCATAGCCACGAATTCTGGGAGATTTTCTGATTGCCAACCTCATGCTGTGCCTAAATACACACACACACACACACACACACACACACACACACACACACACACACACACCATCATTCCATCTTCCTGGGATGCATGATTACCCCCCCACTACCCCCCACCACCACCACCACCACATCCAGGCTTCTTACTTGGCCTTCCTCCAGTTTCCCACATTTACCACCAGAGTATAGAGAGGATCTCTTATGTACCTGTCAATAAAAAGCTGATGGCCTGTTAGCTGAGTTAGGACAAATGGAAAAGAGAGAGAGGGGATTCAAGGAAAGAGTCAAGAGCAGGGATTCACCTTGAATTCAGAGGAAGTTCACACGTACGAAACTGAGGAGAGGTAGCCAACCACGTTGCACACATAGACTAAACAGGATATATAAGTTATGAGTTAACGGGTACATGGTTCCCAAATAAATAACTCCGAGACAATTATTTATGACCCAAGCACTATCAGTGGTCCTGCCTGAGGACCAAGTTTCATCATAAACAGTCACGGAGGTAAATGAAGGCCTAGGCCAACAGAAACTTTAATCCTCTCTGGAATCCTTTTTGGAGGATAGAGTTCCATAGTATTCCCTGCCACCCTTGTTGCCAGCAGGAGCTGCTTCTTTCTTCTCCCTTGGGCATCTCATCCTTGGCTGCCTCCCCAGGACTCTCCACTGCACATGTTGCTGGTAGGGCCTTCTTTCTGCTTTCCCAGGGCTCTCAGCGACCCTTGTTGCTGGTAGGCCCGCCCCTTCCTTACTCCTTCCCTGAGAACAACTTAAGATGAAACTCAAGATACAGAATTTAAAAGAAAAAAAAAAACATTTCAAACAGTTAAACACTCTTACACACGTGTATATGAACACACCCCCCCCAATGACACCTAAATGAAGGTGTTAATTAAAGAGGATAGGAATAAATTCATAATTGATGTCCAAGAAAACAAACAGCTGAATAAAACAAGAAAGGTAATTCAGGATATGAAAACAGAATTCAGCAAACAGAAATACTAAAGAAAACCCAAACTGAAATGAAGTTGGACATAAAATAAGTTACCTCATTAGATTAGAAAATAGGATCCAACTTTTTTGTCCATGAGAAACACGTCTCACCACAGACACTGTGTCAGTGTGAAAGGGGGGGGAAATAGGTTTAAAAAGCTCAGTAAAAAGCATCACCAACAGACTGGATCATTTGGAAGACAGAACATCTGCCTGATGGTAAGGTAAAGGAGTCAGATCATTCAATTAAAAAAGGCCATTTTAAAAATCCATGCAGGGCCGGGCATGGTGGCGCACGCCTTTAATCCCAGCACTCGGGAGGCAGAGGCAGGTGGATTTCTGAGTTCGAGGCCAGTCTGATCTACAAAGTGAGTTCCAGGTCAGCCAGGGCTATACAGAGAAACTCTGTCTCAAAAAAACCCAATAAATAAATAAATAAATAAATAAATAAATAAATAAATAAAAATCCATGCAAATAGAACATGCAAGACCTTTGGGATACTATGAAAAGACTAAGCCTATGAGTCGTGAGTATAGAGGAAGTAAAAGAATTCCATATCAATGGCATAAAGATATTTTAAATAAAAATCATTGAAGAAAATTCCCCAAGTCTAGCAAAAGAGAGCCCATTCAGGTGCACATAACAGAACCAGGAAAGAGAAAGTCCTTATGCCATATCACAGCTAAATCAGAACAAATAAAGGGTATTGAAAGCTGCCAGAGAGAAGACTCAGGTCACATACAAAGGCAAGCCCCTCAGACCAACAGATGATTTAGCAATAGAAATTTAAAACCCTACAAGGACATGGAGCAATGTATTTCAAGTTAAGAAAGACCACAAATAACCCAGACCACTGTATGCAGTAAAACTGTCATAATTGAAAGCAAAACAAAAACTTTCTACCCTAAAAATAGACTAAAGACACTTATGGCTGCCAAGCCAAACTTCCAGAGAACACTGGAATAAATACTTTGCTCTGAAGATAAGGATAAAGCACATCCAAAAGGCTACAGGAAGAAATGAAGATGATAGGACAATAGTTAGAAGAAAATGTAGGAAGAACAGTAGACGATAGTTAATTGTAAGGACTGTAAATGGGACTTTGGTCAACAATTGACAAATGGGTTCTCACAAAGTAAGAAAGCATCTGTACAGCAAAGGAAATAGTCAAAAATTAAAGGAAGAGGTAGCTGTCTTAGGGTTCTATTCCTGCACAAACATCATGACCATGAAGCAAGTTGGGGAGAAAAGGGTTTAATTGGCTTACACTTCCATACTGCTGTTCATCACCAAGGAAGTGAGAACTGGGACTCAAGCAGGTCAGGAAGCAAGAGCTGATGCAGAGGCCATGGAGGGATGTTACTTACTTGCTTGCTTCCCCTGGCTTGCTCAGCCTGCTCTCTTACAGAACCCAAGACTACCAGCCCAGGGATGGCACCACCTACAGGGGCCCTCCCACCCTTGATCACTAATTGAGAAAATGTTACAGCTGGATCTCATGGAGGCATTTCCCCAGCTGAAGCTCCTTTCTCTGTGATAACTCCAGCCTGTGTCAAGTTGACACAAAACTAGCCAGTAC
>NC_034604.1:61517702-61546033 GCF_900095145.1 Mus pahari
CACATGGTGGCTCACAACCATCTGTAATGGTATCTGATGCCCTCTTCTGGTGTGTCTGAAGACAGCTATAGTGTACTCATGCATAAAATAAATCTTTTTTTTTAAAGTCTAGAAAACAACCCAATTAAAAATAGGTTATTAATCTGATTTGAAGATAAGTAAACATAGCCAATAAATATTTTAAAAAGTATTCATCATCATTAGTTGCTAGGGAAATAACATTTAAAACTACTTTGAGATTTCATCTCGCCCCACTCAACGTGGCTATGATCAAGGCATTAAATGGCAATGAATGATGGATGTGGAGAAAGAAGGCCCTAGTTTACTGTTGGTGCAAGAGTCAACTGGGGCAGTCACTGTATCAGTTGATGCGAAGGCTCGTAAAAGTTAGACACAGCACTACCATAGCCCACCTATACTGTTCCCGGTGACACACCTACTGTGGTTAGTTTCTAGCAACTTGACACACACTAAGAGTTAGGTATAGGAAAAGCTCAGCTGAGGAATTGCCTCCATCAGATTGGCCTGCGATTAAATGTAGGGACGTTTTTCTTGATCGCTAATTGACATAAGAGCCCAGTCCACTCTGGGTGGTATCATCTTTAAGCAGGTAGGGCTGGACTATACACCAAAGGTATAGGTTGCGAGCTGAGCAACCAGGGGAAACCAGCCGCGGTGCAGTCTCCTCCATGGTCCTCTTCAGTTCCTGCCTCCCAAGGTCTTGCTTTGAGTTCCTGCCTTGGTTTCCCTCCATGATGGACTGTGACATGTAAGCTGAAATAAACCCTTTCCTCTCCAAGTCAGTGTTGTGTCACAGTAACAGAGACCAAACTATGACAATACCCAAAGAACTCTATATCCAACCATAGACATAGGCATGCCTGTTCATTGTTGCTTTTTTCACAAGAGCTAGGAAATGAAGTCAGATTAGATGTGCACCAGCTGATGAATGGATATGAAAATGTGGCACAGGTATACAATGGGATTATATTAATATCAAAAGGAAAATGAAATTGTGACATTCTCTGTAAAATGGATGGAACTGAAAACTATTCTGAGCGGCGTCAGCCAGGCCCGGAGAGACAAAAACCACACGCTCTACCATATGGAGATCTTAGCTCGGAGTCTCTAGATTTGTGTGTTTAATTTGTGTGCCAGTAGAAGCCGGGAAACTAGAAAGGATGCCTTCAGGGAGAGAGGATAGAGAGGTGATAGGAAAGTAGAGGGGCTCAGAATGTTTAAACAGGGGTAGGGTAAGCAGGGGGTGAGGAGGGTAAACCCAAATTAAAGGGTTTTAAAAAACATATTGAAACATATTTTGTAGGCCAATTAAAAAATAAACTAAAAAAAATTGATTTAGAAAGGAGATGTTTGCATGGCTGGATAATGTTACTCTCTCATAAGCCATAGGTTATTAAATGAAAATCCCGGTGCTATGCATAGCATACCTCTATAGTTGGTCAGGGAGACAACAGAGCACCCCAAAACAATACAGTCTCCTGGTGTTCCTCTTGCTTGCCCTTCAGAACTAGATAATTAAATCTTACTGTTGAAGATAGTGCATACCTTGATCATGAGCTGGAGTCTTTCTCCCAGTTGACTACTCTCCTAATTCTAGAAGGGTGCTATGCAGACTGCTGTTTGGGGGGTTGGGGGAAAACACCAGTAGTCTTATTCAGCTGTGAACCCTGTTGTAACCATACTTTTGGCTACTTTATTTGGTTCTTTTATTTACCATCCTTCTACACTCCAATCATACCCTTTCAACCCCCTCTCCCGCAAAACTAGGTAGATAAGAAAGAAGGTTAAACCGGGCGGTGGTGGCACATGCCTTTAATCCCAGCATTTGGGAGGCAGAGGCAGGCAGATTTCTGAGTTCAAGGCCAGCCTGGTCTACAGAGTGAGTTCCAGGACAGCCAGGGCTACACAGAGAAACCTTGGGGGTAAGTTCATTCTTGGTCATCAGGATATCTCCAGCCAGCAACCAGCAGCAAACAGCAGTCCAGCAAATAGCAAAAGCTGGATTCACAGCAGCAGGAGCCAGAGCAGCGAGAAACAACAGCAGTGGTGGGATCCACAGCTGGGACACCAGGGGCTGCAGCCTCATGGTGCACTGGCATTTCTATATCCTCTGAAGAGTCCCAAGACTTCCACATGTAGACTGTCTTCAGCTGGCAGAATCATGCCCCTGCCAGAGCACAAGACAAATCATAATCAGCTGCTGTGGATGGTGAGAGGCAGCCCCATATCCCACACCTCGTACTCAAATAAAAACTGAGTCCCATAACATATCTCTGTTGTTTAAGGGAACCAAAATTCTCACTACACTCTGTAATCTAGTACACCAACCTGCCAGGCAAGTTGTTGTCCACTGCTTAGTCTTAGCAGCTGATATGGCAAAGCCATCCTGAAGGGTGTTGGGCCAACAGACACCATGCATCCCAGACTTCTCAGGCTGTCAGAGTCAGAGCTGTAGGTAACCTCAGATGGCCAGGCAACATGGAAGGAAGGCCAGTTTCACAGCGAGTCTTAATTTGGGAGGCTTCATTATTTCATAGCAGTACATCCTCTTGTTGGGCATGGTTTGTAGGACTATGTGGGTCTCACATCTGTACAGTGCAGACCACGTGAGTTTCCTAACCAGAAGTTGGGGAGTTTATATACACCAAGCACTGTATGGTGCATAGGATGGGGTCAAAAAGACCAGCTTCTACCTCAAGCAGGTGCCCCCCATTGGCTGGCTGCCTCGTGGCAAGGTACGAAGTCTTACCTTAGGGCCCCCACCCATCCCTGAGTTCAGTCATCTCCTATTACCGGAGGTGAGCGTGGGTTTAGGTGAAACAAACCCGCAGGTTGAGGCCTCATCAGATCCCGTAGCCACAGAGCTGTGGGACCATTACAAGAATTTATACATGATCTGTCATTTATTCAAAAGTTATACATTTTCCTTTAAAAATCCCTCATCTATTTTTTCTGAGACCGATACCAGTGCTTAGGTATTCCTTTGAAGCCGCTGCCGCTGCTCCTCCCCCTTTTCTATTAATTGATTAATTAATTAAATTTGAGGTCAGTGCCATCTCAGTTATTCCATCCAGGCTTCAGAGGCAATGTCCTTCGGGGTGATCAAGCCCTTGCTGGATCTTCCTATCTCCCTCAGAATTCTTCTTCTTCTTCTTCTTCTTCTTTTTCTTCTTCTTCTTCTTCTTCTTCTTCTTCTTCTTCTTCTTCTTCTTCTTCTTCTTCTTCTTCTTCTATAATTTATTTTTATTTATGCTCACTGGTGTCTGTCTGTGTGAGGGCATCAGATTCTCTGGAACTGGAGTTACAGATAAGTTTGCGCTGCCACGTGCGTGCTGGGAATTGAACCTGGATCCTCTGGAAGAGCAGCCAGTGTTGTAAACTGCTGAGCCATCTCTCCAGCTCTCCCTCAGGATTCTTACTGTGTCTGGCAGCCAGCATGGTCTAGTCTTCTTTTACTTGGAGACTACAGTCCTGGGTCTCATGGTCTCCTTGGCTGCTGTAAAGGGACCCTGGAATTCCTTTGGGGAAAATGAGTTTCCCAGTTCCACAGACCTTCTGGTCCAGGAGTCCCTGGAGCAGTGGCTTTTCTGCAAAACCTGGGGTCTTGGTGAAGGAGATTTCTCCAGAAACGTTCCGACACAAAGGAGAGTGGAAGCGGGGAGCTGTCTTGGAGGACCAAAGCCAGAACAGCTCCCGAAAGGCTTCTTTTCTATTCTCATTTCATACTCTCAGAACCACTAGGTGGGTTTTACAGAAGCCCATATGCTGTTAAAGGCAATGGCTCAGCAATTTCTCTGGGTCGTTTTGTTCCAGGTGTCAAGTGAAGTTATGCTTAGCAAATAGACACAGTACAGGCAGTGCTTTAAGTAAATCACTGAAAACGAAAATCAGTATCTAAGTCTCTTTCTGGTCTTTTTTCCTTTATTCAATCACAACCATTCTCTGATTGGGTTTGAGGCCTGCTCTGCAGGAGGGAATTCATGCCTGGTACCTGTAAAGTCAGTCAAAGGAACCTGTTACTGGGCAGTGGGGAATACGTACAGTTTTGTTTATCTAAATTGATACAGCATCAACTGCCTTGTAAACATATTTCTATTCATAAACAAAGGCCTTAACCAGAGGAGCTTCTTTGTGCAGTCAATTCACCGAGCATTCAGGTGCTTAAGTTTCTAACCAAGCCGGCAACAATGTAATCTTGCTACCACCAAAATGTTTTCTTCTACTACAACATTGTAAACCTATTCTATAAAATTATAAAAGCTCTACAGCTCGCTCTCTCTCTCTCTCTCTCTCTCTCTCTCTCTCTCTCTCTCTCTCTCTCTGTCTCTGTCTCTGTCTCTCTCTCCATGTCCCATTTCTGCCTGGCCAACTCCCACCCATCTGTTTTTTCAAGGCCAGTTACCATCCTGACAGGAATGAAGACATTCTAAAGTCTCTGTGTCCCTCTCTTTGACTATCACACTGTTGTAACTACAGAGCCAAAGACACTGGCATTTCCTTAGGAATTTCATGCTAGGGGCTTGGTGCCAGCTGGAGAGGCAGATTGTCTCCTGACAAGAGACATCATAGGTTCTAACAGCTTGTCAGACCACTTGGAGGAGAGACGACCCAGGGCTGACAGTGGGCCTGAATGGGTGACATGATTGCTTACCTGTTGTAATGACTTCTCTCAGTTTCCAGCTACGTCTGGAATCAACTAAGAGCCAAGCCGCAGCGCACACCTGTGAGGGATTTTCTCAGTCAGGTTATTTGACTCTAGGAGACGCACTATAAATCTGGAGCCGCATTTTCTGTTGACGGGCCCCTTAAAGGACGTGGAAGAAGGAAGCTTTGGTGTTTGCCTGCATGCTTTCACTCTTGCCGGTGAGTTCATCTATCCTGCTTCTGTGCTGTTTCCAGGAATAAAATGTAAGATGCCTACTAAGTTTCTGTTTGATCTGTATATGTAAAAAAAAAAAAACTCAGTAACTGGAAAAAAAAAAAAGAAAGAAAAATAAAAAGAAGGCTGCATTGATTATAACAATGGGACTCTCAGTCCATCAACCAAGAGTTGAGTCAGTTTCAGACCCAGAGCCTCTTGAGTGAAGGGAAGGCCGGGTCCCCCAAAAGAAGTCCTTTCTAAAATACCTAAGGGTTTTACTGTTAGCCTTTCCCTCATCCTTCCCCAGAGGAGTCTATGTCCTTTTACTAGGGTAACTATATATTAGGAAAAGGAAGTAATCTAATTTTCTGGGGTCTATTGGATACTGGTTCTGGATTGACATTAATTTCAGGAGACTCCAAAAGCAAGCCACCTCTGTTTAAAGTAGGGGTTACAGAAGTCAAGTGATGATGAAGTTTTGGCTGAAGTCCGACTCACAGTGGGTCCAGCTGATCCCTACACTCGTTCTGTGGTCATTCCCTCCGTGCCAGAAAGTAGAAATTAGGGTAGATACACTGAGAAGTTGGCAGAATCTCTACATTGTTTCCCCAACCTCTGGAGTGAGGGTGATTACGTTGGAAAGGCCAAATGGAAGCCAATGGGGTAGCCTTTCCTTGGGAAAAGAATGAACCAAACACAAGATTGCATCCCTGGAGGGACTGTAGAAATCAGTGCCCCTATCAAGGAACTGAAAGATGCACACGTTGCAGTTCCAACATCTCCCTCTAACTCTTCTGTTTGGTCAGGCGGAGAACAGGTGCATCGTGGAGAATGAGGGTTGACCATCACTGATTTAATCAGGTGTGACTCCGATTGCAGCTCTTGTACCAGATGTGGAGTCCTTACCTGAGCAGATGAACCTGTCTTTGGATGCTTGGTATTCAGCTATTGGTTTAGGAAATGCTTCCCCCACCTGCCAATACTCATTCCCAAGGATCACCTGAAGCAAGGTGCTTTCGGCTAGCAGGGCCAGCTGTGTATTTTTAAAGTTTTACCTCAAGGGTAGGTTAACTCTCCAAACCTGGTGCCATAGTATCATGATGGCTACTTTTGTTGTCAACTTGACCACATCTGGAGTCAGCTAAAACCCAAGGAGCTGGGCACAGTCATGAGGGTTTTTTTCCCCTTGATGGGATCATTTGAGGTCGGGAGACCTGCCCTAAATCTGGGCCACACCTTCTGGTGGCAGCCTACATAAAAAGACACGGAAGAAGGGAGCTTTTGCTTTTTTGCCTGCTTGCCCTAACTCTGGCTAGCAAGTTCTTTTTTTTTTTTTTAGCTAAAGAATCCCTTTGCCAGTATTAGAACCTACTTCAGAATTCCAATGTAGACTAAAATCAGCTGAGAAATCCAGCCTTGTGGACTAACAATTAGCAGATTCTTGACCTTTCTGTCAGGAGACAGCCATTGTTGGATTAACCAGAATTATACACCACTCTAGTTCCATACACACACACACACACACACACACACATATGTATGTATGTATGTGCATATATACACATATAAATACATAATTTATTGTATTATTGATATTAATAGATATTAATACATTATATATTTATGTATCTTATCCATTCTGTTCCTGCTTTTTGGCTCCTAGTTGATTCCAGATGTGGTAAGTAACTGACAGCGAGCTGCATGATTTGGGTGAGATCCCATGCAGTAACCAGCCAGTAATAAAGACTTTCTATTAGGCTTTCAAAGTGTCTATGTTCTTGGTGGAATTAACCTCACAACCACATTATGCTCATTGGGCCAAGCATTTTGGACTTGTCGGTAACATATATTTGATCGGAATGTGGGAAACGAATCCAAGAAAACTTCAGGGGCCTTCCTTCTACTTCAGTGAAATTTTTGTAACTGTGGGCTTTTCCACCCTTGACAACTTTCCCCAAACAATGACTCTGAGGCTAATTATTTATAAATAATTGCTTAGGCCATGAGCTTCTGCTTATTCTTCAACTAACTCTTACCTGACTATCCCTTTTATTCTAGTCTGTGAGTGCCACATGGCTGGCTACTTTCCCTTATGTGACCATCTCCTCCAGGAAAATCATCCCCCACTGCCCCCCACTGCCCCCCACTGCCAGAATCCTGTCCCTGTTCCTCTCTCTCTTTCCCTGCCAGATGTACCACCTCCTCTTTCCTACCTCATCTCATTGGCCATAAGCTTTTTTATTGACAGGTGAGTGTTTCCACACATGGCACAGACAATTCTCTCTACAAATTTCTAGAACTCCAGTGTTTTGGGGCCTGGGAAGATAGTCCTTCTAAATTGAAGGGTACGTTATTGTTCTTGGCGCCTACTGCTGCCACAAAAGAAGCACAGTACTTAGTGGGCTCAGTGAGACAGCACATTCTTCACTTTAAGTGTAATTTTGCCCTAGGCACCAAATGACCCAGAAAGCTGCTGGCTTTGACTGAAGCCTGGAACAGGAAAAGACTCTTCCTTAGGTCCAGGCTGCTACGCAGGCTTCTTTACCACTTGAACCATATGACCTAACAGTCCCAATGGTACTTGAGGAGTCGATGGCATGTGGGGATGCTGTTCGGAGCTTCTGTCAGGATCCTATAGGTAAAGCACAGTGGAGAGCCTGGAATTTAGGAGCAAGGCTCTATCATCTGCAGATGGCTAGTCTCCCTTTGAGAGAGAACTTTTGGCCTGCTATTGGGCATTAGTGGAAAGTGAGCATTTGATAATTGGCTGCTAAGTTACCACATGACCTAAGCTGCCCATCGTCAGCTGGGTATCATCTGAACTACCAGGCCATAAACTAGGATATTCACAGTAGCAATCCATGATCAAATCCCAAGGGAACAAGCAAGTCACATGAAGAAGTTGCTTGGATACCTGTGTTTTCTACTCCTGTTATAGTACCTTGTGTTTCCAAGCACCCACCTCAGGGCTGTGCTCTATGACAGGCTGATTATCGTAGAGATAGAGAATACTAGGGTCTGTCTTACTAATGCTTCTCTAGGGTATGATATGCAGACATCACAGAAGTGAACAGTTGCACTGTTATAGCCCCTTTTGGGGACAACTCTGGGAGACTTTGGAACTCTTCAGTGGGCAAAACATCTAGCAGTATGCATGATTGTACATTTTTCTTGGAAAGAGAAATAGTCACATGTGTTTATTGATTCATGGAATATAGCCAACAGTTTGGCTGGATGGCCAGGGACTTGGAAAGGACATGATTGGACAATTGGTGAGGAAGCTATCTGGGGAAGAAGTATGTGGCTAGATCTCTCCAGATGGGTGAAAGATGTGAAGAGACTTGTGTCCCATGTAAATGCTCATCAAAAGATGACCAGCCAAGGAATCATCGTTCAGTAATCAAGTAGATGAGATGACTATTCTGTGAATGCTCAGCTTGTTTCCCTAGCCATTCCTGGCATTGTCCAATGAGCTCATAACAAAGCGAGCACAGTAGCAGAGACGGAGGCTATGCATGGGCTTGACAACATGATGCACCACTCCCCAAAGCTGACCTAGCAGCTGTTGAGTTTCAGATCTGTCAGCAACAGAGACCAACACTGAGCCCCTGATATTCCACCATTCCCCAGGGTGATCAGCTAGCGACCTGGTGACCTGCCTGACCACTTATGACTACTTCCTCTGTAGAAAGGACACTGCTTTGTCCCTATGAAGTAGATACTTATTCTGGTTTTGACTGTGCCTTTCCTGTATGTAATGTTTTTGTCAAGACTACCAAGTTCTTATAGAACACCTCATCTACTGTCAAGGTATTCCACACAGTATTGCTTCTGACCAAAGAACTCACCCCACAACCAGAGAAGTGTAACAGTAGGCCCACACTCATAGAATCCACTGGTCTCGCCATGTTTCCCATAATCTTGAAGCAGTGAGCTTGGTAGAACAGTAGAATGGCCTTTTGTGGGCTGGGGCAGGGTTTTTCAGAAGGTTGTATATACTTCTAACCAGCATCCAACACATAGGGTTTCTTCTATAGCTAGGATCCATGAGTCCAGGAAACAAGTGGGTAGAAAGGGGGAATATGGTTCCACTTACTGTCACCCCTAGTGACTCACAAGGAAAACATTTCCTTCCTTTTTAAAGCGAACTGAAGTTTTTCTGACCTAGATGGAGGATCGCTTCTGTCCAGAGATACAACAAATACTCCACTGAACTGGAGTCATTGACATCTACCAAAAACACCAAAGCCCGGCAAAGGATAGCAACCACCCTTTGAGAAGTCAGGGGACCTAAGAGACTCCCAAACACGCCGGTGTTCAGCGAACTAGCAAGAACACGTCACTGGTGTTGAAATGTTTGTCTGGATTGTTTAAATGCTACCCGTTGGTGATGATGTTTCTTGAAAGGCTGTGGAAATGACATCATCTGATGAGGTTAAGACTGTTAACCTTCTGAGTCTGGAACATTCTCACATTTTTTCTTAGAGTCACTTCTTCTCCTAATATGTAGTTCAGGAGATGGAAATGGCTGAGTGTGCTCAGCAGTGATTACTGTCAAGGACAGCACGCCACCCAGAGACACCCCAGGGAGAGAGACCAGGTACCTGCCTAGTGGGAAACTAAACTGCCACCACGCTCTAGTGGCTTTGCTGCTGACAGCTGTGTAGCAAGATGAGTTTCTCTCACTTCTGCTCTCTGATGTCAGTCTTAAAGCAGCAGAAGAGGTTACACACACACACACACACACACACACACACACACACACACGCCATTGTTCTCTTGAGTATTGATTATGATGGCAGTGGCCAGGCCCCTTCTACAGAGATCCCAGACTGTCTCCTATGTCTTCTAAAGCTATCTGGAGCCTTGTGCACATGGCCAAGACAGAATGAACGAACACTGTGTGCTGTGTGAGCCTTTTCTGCAAGGAACACTGCTAGTGCTGGATCTTCAGGAATGTAGCAGAGCCTCCTTTCAGGATCTGTCTCTACCGAGACACAAGGTTGCCTGCGGGAAGGCGTTGACATACTCAGTACCGTCACACTTAGCCCTCTGATATTGAATAAATGTGGCCTGAAAAGTATGAAGGAAATCAGTGAGACCAGGCCAGTACAACAGAACTAGTGAGGCCTTCTAAAGTCTAAATCCAAGGCAGTTCTAAGGGGGTGGAATCAGGGCCTGGAGTCCATATCAGATGCTAATATTCTTTGAGGGGTTCAGTCCATATACAGAATCTCCTGCTGATATGGCCCATAAGTAGTGTGTCTGTCCAGGGTATGCCTATATATTGCATATGTCTGTGTGCATCATACCTGTACATAGTACGCCTGTAGAGTGTTAGTATGCCCAGGACTTGCTTGCATACAGAGTGACTGTACCCAGTGCTGCTGCATACAGGACACATGGGCACTCAGCCTAGGGAATATGAAGCGGCCCACCCAGCTTGACGGATGTAAGTCCCATGATGAGCCTTAGGGGGACTGAGAAGTGCACAGCCTATGGAGCCAAATCATCAGCCCTGGGCTTGCTGTTTAGGCAACAGTGGAGACATCAGGCAGGCGTGCCAGGCATTCTTGTTCCTTGCTGACATCTCGGGCTCACGAGACCCTTCAAGGGTAAGGATGAAGTGTCTGCACCACCTTTTCCTGTTCATACCTCCCTGTCCCTTCCCAGGAGAGACCGTAGGCGGTGGGACTCATCCCATCAAATCTGTCCCACTTTGTGGCCACCCTGTCACCAGCCGGAGGGAGCTGTCCGTCATGCGGCTTTGTGACTGTGTCACAGCATAATCGGCAAGATTAGGTGGCCACAAAGCGATTCCTGAATGAGGAGGGAATTGTGTTAAAAGGGAAAAAGAGATTTAAAGAAAGAACTATCCTTTTTCACTAGAGCCATGAAAGAAGTGACAGCTAATATTTTAAGGCTGGAACAAGATAATTGTGGTACAGGATCTTTGTATGTTCTCAGGGGAAAAAAAAATACCGAGAGCTCATAATAAATATTCAGAGGCTCATTTTGTATCATGAATACTGGATAACTAGTTCCAGTGAGACAATTTGCATTGGCCTTTTTGAGACATTCCAGCCCCAGCCTGTGGCTGTCAGAATGAGCCCAACCACGCAATCGGGCAATCCATGGAGGGCTGAAGCCAGTGTATTAACCTGAACCACTTCTCTGCGAGACACTGGCAGGCCCCGGTAGGGTATCCCCAGTTTCATAGGCGCAACAGACCAGCCAAAGTCTCGGGTATGTGCTCCTGCCTCCACACTTCACCCCACGCTTGTTGGGAGTGGTGACCTTCAAGAAACTGGTGAGTAGAAAGAATAAAGGTTCACAAAGCAGCCTGTAGCCAGCCACCTCCAGGAAGCCATTAAACCCATTTCAGAAATAAAATCACTTCCGGTTCCTGTCTCACCGAGAAAAGATCCAGTTGTGGTCACGGTACCTGGGCCAAGGGTCTGTCCCTAGCTGCGAGTGACGCGTTGACCCAGATGGGTTCTGACTGTGTACCACAGGCCATTCCTGCCATTCTGGGAGCTAAAGGAGAAACCAGACCCACTTAGCGCCAAGAGCTACTCTTAGGCCGCCTGCTTAACCCTGATTTTTGTGGGTTTCCGTGAATATCCTAGTTTCAGCCCGGACACACTGATAGCTCAGACATACTGACAGCTCAGCTCCACACACTTCCTGTCACAGCCTTCAGCCCCTCGAGCCTCACTCTTTCCTTTTCTTACTTCGGAGCTTTGAGGCTGAACGCCTGTGAGCGTCAAAACCACACACAGCCTCAGAGAGCCAGGAGCTGCTGTGCAATCCCGCTGCGAGTTTTGTGGCCTTTTATTCTCCGTAGGTTTTTACAGACAAAACCCCTCAGGGGTCCCATTTAGGGCTTTGTGGTAGTGCTCAGACAGGAGGGGCAGCTTTTCCTACTGAAGGGCCCTCCTCTCTGCACACGGAGGGGACCCCTGACTGCTGCTTGGCGTAGACGAGCTAGCGAATATGACCATGCTCTGGGTACCTATCCAGTCTTCCAGGATTTAACAGTCCAGCTGAAAATGGCCCTGACTTTCTGACGTATTCTGAAGTGCATTGGGACTTAACAGACCACAAAACATTCCCTGGTGTCCTGCCTCTATGAAACACTGCAGATGAGCCATAGAAAAGCTCACAGAAGCTCTAGAGGAACCCTCCAGACCTCAGTGAGAATGACTCTGCCTCTACAGGAGGCCCCATTACCATCTCTCCAGGAAAGAGGCTGTCTTATTCTGAAAACCAGAAGCAAACTTAGCTTGGGGTCACACTGCAGGGGTCCCATGGTGAGAAGCCTGGCACACCTGGGCATCTTGCTTTCTCTATGGCGCTCAAGTACCTTAGACTTGAGAGCAGGGAGAGAAAACAGAGGAACCAAGGAACATGTTACAATGGCCAAGGGGACAGTGTCCCTGGTGGCAAGGGGACAGGTGTGTTCTAATTGCTTTCTGTTGCTGGGACAGAACACTTGGACCACAAACAACTTGGGGAGGAAAGGTTTATTTGACTTTCTGGTTACAGATCATCTTCTAGGGAAGCCAAGGCAGGAGCCAAAGCAGAGGCCACAGAGGAACACTGCTTGATACAAAAAATGTTCTGCCAAGTGTGGCAGGCTGAATGAAAATGGCCCCCATAGACTGTCTTATGGGGAGTTTGGAGTGGCATTATGGGAGGTGTGACCTTGTTGGAGGAAGTGTGTCACTGGGAGCAGGAGTGGAATTTGAGGATTCAGAAGCTCAAGCCAGGCCTAGTGACTCACTTTCTTTTCCGGCTGCCTGTCAATCCAGACAGAGAACTCTGAGCCCCTTCTCCAGTACCATGTCTGCCTCAATGCCCACCATGATGACAATGGGCTAACCCTCTGAAACTGTAAGTCAGCCGCAATTCAATGTTGTTGTCCTTTATAAGAGTTGCTGTGGTCAAGATGTCTCCTCACAGCTATAGAAAGCTGAACTAAGACACCAGGCTTGGCTGCTCCGAGATGCTGCTGCAGAGGCTATGTCGGCCCTGGGGCACTCTGTCTTTGGAACACTGCCGCCATGCAGTTCTGCAAGCTGATCTGAAGTAGAGGCTGGGTGAGGAGGGGGAAGAGGGAGGAGGGAGAAGAGGAAAAGAAGCCACACAGAGACCCCAGCTCCTGAAGGCACCATACCAGGTGCTGGTGGCCAACTTGGATCTGAGGTCGCGCAGGCTCTCTAAACCTCAGAGGGCAGTGAACCCTTCTGCAATCATTGAAGGGTCTGCAATGAAACCTGCACATGGGTTCCAAAGTCTTAGTGGCATGTGATTTGACTAACAAGAGGACTGGTTCTCAACCATAGCTGTGAGACAAACTTACAGGCTGTTCAAACAACAGAGGCACACACATGCATGCATGTACACACGCACACACACACACACACACACACATGCACACTCAGGTACATTTGAAAACTTTGTTTTCATAAACTAAAAACTTAAAACCTTTTTGGTTTTCATTCTGCTCTACCATTTAAAAGTAGCTACTCTTCTTTTTTTTTGTTCTTTTTCCTTCTTTTTTTTTTTCTTTTAGTTTTTTTTCTTTTTTTCTTTCTTTTTTTTTTTTAATTTTTAAAAAGTAGCTACTCTTATCATATTGTATTTGGGAATGACTTTTAAAGACAGTGAGTTTAAAATTACCAAGACATGAAATTGAATAGAATCTGGGGGGTGGGGGAGGCAGTGGCTTATTTATTCATTATGTGTCTTGAGGCCCATCTGTGCACCAGATACTGAACAGTTTCCTTACATTGATTCATTATTTGTTACAGCTGAAAAACGATGCCACAGACGTGAAGGCACAGTCTGAGACAATGACATTCCCACTGTTCTTTTTCTATCTTTAAACTGAGCCTTTTGCCTTTCCTTTGCTTAAGACTGAATTATAGCCACAAGGTTAAATATCTTGCTTGAATTTGGACAAGGTTCTGAATTTATCTCCTTCAAGGTTCAAGAGAATCTGGTAGGATAGCGGGCTCAGTGGTTAAGAGTGCTTGCTGCTTGATGAGGATCTGGGTATTTAATAATGATGTGTTGGCAAGGAAGTGGGGGAAAGGAATACTAACTCACAGTTGGTGGGAATGCAGATTGGTATAATTAATATGGAAGCTGATGTGGAGGTTCTCAGAACACTAAGACAAGTTCCACTGTGTGTCCCACCTATATCGTTCCTGTGTATATGCTCAAAGGAGTCTATATCTTACTATGCACATACTTGTTCATCCATGTTCCTTGACGCTCTAATTATGATAGACAGAAAATAGAATCGGCTAGATGTCCATCAACTGAAGAAAGAATAACAAAAACGTTCCATGAATACACAACAGAATTTTATTAAGCTATAAAGAAAAATAAAATTCTCAGGAAAATTGATGGAAGGGAAGAAAAAGTTATATAATGTGAAGAATACAGGCTTAGAAGACAAACATCATATGTTCTCTCCTATATGTGGATCCTAGCTTCAAATTTATAGATTTTTTAAAAAAATATTTAAATTGGAGTGAATAGAGAGGCCAGGAAACAAGAGGAATCAGGGAGGGAAGGGGAGGCCGTAGGTGGGGGAGCAAGAGGTAGGAACACACAAGGGAAACGGAAACAGGGCCGAAGGAAATACCAGGCATAGAAAGTTTAAATTGGTTTGGAGTGGGAATTGGGGTGTGTGTGTGGGGGGAATTCAGAGGCACAGAAGATGGATAACAAAAACTAAGGGGCATAAAAATTTCATAAAAAAGAATCTTACTAATTTTATAGACTGAAAGCATAATTAAATGAAAAAAAATAGCAGTAAGAAGAGTTTGAAATGGCAGTATCTGTCAATAGTGGATAATGCAGTTCCCAGACATCATAGGCTTTTAAATAAAAACTCTAGTGTCGGATGAAGAATGAAGGATACCTCCTTATGAGTTGTTGGCCAGAGAGATCCCAGTGGGCATTAAAACAGTATAGGGTATTGACATCTCTCTTAGTTGGCCAAAACTTGAAAGCAAGACCCCATTGCTGATGATACCACACAACTTTGATCACGGACACAGATATATCAAATTGGAACTTAGCTAGACATGCCTTTTCTGCTTGTGAGCTCTCATAGTGCCTAAAGGTGCTACTCAGACTGTTGGAGAAAAAAAAATACAAAACCCTCAGTGGTCTCATCCAGCTGTAGGCCATGCTGGCTACAATACTGACTCACCAGGCATGATATGCCAACCCGTGCAATAGTGGCATAACTATATTGGGGGTAACAACCAATTTGTGATCACACTGGAGACCTGATGCATTAGAGGGAATATGCACCTGATACCATAAACCTGATCCAAAGCGAGACTGAGAATCTTGGGCCCAAGAAGGGATTATACTGCCATTGTTTCCCCATATATTTCCCTAGATATACTGTCCAACTTCCTTCTACAGATGTATGTTTGTATTCATAGACTAATGCTGTTCTCAGGCTGGGCCAAAGAAGCTCCTCCCTTTTGCAGAGAGGGATGATTAATTCCAAGACTTTCAATGCTGAGTGACCATCGGATGCTCAGCTCTAAATGGAATGTCTATATCACTCTCCCCTCCCCGAGGCCAGGGAAGATTGCAGAAGAGGGGGCAAAATTAATTTCAAAGCTAGAGGGAGGAAAAGAATGTCATGAAATATCACGACATATCGGATCCAGATATGATAAGGCTGTTGCATTCAGGAACACACAGCAGCTATGGATACCTGAACAAAACTGTGCCCTTCCATCCTGGATTCAGGAGGTGCCTACGAGGTCACTATCCTTCCAGAGGGTTTATTGACTGTTGAAGCAATGCCGTTTTCTTCAACGGCGTAGACACTGGCAGATTAATTCAGAGGAAGAAAGAGTTCAGAGGGAAAGGAAGGGGTGATACCAGAGGATAGTGGGGTGAAAATAATCACAATACATTGTGTATATGTATGAAACTGTAAAATACATCCCTTTCGTCTGATCTCCTTATGGCCATGCTTCTTTGGCTACCAGTCACATGATCATATTTCCCCAGCCCTTTACTCTCATACATTCATCCTTCTCTCTAAAGCCAGTTTGCGGCAGACACTATTTCATGGGATCACAGTTACTTTAACCCATTCCACCACTCTATCTTTTAACTGAAGATGTGATTCACTTAAACTCCCAGTAATAACAGTCCCCATATGGGCTTTCTATAAGATTTTATTTTATAGTTATTATGTTTCCCTTCCCCTCTCCTTGTGCCTTATGCTGTATTGATTCTTACATATCAGTATGTTTTTTTTAAATCTTGTTCAATATGCACTTTCTCTGTGTGTATCAGGAGGATTACATTAAACCTCCGTTGTGAGGTGTATATGCCCCTCAAAGACCCCTGTGTGAAAGACTTGGTCCCTAGCCCATGAAACTGTTGGGCAGTGGAATATTGAGATTGGAAAATCCACTGGAAGTTTCTCATTCCAATAGACTGTGATTTTGAAGGGCTATTGTGATCACCACTCTCCCTATTCTCTGTCTGCTTCTTATGCATCATGAGATGACTAGTTTCCTCCACCACACACTTCCACTGTGAAGTCTGACCCCTCAAAGGTTCAAAATCCAGAAGTTCAAAAGTCCACTGAACATGGACTGAAACCTCTAAAAGTATAAGCCAAAAAAAAAACCCTTTCCTCTTCTTAAGCTTATTTAGCACAGATTGAAATGTGATTAACATGATAGCCTTCAGACAAGGTCTTACTTTGTAGCTCAGGCTACATTAAATTTAATATTCTCCTGCCTCAGTCTTTAAGTGCTTGGATTATAGGCTTGCAATGAAAACACCCAGACTTAATGCAATATTTCCTAGCTTCAATAATCTGTTTGTAATTGTTGTCACATACAAAGCTGTATTGTTCTCTCTTCTCTATACCAATATCACAAATTGGCCAGGCTTGGTGTCCCATGACTGTAATCCCTGGATTTGAGATGCAGAAACAGGCAGGTCAGGAGTTCAAAGTCATCCTTAGCTACACAGATAGTTTTCGGCCAGCCTAGACTACAATGACCCCATCTCAAAACAGAAAATTCTACAAATACTTTCTTTCCATATTTGTACCTCTTAACATAATTTCATACTGACAGTTATTTTGTATTTTTATCTTTCTATCAGAATCCAATGATATTTATATACCATCACTATAGAATCACAGTCGCCTGTACTAGTTCATAAATCTATGCCCAGCAGAGAGGATCGCTATGTTTTTGCACTGCTAAAATTTTAACTTGAATGCAATGCTTGGCAAGAGGACCTGGGGTAAAAAACGGCCCCTTTATTTATCTTCTAAGAACTTTATTTCACCTTTTTTTAATGTTTATTTTATTTCTTAAAGTTTCATTCTTTTTGCATGTGTATGGGTGCTTTGTCTGCATAGATAGCTGTGCATTATGTGTGTGCCACGCCCAAGGAGGTCCAAAGAGGGCACTGGGTCCCTAGGAACTGGAGTTACAGGTAGATGCTGCAACTGACCTTCAGTCCTCTGACACAGTAGTATGAGCCGTCTTTCCGGTCCCTCTCTAACATTTGTATCCAGAGATTTGCTAACAGCATCCATCTAGTGCTCTTGTGTGTGGCCGGTCACCTTTTCTCGATGTTGCTGGCAGCCTCTTTAGCTTTGACTCTATCGGATGACTCAGGCCTTTGCCAGTTCAGTCTTATAAGACTCCCTTGAACTTTTTGGGTTGGATGTCTATTTGCTCTCTCAGATTTGAGAAGTTTCTTTAAATAAACTCGCCTGTTCCTTCTCTCTTTCTGTACGAGTCTTCCACGAGGCCACATTGGCCTCTCAGACGTTACGGTGGTGTTTCCTTAGGTTTTTCTCTGCTTCGTTTTGTTGTTGTTGTTGTTGCTTCTAAACAATCCCAGGTGGCTTATTGGCGATTTTTCTGATTTCTTCTTCTGCTGATCATATGAGCCTTTGAAATTCCTGTGCTGGGAAAACTGCACGTCCCTTGTGTTCAGTAGCTTACGAATTCCTATTTCCTCTTTTTGGTGTTCTCTGTCTCTGGGTTAATGATCTCACTTTATCTCCCCATTAATTTACCGAGCGACTCACGTGTTTCTCTCTTGCACCCTATGTTTCTTTGAACTATCCAGAACTTCATAGGTCTGTGTTGGTTTCTGGGAGCTGATTGGTTCCTTTGGTTCAGCTCCGTCTATCTATGACTTCACCTGTTTTGGGTTTTGGCTTTACTCATCTGACAGAACCAGCCTGTCTGTCACAGTCCTGAAGAGCAGTTTCATGAGGGAAAGGCCTTTACCGGTCAGCCTAGCTGGAAGTGCTGGCTGGCTCTGCAACCTCTGAGGGCCTTATCAGTGGGTTTATGGCATTGTTAGTCTAACCCTCAGGCTTCTCCTTCAGGAGCTTATGATCTCTTGCTCCCTCTGGTGTGCGTCTGTGGAGCTACAGGTCTCCTGGGATAGAAAGGTCTTGTGTTCTGTGCCCTCTAAAACATCCACACTGTACAGACAGTCCCCACGTTAAAAAGGGGTTGAGTGAAAAGTTCTCCACTAAGGTCTGCATTCTGTAAACCTTTGAACTGCCGCCTCTCCCAGCGCAGTGACGCGTAGTCCAGCATGGCAGAGACTCACTCTGCCCTGTCATCAGCCGTATGGTAACAGCAATAAGCAACCAGGACCCTGCCGTGTCCCGTGTAGGGAAGCTGTGATGTCTGGTAGGTTAGAAGTGTCAGATGAACGTGGTGGTGATTCGTGTTGCTTTCCAAAACCTGGAGTCACCTAGGAGGCAAGCATCACATGGCCTCTGGTTAAGTCTCTAAGGGATTATGTCAATTACACTAAAAGTGGGCGGTACCATGACCTAGGCTTGGATCCCTGGCTGCATCAAAAGGAGAGGCCCGCTAAGCTCAAGCATCATCTCTGCCTGCCCACTCCCCACCCCCCACCCCACCCCATCCCTGATTGTGGGCGGGATATGACTGTTTCCAGCTTCTGCTGCCTTAACTTCCCCAGCAAGACAGGCTAGATCTTGAGCTGTGAGATACAATGAGCCCTTCATTTCATTAAACCGCTTCTGCTGGAATAGTTTATCAGCAACAGAAAAACTGCTTGGACAATGGGCTTTCCAGCTGTTATTGTAGCATTGTGGGCCTTGCAGCCTTATCAATCTGGGCTCAGCACACACACCTCCCCCCCATCAAGAGATTGATCAAAGAAAATAACAATAGTGAAGAGCTGGGATATGAGGTATATTCAGGGTGGCTACAGTGTGACGAGAACAAATACAGAGACACTGCGATCCATCAAGTATATCATTATGGTACCAACATGAGGTTTAGATGCAGATAGAGGGCAAAGGGTGTGTGTAACCATGAATGTCCTGTGGAGGGGTGGCCCTACCCGCCATTGACCCATTGTTGTCTTCAGTTTAATTAGTCCTGCAAGTTGACCTGACAAGTTAGAACTGTTTGCTTCTTCCTCTGAGATGGCTTTCCCTGGGCTGACTGTAGGTTCAGCCCCTTCCATCTCCCACTGTGAGATCCTTGGGCAGTTCCAATTTCTGTTTCAATAGTCTGATCAACAAAGAGAGGGCCCAAGTGTCTCTCTTTAGAATATCTTCCCTTCTGCTCTTCTTTCGTTTGTTTGTTTTTGTTTTTGTATTTTTTTTGTTTTTGTTTTTCGAGACAGGGTTTCTCTGTGTAGCCCTGGCTGTCCTGGAACTCACTCTGTAGACCAGGCTGGCCTCGAACTCAGAAATCCGCCTGCTTCTGCCTCCTAAGAGCTGGGATTAAAGGCGTGCACCACCACGCCCTGCTCCCTTTTGCTCTTTACAGGGAATCTGGGTTCTGTTTTGTGACCTCTCAGTCTCTCTTGATAAACAGACTTTAAGAATGGACTCAGGGGCTGGCAAGAGGGCTCCGAAGGCCAAGGTGCTTTCTGCACAGACCTGATGGCGTGAGTTCAATCCGTGGAAAGAGAGAACTGACACAATACTGGTTCTGAATGTCATAAGTGCATGGTGACACATGTGCTCTCCACCCCTGACACATAACTACATGTCAAATAGAAAAACCAACATCCCATTGACTACGCACCCCTTAGCTTGTCGGGGATGGCAACTGGGACCTGGTCACTACTTCTTCCCTCACTTTTGCCTCCTAACCCAGAGTGTAGGTGTATCTTCATCCATGTTGGCCAGGCTGGAGTCCAAATTGGCAATGCCTGCAGGGAGCTACACTGCTTAGAATGTGGCATCCAGCTGGATGGCCAGATGCCAAATGACAAGACCATTGCTGTTGGAGCTGACTCCGTCAGCACCTTCTTCAATGAGACAGGGGCTAGCAAGCATGTGTCCATGGCAGCGTTCATAGACCTGTTGATGAAGTTCGCCCTGGTACCTACCACTAGCTTTTCCATCCTGAGCGACTCCTCACAGGCAAAGAAGATGCTGCCAGAACTATGCCTGTGACTACTACACAAGTGGCGAGGAAGTCGTTATTAGCCTTGCCTTGGACTGAATTTGCAGGCTGGCTGACCATTGCACAGGTGTTCAGGGCTTCTTGGTTTTTCCATAGCTTTGGCAGAGGAACTGGTTCTGGGTTCACCTCCCTGCTGATGGAGGGGCTCTCTGTTGATTATGGAAAGATGTCCATTTGCCCAACCTGCCCCTGCCATTTCCTGACAATGTCATTAAACCTCACAATTCCCTCCTCATTACCCATACCACTCCGGAGCACTCTGATGGTGTCTTCATGACAGGCAATGGGGCCATCCATAATATCTGTCATAGAATCCTTCATCTTGAGCATCCAACCTATACTAATTTCAACATTAGTCTTATTAGCCAGATTGTGTCTTCTGTCATTGCTTCCCTCAGATTTTATGTGGCCCGGCATGTTGACTTGACAGAATTCCAGGCTTACCTGGTGCTTGACCTCTGCATCCATTTCCTGCTGGCCACATATTTTCCTGTCGTCTCTGCTGAGAAATCCTACTATGGGCAGCTTTCTGTAGCAGAGATCACCAATGCCTGCTTTGAGCCAGCCAACCCGATGGAGGAATGCGACCCTTGCCGTGGTAAGTACATGACTTTCTGCATGCCGCACCTTAGTGACAATGGTACCCACAGATGCCAATGCTGCCACTGTCACCATCTAGACTAAGCACAACATGCAGTGTGTGGACTGGTGTCGCACTGGTTTCAAGGTTGTCATTAATTACAAGCCTTCCAGTCTGGTACCTGATAGCGACCTGGCTGAGCAACACCGCAACCATTGCTGAAGCCTGGGCTTTCCTAGGCCGTATGTCTGACCTGATATATACCCTGTGTTCTTCGTGTCTGTGGTGAGGGCAATGGAGAAGGGGGCGGGGTTTTCTGAAGCCGGTGAGGACATGGCTGACCTGGAGAAGGTTGAAGGAGAGGGTGAGGGTTCTCTTGAGCCCCTGTAGCATGTCAGAGTCCCAGAACTTCACATTCAGCACTGGCTGGCTGTACTGATGCTTCTCTTCTATCCTCTCTTCTTTTCCTTTGACCATGTCTCTCTCTTCAACGTATCCCTGTAAGTTTTTTTTCCCCATGATGTCTCAAAGTAAAAACTTTAAGTAAGGAAAAAAAAAAAAGAACAAAACAAGCAACAACAAAAACAAAAGCACTCAGCAAGAAGTCTATACACCATTTTATCAGAGCTTGAAAGACATATAACAGGGCAGAAAAGAGGTGAATCTCAGCAGTTGCTGAGAGCAGGGAGCTGAAGGAGAGAGAGGGGGAGAGAGAGGGAGAGAGAGGGAGAGAGAGAGAGAGAGAGAGAGAGAGAGAGAGAGAGAGAGAGAGAGAGAGAACTGGGAGATGCTTTTGGGAGCAGCTCCATAGGGGGAGGGGTGGGGTATCTTAAAAAAAAAAAAAAAAAAAAAAAGAGCCATAATGGCCAGACTGTCAGGGAAGGTTTGCCCCTGGATGTCGACTGGTGTCGGAAAAGGAGGCGGAAAGAGGGAAAAATTTCTCTTCTTGATCTAGAAGTCAGAAGCCCACTGGCAGCTTAGCCAGCTGTAACAACATGCTGAGGGAGTGCTCAAGTCTAGGATCTCATTGAGGGATACATATGGCTCTCACTAGTAACAATGGGGATGGGGACGTTGTTCCATAATGTCTCTCCCAGCACATACCCAAGGGAAGGGGTAAGGCTCAGTGGAGTCAGTGATTGTGAACCTCCCTAAGGGCGAGCCACACCTCATTGTCTTTGCAATAGCCACATGTACCATAATGACAGTCACCCTCTCCAAAGGGCTATAAAAGAACATAAATGGAGAAGATGGTTCCTGAAGTATATCCGAGTTGATGAGGTAAAGAAGATGGCCAGCAGGCTATTGAGCCTGAAGACCTGGGTTAGATCCCAGCTACCCACACAGTGCTTCTGCATGTTGTCTTCTGATGTCTCTATGCACCCCATGCCCTGAGTGTTGTCTTTCAAGGCAAATTTCCAATACCCCCCCCCCAACTGTTCCCCCACAGGTTTCCAGCCTTTAGTGGCAACCCCGAGCACAGGCCAGGCCCTAGAGGCATGAAAACTGCATCCAGTGTCTAACCTTTGTCCTTTGGTGACGGTTGTTACACTCAATCAAATGAAATTCACTCAGACATAACTACAAAAGGGCAAGCAATTTGATGATGACCAATTTGTCCAATTATATCTTGACAAAAAGAAAGATGGATTCTTATTGAACCTCTATGAATGATATTAATTAAAACAGAGGAACTCAATCAAAGTATCTGTTCATGAATCTTGAGAGATAATTAGAAGTGTGATGTTGAAGGGTGTCTTGTCCTGGGACAGCATAGTCCGTTAAACTGCAAGGATGAGAGAGATGCAGAAGAGAGAGAGGGCATCAGATACTGTTCACAACTTTACATCCGCCACTCATCCATTCAAAATAGTTCCAAATATATATATATATATATCTTTGGAGGAAGGAAGGCAGGGTTTAGGTACCTAATTTAGGCTGTCCTGGATCTTGTGACACTATAGTTTCAGTCCCCCTTTGAGGATATCACTATACCTGACTTTAGAGGACTGGACCAGACATTTTCTGCTCTGGACTAAAGAGATTTCCAGAAAGCTCCCTGTTTCCAGTGACAAGGTCTCCACAAGTTCAACCCAAAAACCTAGATACTCTTCCCTATTGTTTTTATGGCTTAGAGTCCTGTTCATAGAGCTCAGAAACTCTTCTGCTTGGGATGTGCATTCTGTCTTGATTTCACAACTCCCTGTGTGCTGGTTTGAATAGGTATGCCCCCCCCCCATAGACTCACGTGCTTGAATGCTTGGTCATATGGAGTAGCTCTGTTCATTGGTATGGCTTTGTTAGAGGAAGTGTGTCTCTGTGGGGGCGGGCTTTGAGGTCATATATGCTCAAGTGACACCCAGTATAGAATGCAGTTTCCTCCTGCTGCCTGCAGATCAAGGTGTAGATCTCTCAGTTACCTCTCCAGCACTATGCCTGCCTGCTGCTATGGTTCCTGCCATGATGATAATGAACTAAACCTTTGAAACTGTGAGCCAGTCCCAAGTTGAATGTTTTCCTTTAAAGAGTTGCCGTGGTCACGATGTATCAAGGCAATAAGATCCTAACTAAGAGATTCTGTAACAGTGTCTCTGGTCCATCCCCATCCCAGAGGACTAGCCTTGGCTGACTTGACCATTAGTGCCTTGTGGGCTGCCCTGTGTTACACGGAACCCTGAGCCTCAGTATCCACAATGGGAGACTCCTGGGATGAAGACTGACGTCCTTCTGAGGCTGAATAATCATGCCCTGACCCCACTGCAGTCCTAAATCCTGATTCCCGGGGGTCATAAGAACCTTTTTTTTGGCACAACTATATGCATGCAATAAGACACGTGTATGCATTGTTTAGGATTCTATGCTTCTAGTTTATGAATGAAATAACAACTGTGTTGAGTTTTCTTTCTTTTTTCTTTTTTTTTTGAGACAGGGTTTCTCTGTGTAGCCCTGGCTGTCCTGGAACTTACTCTGTAGACCAGGCTTGCCTCGAACTCAGAAATCTTCCTGCCTCTGCCTCCCAAATGCTGGGATTAAAGGTGTGCACCACCACGCTTAGCATGTTGAGTTTTCCAATACAGTGATATTAATGATCCATAGTGATGTATTATTGTAGTGATTTAGTGTTACAGGCATTAAAGACATAATAGAAGAAGCGTATACCTTGGTCAGAGAAAATGTTGAATCTAAAAATCTCCAGGCATGAAACATCCATGAAATCTGGAACACTATGAAAAGACTGAATATAAGACCAATAATAGGGATAGGGGAAGGAAAAGAAAACCAGATCAAAGGCCCAGAAAAAGTTTTCAACAAGATTATAAAAGAAGATTTCCCTAACCAGAGAAGGAGCTGCCTATCAAGGTACAAGAAACACAAACACCAAATAGAATGAACCAGAAGAGAAACTCCCCTCATCATATAATAATCAAAACACCAAATGTACAAAACAAAGGAAAAATATTAAATGCTGCAAGGGAAAAAAAACCCCAAGTAACATAGAAAGGCAAACCTATTAGAATAATACCTGACTTTTCAACAGAGACTATAGAAGACAGTAGGACCAGGGCAGATGTTCTATAAGCTCTGAGAATCCACAGAGGCCAGCCCAGATTAGTATACCCAGCAAAACTTTCAATCACAACAGAGAGAGAGAGAGAGAGAGAAAAAGACATTCCATGATAAAACAAAATGTAAGCATTATCTGTCTATAAATTCATCCCAACAGAAGGTGCTAGAAGGAAAACTTCAATCTGAAGAGGTTAACTACACCCAAGAAAACACAAGGAATAATCTTAAACTAGCAAATCAAGGGTGTGTGTGTGTGTGTGTGTGTGTGTGTGTGTGTGTGTGTGAGACAACAACCACACACACCATAACAAGTAACGGGAATCAGCAAACACTACTCATTGATAACTCATTGATCTCAATTCCCTAATGAAAAGATAGAGACTAACAGAATGGATGCAAAACCAGGATACATCCTTCTGCCGCACCCAAGAAACACACCCCCAACATCAAGGGTAGATATCACCGCAGGGTAAAAGGATGGAAAAAGATGTTTCAAGCAAGGGACCTAAGGAGCTAGCATAGGCTTCAAAGTATAACTAATCAGAGGAGATGTGGAAAGACACTACATACTAATCAAGGAAAAAAAAATCCACCAAAAGGATATTGCAATTCTTGACATGTATGCACCAAACACAGAGACACCCAAGTTCATAAAAGAAACAATACTGCAGCTAAAATCACATACTGACCCTCACACACCGGTAAGTGGGAAACTGTAATACTTAACTCCCATCAAAGGGACTTGATGACACAAAACAAGCAAACAAGCAAGGCTGAAGCCAATAAAATAGAAACAAACAGAAAAACAATACAAAAAATATAAAGAGCCAGTGAAACTAAGAGTTGGTTCTTTGAGAACATCAATACCCTCTCCAAATTAATTAAAGGGCAAAGGAAGCTCCAAGTTGACAAAATTAGAGTTGAAAAGGAGACATAACAACAGCTGCTGAAAAAATCCAAAGCATCATAAAGACATACTTTAAAAAACTATATTCCACCAATTTTGAAAGTCTAAAAGAAATTGATAATTTTCTTGATACCTACCACTTACTAAAGTTAAAATCAAGATCAGATAAGCAATTTACACAGACCTATAACCCTAGTGAAATAGAAGCAGTAATTACAAGTCTACTAATACCCCCTGTCCCATAAGTCCAGGGCTAGACAGTTTTAGTACATAAGTCTATCTGATATCCAACCACACTGCCTGGCATTTGGTGGTTGGAGACCATGTGTGCAGCACAAACTTACCTAAGTCATTAACAAAGATGGGTACATAATAATAACTTACTTATTTACTAAGTCCTAAGCCAGGTAATTTTAATCAAGAAGCTAAGCACGTGGTCACCACCATGGTCTCCACTCTTGCCTTACACAATTCCCTTCTTTTTAAAAATACCATCTTAATCTATTTATCTTTCCTTTACTGGTGGACTTCAAATGGTTTAAGACTGGAGATGAAGCTGTGTGACACTGATGGTTGGGAATGAAAGCCATGGCTGGAGGTAATGACTCTTGTTTTGCAAAGTAAGCTACATCGTTTCTTATTTTAGTAGGTAGCCTTGGAATCGGTCTGGATTCACCATCCCTTTACATCCTTTGAAATGTTTGGCAGCAAAGCTTTCCTAATACTGTCAAAGGGACACCTTTCTTGCTTGCTTGACCAAGTTTGTTCTCAGAATTTAAGGGGGAAAAAAACCTGAAGGCTTATTCATTCTTTCTTTTCTCTCACTCCCCTCCCCTTTTATTTATTTTTTTTTTTTGATAGGGTTTCTCTGTGCAGACCTAGGTGTCCTGGGACTCACTCCATAGACCAGGCTGGCCTTAAACTCACAGACATCTGCCTGACTCTGCCCTCTGAGAGCACTGGGATTAAAGGTGTGTACCACCACAACTAGGTTCCCCCCTTTCTTTGTTCTTGTCCATCTCTCTGTCACTTGCCTGTTCTTTGCTTTCTCAACCAGAGTTCTTACATGGGGGAAGACAGTTGACAGTGTTGTGCCAGGGAAATGTTAGTGATTCCTCAAAACACACACAGGCCTGGCAGTGGTGTCACATGCCTTTAATCCTAGCATTTAGGAGGCAGAGGCAGGTGGATTTCTGAGTTCAAGGCCAGTCTGGTCTACAGAGTGAGTTCCAGGACAGACAGGGTTATACAGAGAAACCCTGTCTTGAAAAACCAGAAAAACAAAAACAAAAAACTACAAAAACAGGAGCCAATCTGATGCAACTGACAGCAGGGTCTTTATTCTATCTCAGCCTCCCCAACGCACCACTGTCACACAGGATGGTTTTGGTGGTGGTGGTGGAGCCCTGAATGTCTATTGGGGCAAGGCTTTATAGTAATCAGCAACTGGGGAATAAATGTGCAAGCATCTAATTGGAAAGCTATTGTGGCCTTTAACATAATTGGCTGGTGCTGGGAGTCATATCATAAACTTAATTTCTATTCTCCTCTGCACTGATGGTCATTAGACAGGGGGTGAGCGTTTGCAGGTTTGCTGGGGGAATAACCTGGAGATTGGGGGGGGGTGTAACCTGGAAACTCTGTTCTTGTTAGGGATTAGCCTAGAGACAAGAGCTAGGCTCAGGTTCTGTTGGGGGACAACTTGGAAACTAATGCTAGATACCAGCCTGTTAGTCTACCTAAGTTAAAACTTAGGTCAGGTTCTCTAAAATGGACTCTGAATTTAAAAGCTTGGGCATCTCAACAGAAAAGGGCTTCATTGGCACTATCTCAGTGGCAGAGGAAGAAAAGGGCAGGGCGCTAGGTATACTCTGAAGGGAGATACCCAGAATGACTAATCTCTCTCAGCATCTCTCTCAGCATCTCTCTCAGCATCTCTCTCAGCATCTCTCTCAGCATCTCTCTCCACAAACTAACCTTGTAGTCCTTCCTCTGACCTTGAACCACACAATGAAACCCTTGGCTTGGGTTACACATTCACCCTTATTGAATAGGCAGGAGGAGAATGTTACACAAAAGGAGAAGGTTGCTGGTAGGAAAGATTGATGCTGTATATAAATGGCTGCTAAAATTTTAATCTGATCAAGATTATGCTTAGAAAAAAAATCAGGATGAGGGCCCATGAGATGCTCATTAGGTAAAAGCACTTGGAATTCAAACATGACAACCAGAGTTTAATCCCTAGGAACCATGATGGAAGAAAAGAACTGACTCCCCAAAGGTGTTCTGTGATCTCCACATGTGCACTGCATGTAAATGTCGCTTTTATTTCCTCAGATGAAGTGATGAGATGAGAGCCATACCCAAGCTGTGTGAATACATGGCTTGAGGTGAGCCTAGAGCACTTCCTTTTCTGTTCTAACTACCCCTAGGTCTAAGCCTGGAACCTTCTATCCTCCTTACAATCATACAGTCTAGTATTTCAAGCTGAGTGATTCAGTCTGGCTTCTCTTGGATTCTGACTGAATTGCTCTGCCTGGCCTCATACTAACTTTAACAATATATTTTAATCTTCTGTTTCCTTCTCATTTTCTAGCTCATTCTGTCTTCTCCTGTGTCTAGCTTGTTCTCTCTATAACCTGTCTTTGTGAAACTGTTCTGGTAAAACTGCTGCCCCTCCCTTAAGTAACCTCTCTCTCTCTGCTGTTCTTTTGTGAGTTGGGTGTATACTATCTGTGACTCATTCTGTCAAATCTTTCTCTGATTTATCACTTTGTCTGCCCCTCAATTAGATGTCACTTTCAAATATGGCTTTTTCCTTCTACAAACTAACTCTACCTTCACTGTTAGGGATTAAAGGTGTGTACTAAGAGTGTGTCTGTAAAAAAAAAAAAAAAA